>NW_028258320.1:11704000-12013500 GCF_053883595.1 Heterocephalus glaber | reverse complement strand
AAAATTCCACTAGGTCCATCCTATTCTTTCTCTGTTTGGCACCATAAAGATTGCTTTAAAACATAAAGAAAATAGCAAAATCTTGTAAGGGATCCTGATGTCCTTGGGATCCCACAATCTCAATGGGCTTCTAAGGGTATGCTCAAAGAAACTGTATCCAGTGACTTTCCAGATCCAAACTCTATATTTTATCCTTGTCCTCATCATTATACTTTGCAGCTGGGGAGCAGAGTTCATCTTTATTTAATGTCCTTATAATTTTTCAAAATGTATTCCTATCAAATCTTGTCTGGAAGGCTGGATGAGGTTATTAAATTCATATTGCAGGTTTGAATCTTGAGTCTTGTCCAAGACTGTGTTAGGGAGAGTTGAATTTTAATCTCCTGATTCTGTTCCTGAGTAACAAGGAACAAGCAAGCCTTTCTTTTTTGAGGTGCCTTTATCATTTAAAAAGAGAATTAATTTTGATGACTTGCTTTGGTTAGAAAATCAGCAGCAAAGTCATGGCAGAGAATGAACCAAGTGGTATTTCCAAAGGAGATCATTTCTCTGTGTTATGCTTTCCATCATTCTTGTACACATGCTTGTTTATATGCATTCCTTGTCTTCCAAACTAGTCCATGCACTTCTAAAGCAAGAGGATCACCTAATTTCTTTTCTTGTCCCTCCTCCTAGTGTCTCACATGCAAGTCTGCCCACTTTTCAAGGCAACGCCCGATGGAGTTGGTTGATCATGGCCCCAAAAGAGTCTACTCAAATTGCATGGAACATAAATCTTAAATACAAGAATCAACTGCTCAATTCAGTCATGACAGGACTTTTGGTTAAACCAGCAAGGTGGCCAGAGAAACACCCTACTTTGTCTTCCCAAAATGGGCCCCCCCATGGATCATCCCAAGTTGCCCCCTGGTGCAGCCCTACAAAGCACAGTGGGCATTTCCTCAGCCTGCTTCTCTTCACTTAAGACCAACATAGTGGATGCTTAAAAAGAGCTTGGCTAATTCACTTGGCTGGGCTCTCAGTGCCCTGCTCTGACTGACAGGCCAGACCCTGGCTCATCCCTGAAAACTAGCATCAGGGAATGACATACAGTTTGATAACATAAGATGCTTAGGTTTTTTGGCTCAAGTGAGATGTTCAGAGCTAATAGCCCTGTGAGCTGAGTTTTAGCTGTGATCTGCACCTTGAGATATCCGTTATGTCTGCCTCAGGAAAAAGAGAAAAGAATGAGAGCTTATTTCTAGAAAGGTTTCCGATGAGCAGCATTTGTCATTGGAGGGGAAGATGGGTATAATTAGCTTGTCAGTCTAGTTTGGGCTGAGCAGGCTGTCTCTGCTAAGAAAGATGGACTAACTGCCAGAGCCACTGACAGGCAGTCGATAGCGCAGCAATTAATGTCATAAATAATTCCAGAACCAATTACATCAAAATGGACTCAGAGCTTTAAAAAGGTACAGAATTCTCTTATTCTCCCTGCTAACAGCAAGAAACAGCTTTCATTTTTCTCTGTAATTACTTTTCATTGTATATAGCAATACAGCTGAGCTTTTCTGTCCATATTTAAGCCTTGTCTTTCTCCAAGCCTCTTCCCCCACCACCAGCCTCCCTCCTTCACCCCACAGGACAAGGCTGTTAAAGTCGATCTTCCCTGCCAGAGCAGTGGGGTGAATGTATAATCTTTTAACTGGGCTGTTGCAGGAGAACTCCAGCGACACCTAAATGATTAAGAGCCAAGTTTTCAAAAATGTCATGGACAATGACAGCGGAGTGCCCCAAACAATGGTATTTGGAAATGAAGACATTTGTGAAATGAATGGATTTGTCTTATTATTTTAAAGGTTGCTGTGACTTTGCTTGTACTGAATTGATTGATTTTTTTTTCCTCTCTTTTCCCCCTTCTTCTTTTTTCTTTTTCTTCTTCCCTCCTTGGCTTTCTATGTTTGCAGGCAGGCAGAGAAGCCAGGCCAAACTATTCCCTCTACACTGTAAGCACAATTCAATACTGCCCATGTGTGCTAATGGGCATTTTTTTTTTTCCAAAGGGAGGATTAGTCTCTTTAACAGAGCGTTGGGCTGAAAAGCTTTTCTCTTGAACTGTCTCAACTCTTCAGCTAGTTCTCCCTGCATTGCAGTACATATGTAGATAACACAAAGTCTATTATACCCATAATAGCAGCAACACACCGGATATCACTGGGACTAATCGCCTCTTTCTTTTTTTTTTTCCTCTGGCCCCATCAGTTGCCTCTGTGGCTGGATTACAGAAAGGAGGGGATTGTGGGAAAGCAAATTACTGTAGTGTTCATTCACAGCTTTGTTCTGGGCCTGACAAACATTTCCAACTTTTCAACCATGGTGGCATTTACTGCAGAGGGACCAGGGAAAAATGGCTCATGAAGCTCCCACCGTTTCAAAACCAGAAACAGCTGCTGGTGTCGCTTGCAGTTTGCTGAGTGTGCTGTGGGCTTGTACTCCTGCCGCTGATGGCTCTCTCTTTAGCAGTAGGTGTCACTGCGGTGAGTGGTAATTACAGCAGAAGATTTTAGAGGACACGGAATAATTAGGCCAGCCCGCGCAGGCATAAACACTGACATTTACCATATTAAAAAACTGGAGATGTCGGCATTTTCCTCCCTCCCAAGACCACAACACTAGCAACCTCGTCAACAAAGGCAAGTTTGCAAGAGAACAAAGGGCCTTGCAGTTAGGGGAGTTTAACTAAGTGCCTGTGCTTGGCAGCTGGTCCTGAGTGAGTTCTGCTGACCACTTGGGAAAGGATGAGCTGAGGCTATACAGTATGTTTTCATTCCTGCTCCTTCCCCTCAGAGCCTACACAGTGCCTTAGCCCAGGGATGAAAAGTGGAGGGATGAACAGTGTAGCATGCTCAGTGACACTATCTCCCCTTCACTGGAGCCTGGGCAGAAGGCAGGCTCTCTCATCACATCCTTTATGTGGACCTGAGTGGTTCCATGGCAGTAACACCAGGTACATTTCCTGCTTCTACTGCAACAGATAGGCAGTAGAAAGAAAGGTAAACCCACTTCTGGTTCTGTTAACTCAAAACACCCCTCCAAAGACTGAAGCTATGGCCATATCCCCTGACCCTCCATCCCAAATGGAATGCAATGGTGCTTGGAGAGAAGTTGAGAACATCAAGACTGTGGCTGCAACTTGCACAAGCTGCCCCTGTGATGGATACAAGAGTGCTCCCAGTACACCACTGCTGCTGATGACACCAGCATGTACCCTCATGGTCTTCCTTTCTCTGAGAGTTTTTCTGCTATTTAGGACCTTGGGAAGCAATCTCCTGTCTCTCTTTTCTCTGAAACTAAAAGAGCTGTATTTTTTCTACCCGCTATGTACTGCGAATTATTATATAGGCACCAAAAAAATTGGATTCAAATTCCAGTCCCGTTATTTCCTTGGTATACAACACAGGACAAACTATTTAATAGTTCTTAGATTTATTTTTACTTTCATTTACTTTTTAATTTTCTTTTTCTTCTTGGTACAATGAGTGTAGTAATCCTTATTTAATAAGGTTTCAGGGAGAATAATATAACATCCAGCAAGGCATTTATCATAGTAGTTATAGTATCAGTAAAAGCATTAGTTATAGAGTAGTAGTAGAACTACTACTAGAAGACACTATCCTTTAAGTTTTTACTCAAGTCATGGCTGAAAATGACCATAGCTGGAATGCTAACTCGTGTCCTGACTTTAAAAATCTCGTTGAAAATATATGATAGTCACAAAGTACCTGGGACACAGGAAATTCTGATTGCTAGTTTTTATTGCTTGCATTGGATGACAGTCCTAGATCCTCTGGTTGAATTTTGGATTTATTTGGGACATCTGACTATTCTACTGGAATCTTGTTCTTCCCGGAGTTTTCTAAAGGAAGAGATGGACTTTCAAAACTACTCCTGGTTTTGGCTCTTGGTGCTTAGAGGATTAGAAAGTGGTTTTGGTGGTGATGGTTGCTGTGGAGGTTTTGAATAGAGACAGGTCTGGGAATCAAAGATCGTATAAGGGGTGCTGGACACTTAATAAACTCCTCAAATTTATTTTCCCTTGGTGTAATTCTGCAAGTACCCAGAACTCACTCCTATCTTTGCTCCAACTAGCATCTCTCTCATTCTGCTCTCCACCCAGGTTTGACCCTCTAACTGGCTGTTAGCAGAGGCAAACATATCATGGTACCTCTTCATGTAACCCAAAGTCAGTTTGTTCTATTTGATGCTAAGTCCCAGAAGGGTAGACCTTTTATGAATATTTTTTATTTAGAACAATGAGTGGAACATGGGAACCATTTGTAAAAGTGTGTTGAAGGAATCATTGAATTTGAATTAACTTGACATGCCTGAAATTTCTGATGGTTAAAGAGTCTCTCTTCTCTGAAAAAGTTAAACCAGGCTTTGCAAGATAAAACAAATCTCCACTGCCAAAATTTCAGGTTACCTTTAATTCCTTCAAATCACCAAGCTCTGTCCTTATCAGGAGAAATGCTACTGTCTGTTAGTCCTGCCATAGGCTCAGGCTCCAGCGGATAACTCAACACTATTCTTTTTGGAAGGAGAGAAAAAAATGGGAGTGGAAGGAGAGAAAAAAATGGGAGAGAAAGGAGGAACTTAACATTTTGATTTTTTCTATTGATTTAAAACCCATTTCTGTGCATTGTACATCACATGCATTTTGAATTTTGACAACTAATGGAAAAAGTATCAAACATATATAATACTTACAAGATATATATATCTTTGAATGTCAATTTATTCATCAAAGCTTTGTATTTATTGATTTGATAAGTATGAAAAATTGTTTCAATAAAAACATTTTGAAAAGTCATCTTTTTCTATCATCTAAGATATAATACACATATGCTTACATTAAATATAACCATTGATTTCTACTTATACTTATTTTCTTTACTTCCTGTGTGGACAAATATCTATCTAACTCTGTGGAGTTCTTACAAATTTTTAGATGGTAAATTTCCCCTTCTCACCCTTATCCTACATGGTCTCATAATGGTTAGGAAGAATTAAATTTCTTTTTTTAAAAATTGCTTTAGTTCATTGATACACTAAAAACATAAAAATTAGACATATTAATGAGATACCTTGTGATCTTTTGGGATATGTATACATCGTATAATGTTTAAATCAGATTAAGTATGCCTGTTTCCTTAAATATTTATCACTTCTTTATGGATAAAACACTCAAAATCCTTCTTCTGGTACAAGATTGCCACCCTATTGTGTACTAACACAGCAGAAACTCTTACTCCTGTCTCTGTGTAACTTAGTACTGATTGATCGACACTTCTCCATCCTCCCTCTCCTGACAATAAAAAACCACACATTTCCTTTCCCCCTCAGACAGGTGACTTTCTGAATGGACACCGCAGAGTAATGCCTGAGTTTATTAACAGCGAAAACATCATTAGGAGCAGCACCCGAGAATGGAGCTAGGATGGCATCGAGTAATGAATCCCTTAAATGTGCATGCTAAAGAAAAGAGATGACTCTCTTTGGCCCATTGCTGGTAAGCAAAATGCAGTGTTAAATTCTGGTTGTTCAATCAGTTTATCTGCCATCTTTTGGCTTGACTAACTGTTCTGCCCTTCAGTTTCAGCCTAAGTTGAATATATATATGTTTTCCATACTTCCAAAGATATCTCATTTAAAATGAAAATTTAGAAATTTTATATTTTTTAGGCTGAACAAACTGTGCCCAGGACTCAAAGGTAAGAAGCATTTAGTAGAAAAATTCCATAAAAAGAACACAAATGCAGGGTTCAATGCAATGATGGTTCCTCTGGTCTTGTAGTGACACACATTTTAGATTCTTATGATGTCATATCAGCCTTTAACCCAGCAGAGTCTGAACCTACTCAAGTGAGCCAATAAATTCACTTTGGTTGGGTTTCTGTCTCCTGTGTCTGCAAAAGACCTAATATAGTAACAGGTTCTGTTTCCCATATAATTTATCCTTCCTACTTCTTTTGTCTTGTCTTCTCCAAATCAAGGGGGTATCTCATTCTTTTATACCCTTAGGGAATTTGCCATATAACTTATTATTTAGTATAACCCATTTTATACTGATTGTTATGTACACACTTGGCTTTATCAATAAATTGCAAATCATGGAAAGTATGATTGTATAATTTCCTTGCACACAGTAGGTAGTTAGTCAGCATTTGAAAATGAGGATTAGTGGCAGATTCATGGAAAAGTCCATAGGACAAAGAGCTAATGAATTCTTCATTCACTCCTGTCACAAATATTTATTTCATGTTTACTATATATTTGGTAGTATGATATGAAATTAGCCTAAAGATGAATGTGTTCATCTTCAGAACTGACAT
The DNA here is from genome assembly GCF_053883595.1 of Heterocephalus glaber. NCBI lineage: Eukaryota > Metazoa > Chordata > Mammalia > Rodentia > Bathyergidae > Heterocephalus > Heterocephalus glaber. The sequence goes on along the minus strand of NW_028258320.1, from coordinate 12,007,129 downwards.
AGATTCCTGGCATGATTGCCGGGAGGAAGTCGGGGAAAGGGACTTACGAAGGGCCAGTTCCTGGATCATTTCACGGTCAAAGGCAGCATACAGCTCAGCCTATTGGAGAAAATACGGATGAGAATTCTCTGTGTTTAATATCTGTCATTAAAATGACAGCAATAAAGCCTAAAACCCAAAAAGGGGAAATCAGCTGGGTCCTTATAGATTGTTGCAGCCAAGAGCAATAAAAACTAAATCAATCACAGATCATGGCAATAGATAATTTAGCTAGTACTGGAGATTACATGAAAGGACATTTCCAGCACTCGGTCCCCATTGTGGAAGAATGAACATGCCCTCAGAATTCAGATAGGCTCATTGAGCAGTCTGGGGTGATGATGGGGGAAGAAGGGAAAATTATTTAAATGAGATTTAAATTGCCTTGTTTCCTTACTCCTCCAAAGGTTGCCTTTGTTGTTACACTGTGGTATTTAACATCAACATTTCTGACACACCATGAGTTTCTTGGCATTTCCACCCTTGTTCAAGGGAAGGTAGTTGGCTCTCTTGAGAGTGGGCCTGTAGTCTGGGCAGCTGGAGGCCAGCAATCAGCTCATCACTAAGGCCAATTCTGAGACAGAGGCAATATGGAGACAGGTAAAGAGCACCTCCAGGAGCTGGGTGAGCTCTGCTCCAGGCCCGTCTCTGCCACTATCAATCACAGACCAACAAATCTGGGCATCAGAATTCTCATTGGAAAAGGGAAAAGATTAAACTCAATGACCTCTCAGATCTTATCTAGAGCTAAGACCCTGTAATTCAATGATATAAATTAAAAAATGAAGAACAGAGTCCCAGTACATGGCCTCAACTCTAGCGATTTTAGCTACCAGATCGAGTGCATGCCTTGAATACAGGTACTCCTAACCACCCCACCCCAAAAACTTAAAGTGTAGAATTAATGGATGCAAGAACAACCCACAGACAGCCTTCCATTCCTTGTGCCTTGGAGCTAGTTTATGTCGGTGTTCCCAGAGAGGGACAATTTTTCTCATGTCAAGTACAGTATTGCCTCCTCCTTTGTGCTGATGTACAAGAAATCTCTGGATCCATTTCTAATGTTTGCTTTCTCAGCAGACAACTACCTTGCATTAAGTTCCTGCTTAGACAATGTCCCTTGGATGTTAAACCACCTTCCCTGACCCTTGCCTGATATAGGCTCTTCTCTTAGTATTACTACATGTGGGAAGAGAGCTCACACTGCTTTTAGGAGAAGGAGATGAGGCTCCTGGGTATTAAAACTAACTAAGCAGACACCAAAGGCAAAGAACAAAGGACTTCTTCCTGTTGACATGAATCACTGAAGTAGGCCTAGCCACTTAAATCCAGGAGCATGAACTCAGAAATGTGTCACCTGTGAGGTGGGAAGTCCAGGTGGCAGTGGATTATGCCACCAACAAGGAGGTCAAGAGTATAGTAAAGGGTGATTGCAAAGACTCTGTGGAGAATGTCAGTTGATCATTGAGTTTTAAAACTGTATCTGAGACAATTCTAAAGGCTTAAAGGCATTTCTTTGGATTTGAAAATAAATGCTACTTAATGAAGTACTGCTAAGGGACATTGATGGCTTCTTTAGAGAACTTTATGGAAGGAACATAGTTTAGGATTAGAAAATAGTAAGTTAGACCTTAGATATCCTGCCCCTCATTTTTCGTTCAAGGAATCAATATGTTTCTGGCAGAGTTTCTGTTCATTCAGGATCACTTTTCTCCACACAACGATCCGACGAATCAAGTCCCATTTCAAACATGAAGATTTTCTAGCTGTTCTCAGAAAATCTCATCATCCATTCATAGAACTCATTGTAATGATGATGGAATGTGGTTAATTCACCAAACTTGTTCTGGGCACATTGCATGTATTACATGGAACATAATATTATACCACATATATTATCTCAATTTACCCTCTCAACTGCCTAAAGGGATTGGTACAATTATTATTCCCATTTTAATAAGAAAATCAAGGTTTTAAGAGGTTAACTCAGCATGTCCAGTGGAGCTGGGACTTCATCTCATGCATCCTGTGACTTGAACCTACTATAATTGATGCTGCATGACCTCTACAGCACTGGTTCCAGCTGGCGCTTTAGAAAATGGTTATCCGCTCTTTGCCTTTAATACACTTTTATGATCCCATCACTGCAATGCCACTTAGGTCTCTTCTGCCAACCTGACTCCCATCTTCCAGAGATCAAGACTCTTCCTTGTTCACCATCTCCTTCCCCTGGGATCCCCAGCCTGCAAGCACACAATGACACAGGGCACATCCCTCCAAGCCTGTTCTTTCCTTGGGACCCTAACTAAAAGCCCAGCCAAGCCAAATTTCCTTCCAAATTGTCCTTTTGTCTCCATTCTTCTCTCTGCTGAGCTGGAAGAAGCCGGGGAGGCTACAAAAAGTGATTAGTCCTTTGTGTACACACAGCTCACACGGTTTCAGTGCAGCTGGGCTGCAAAGCCAGTTTATTATCTTAAGAAGTGGATCTGGTTTAGCCTGAGTTTACATCTCATCTGCCTCCCACTCATTAGATGGGCTCCAGGGCTCAGGTTACATTGCATAAACTCAGTTGGTATGTATACAATGCCAACAATATGGAGGAGGCTAACATGTGTTGAATGCATCTACTGTGTCTTAGGGCTCTGAAGGTCACTCACTAAAGTAATGTATGGTGCTAGTGTTGGTGGCTGAAGGTCAAGTCATCTTGCTTTTCATAATGCATAAACCTGAAACTCACTCAGACACCAATCATATGACCTAAACCTTGGAACAAATATTTTACTAAGTAAATCAGTGAGCATGCTGGCATTTCTATTAACCTTCAATGCACTGCTGACAGAAAATGAATAATGATAAATAATAACTCAAGCCTGTAAATCATGCTTAGCATCAGAAGAAAAAAAATGCTCGTGTGTGCTACCATCTGTTAGGAGGAGAGCAGGGACTTGAGGAGGGATGTGGGGGCAGGGAGGGCAGACTGCCTTGGCTGAGGTAAGCACCTTTTGGATTCAATAAACTGACCAAGAAAGAATAAGCCACTTCCAAACAGGATTGATGAAGGGAGGAAAATCCCTTTTCCTCCTGTCTCCCGTTTGATGGGCATTTGTTTCCGACTTTTAGCTGCCGCTCTTGGATGTTTCCTTTTTTCCTTAAGTCCTGCCTCACTGAATCTGCTTCCAGTCTGTCCACTGGGTTTCTGGGTCATTTGAAAAGATGTCCTCTAACTTAGCAAAACCCTCATGGGGGCAAAACTCTCCTTCCCTCACCTTGGAACATTTAGTTCGCATCATACCAGCGGACAGCTGCCCTGCGCCTGTTGCCCCTCCTTGTAAACATTTCTGCAGAGTAAGGGCCTAGGCATGGATCGGTACACTGTGACTCCAACCATCCCTCCAGACAGAAATTATTTCCATGTCTATCAGGTTGTGAGATACGGAGGTCTCCACTGAATGGTTCTATGAAGGGAAACTGTCAGTGTGCTTGGGCGAGGGAAATTCTAGATGCTGATACTTGACATCTCAGAGCCCTTCTTCCGGGAGTTGGGAACAGACATTTGCTTTTCTCTCATCTCCCTGCTCTGCCTTTCCCTGGGGCCAACATTCACCAAGTGGGCATAGTCTTCCAAGCATGCTAGCAAAGAAACAAACACGTGAATGTTCTGTGGTCCAATTCCTTGGAATCAGAAGTCATCTACATAATTGTTTACTGTTTCTGTGAGCACCCCAAATACCAAGGCAGCTCTGGCCTCAAGTCACTGGAAGTCTGGCTGGAGGCCACACTGACCCTTTCTCTTTTCCAGGTGATCCCAGGCTCTCCTGACAATAGCCTGCTCTAAAGGAAGCCTTAGGGCCCTGTATTTGTTTCTCTGTGAGAAGTGAGGAGCAATGTCCTTGCAAGGATACCAGCTCATGAGGCGGATCACAGTGTGTGGCTCTGGGGATTTGTCCATGCAGGCTACTCAGTGAGTTGAATTAGTCTTTTCCTTATGAATTACATAATCAAAGACAGAATGCATTCTTTTCTTGTTTGCAACACGAGTCTTTCTTCAATGCCAGTAATTTAAAGTCATTGTGTGCCCCTTGAGATTAGGGTTACGCTAAGTGATGATAAACCAGATAACCGGTGTAAATGGAAGAAAAGTATGAGTCATTTTAGGCCCAAAGAAGCTTTGGCTTTTGCCTTCCTTTTGCTTGCTGTTGGATCCATTTCCTCTTTGGAAAATGGGGCCTCATCAAAGAATTGGCAAGAAAATGCAACCACAGAGTACTGGGTTTACCCTGGGAAACTTGCTAGCAAGTCATCACCAAGCTGAGTGACTTTGGGTGAATTGCACTCCCCTCTGGGCTTCAGTCCCCACACACCATAGAGGTTGCTAACATTGGGAATTCATGTGGTAAACTTCTTCCTTATCGACTGCGCCTTCTTTACTCTTTAGTTTCCTCACTTTTGTTAATTAGAGGGGAAAATAGATGAAAGAAAAAAACGGAAGGAAAAGCAGAAAATTAGCATTTTCTCAGCTGCACATTTCAGTTATTAATATTGCAATTTGAGGTAATGAAATTCACAAAATGCAAAAGGTTTAAGGTTTGCTTGGTGGGGTGAACTGAGCCACATGGTATATGGCTTGAATTTCAAGGTGAGGTTCATTATGCAGAATGCACAATGTGGGCAAGCTAACAATGCCATAAACCCTTCACTTCTGCATTTCTTGACTTTAATGCTGCATTAGTGTAGGTTTTGGGTTTTAATATGCTATATAAATACAGAATACATATTTGTAAGTACAGCCACTGTGAAAGGGAGGACTTTTCTGTTTTAAATCTCAGGCCCAAGTCTGTTTGCTCTCTGGTTGACTTTGTTAGAAAGCAGGTGGGAGAAAGTAGGGCACGGTGAGTTACCTAGGAACAATCCTCATTTATGCCTAAATCCATTATGAAAGGTAGGGGCTGGCTTTTTGCCCTCACTGCAGTTTGTGGAGATTTAGTAATGGAGACTGAATGCTCCTGGGAAGGAAGGCATCAGGATAAAGAGAGATTTTGCTTCGCTCATCCTTGGCACCTGCCTAGCCAGCTCTGCTTGGTTGTATCAGCACAGCCCTTCCCTTGCTTTTGCTGCTGCTGGTCAGGGCAGTAAGCTGCCTTATTTTCTTTCCTGTTGGTGATGTTGCTCACCCTGCAGCGGAAGTCTCTGGACAGCAGAAAGGATGTGCATGGGTCACAGTGTATGTCTAAGAAAGAACATAGCAAATTCAGTGCCTGTAACATGGATGGTCAGGGATTCAGCAGATGCTCTACTGGAGGACAGTGTAGAGTCCTCACTACCAAAAACATCTTAGGCCTCTGGCCTGTCTGACTAGCTTCTTTACATTGTCAAAGGCAGCAAAAGGCTCCATTTTTCTTCTCTAAGAAGTCATCATTATCAGCTTCAGCAGGCATAGTTGTCTGCTGTAAGGCCCTTTGTCCCTGGGCTTGGCTCCTAAAGGTCTTCCCAATGGGTATGGGCCCAAGATGCAATGGAAAGGAGCTTGATATTATAGGGAAGCCAATATTGTTGGAGAGGTTAGTTTGGGTAGAAATGTGAAATTAGTTTCTAGAATTCCAAGAGAAGGTGCTATGTCCCCAGGTCTTCATCTGTGAGCCTTGATGTAAGGCTCAGCAACCTGCACCCATTCCGATCTGTGTCTTGTCCTGAGAAGAGTATCTCTGCATCTCAAAATCACAAATGTCAGACCTGAAAGGGGAACTAACTCAAGGCAATACAGCCCCCAAACTACATAACCTTTAAGACTTGTACTTGTCTTAGAGGGTTTGGCATTTTCTGAGGTTATTATAATGAGATAATAGCCTCATTATCGCCTATGGTCTCTACTTTCCTTTGAGGAAAGATTCTATTATGCCATAATCAAACCACTCAGCACTTATGAAGGACTTACTATGTGCCAGACCCAATGATAGCTACCATATCCATATCCTAATGCATAAGATAATGGTGCCTGCCTGCAAGAAGCTCCCAGTCAGCCAAGAAGAGAGAGTTTGCCAATAAGTGCTCTCACACTGGGAGGAATGCATGATAAATAAGCACACACATGAATGTGGGGTTCTCTGCCTCAGGAGAAGAAGTCTTAATACAGAACAAAAATGTATGGAACATTCAAGGAATGTCAAATGGTTTGATGAGCCTCTCAGTTAGGACAAAAGATTAATCACAATGGAGATGAGAATGGAAAATAGGCCTTAGCTGGAATGTCAAGGGCACATTTAAATCTCTTCCAGTATTGGATCTAAAGGACTCATTTCTGAAAAAATGTCATCATGAAGCTTCATTTGGACTTCCTAGGACCTGGAGCCATCTCTAGGACATCCAACTTGAAGGGAGAGTTTTTTAGGTCTGTTGTGGTCAACATGTTGTGTTACAAAGACTACAGTCTCCCCTTTCCTGATAACTTTCTATGAGCTTGTCTTTTTTTAAAAAACCAATTAATTTTATTGGTACATTTAAGGTACACAATATAATGACATTCACCAGTGGAAATTTGCATCTTTACATAATCCATCTTGGTTCTTATTTTTCCCCATTCCCCTGCCCTTCCTTCAACCCCTCCACCCCTCCCTATCTACAAAGACTTTGCTTCCATTTCTTCTTTATCTCATATTAATTCCATTCCCTTCTTTCCTTTCCCCATCCCTCCAACTTTCCCTTCCCCCTTGCACCTTTTCTTCCTATTTCACATTATCTATTATACCTTTTAGTCCTTATTTACACTTTTAGTTTCTCACACTAGAGAAACTATTTGTTATTTACATATGTTTGTTCTATTTATTCCACTTAAGAGTATGGCCTCAATGTGTATCCATTAAGCTATAAATGTCTCTAGTTTCTCATTCTTTATGGCTGAGTAATACTCCATTTTATATTAAAAAAAACACATTTTCTTTATCCAGTCTCTGGTTGATGGGCAATAGGGTTGCTTCCAAGTTTTAGCTATTACAAACTGTGCAGCTATGAACATGGGTGCACATATATCACTGTGGTATGATTCTTTTGATTCTTTGGGAAAGATAGCCAGCAGAGAAATAGCTGGGTCAAATGGGACTTCCAGTCCTAGTTCTTTGAGGTATCTCCGTACTGATTTCCACAGTGCTTGCACCAGTCTACACTCCCACCAGCAGTGGAGCAGTGTTCCTCTTTCCCCACAACCCCACCAGCATTTGTTATTGGTTGATTTCATGATAGCAGCCACTCTTACTGGGGTGAAGTGGAATCTCAATGTTGTTTTCATTTGCATCTCTCGAATAACCAGTGATGTTGAACATTTTTTCGTATATTTATTTGTCATTTCTACTTCTTTGTGTGAGAAATGTCTGTTCATTTCAGATGCTCATTTTTGGATTGGGACTTTAAATTTGGGAGGTCTGATTTTTTAAAGTTCTTTACAGATTCTTAATAGTAGACCTCTGTCTTAGGGACAGCTGGTGAAAATTTTTTCCCACATTGTGGGTTGTCTCTTCACATGGTTGGTGGTTTCTCTTGTTGTGCAGAAGCTTTTTAGTAAAAAGAGATCCCACTTGTTGATTGTTTGTGTTAGTTCACTGGCAAGTGAAGTTTTGTTCATAAAATCTTTTCCTATACCAATGTCTTCAAGAGTTCTACCTAAACTCTGTTCCAGTCAGTTCAGCATTTCTCTTTTGATATTTAGATCTTTAATCCATTTCAATTTTAGTTTAGTGCATGGTGAGATATAGGTCTAGTTTTAATCTTTGGCAAGTTGAAACCCAATTTTTCCAGCACCATTTATTAAAGAGGCTATCTTCCCTCCAGGAAGGATGTTTGGCTCCTTTGTCAAAGATGAGGTGGCTGAGTGTGTCTGGAGTTGTTTGGACAACTTCTAATCTGTTCCACTGGTCTTCAGGTCTGTTTCTTTGTCAGTACCATGCTGTTTTATCACAGTGGCTTTGTAGTATAGTTTCAAGTTGGGGATTGTGATACCCCTACCTTGTCTTTATTGCCTAGTATTGCTTTTGCTATTCTAGGTCTCTTCTTGTTCCAAATGAATTTTTGGATTGTTTTCTCAAGGTCTGTGAAGTATGCTGCTGGGATTTCCATTGGGATTGCATTGAATCTATATAGCAGTTTTGGAAGTATGGCTATTTTCACTGTGTGGATTCTTTCTACCCAGGAACAAGGGATGTCTTTCCATTTCCTGATATCCTCTTCAATCTCTTTTTTCAGAGTTTTCAGAATGGAGGTCTTTGATTTGTTTTGTTAGGTTGCATCCTAGGTATTTCAAATTTTTGGATGCTATTGTGAAAGGAATTGATCGCGTCATTTCTCTCTCAGTGAGTCTGTTGTTCATGTAGAGGAAAGCTATTGATTTTTGTGCATTGATCTTGTATCCAGCTGAATTTGGTTATTAAGTCTAGAAGACTTTCGGTGGAGTTCTTAGGGTCTTCTATGTGGAGTGCCATGTCATCTGCAAATAATGACAAGTATACTTCTTCATTTCCTATCTTTATTCCTTTTATTTCTTTCTCTTGTCTAATTGGTGTGGCTAATGTTTCCAAAACTATATTGAGCAGGAGTGGTGATAGTGGACATCCTTGTCTTGTTCCTGATTTTAGTGTGAAGGATTTCAGTTTTTGATCATTTAGTATGATATTGGCTGTTAGTTTTTCATAGATGGCCTTTATCAGATTGAGGTAGAGACAATCTATTCCAATTTGTTGGAGAGTTTTTATCATAAATGCATGCTGGATTTTGTCAAATGCTTTTTCTGCATCTATGGAGATAATCATATGGTTTTTGTCCTTGGCTCTATTGATATAGTGTATTACATTGATTGATTTACATATGTTGAACCATCCCTGCATCCCTGGGATGAATCCCACTTGATCAGGGTGTATGATCTTCTTGATGATCTTCTGCATTCTATTTGCCAGTATATTAGTAAGGATTTTTGCATCTATGTTCATTAGTGAGATTAGCTTATAGTTCTCTTTCAGTTGGGTCTTTCTCTGCTTTGGGGATGAAGGTGATACTTGCTTCCAGGAATGAATTTCAGAGTATTGCTTCCTTTTCAATTCCACTGAAGAGTTTAAACAGTAGTGGCAGTAGTTCCTCTCTAAATGTCTTGTAGAATTCAGCAGTGAAGCCATCAGGACCCAGGCTTTTCTTAGTTGGCAAGTTTTTAACTATGTTTTCAATTCCACTGATTGATATTGGGGCATTTAGAATTTTTAGATCTTCTTCATTCAACTTTAGTAATTCACACGTATCTAGGAATCTGTCCATTTCTTCTGTATTTCCCATCTTACTGGCGTATGGGTTCTTGAAGTAGGTATTGATGATCCTCTGGATTTCTGCTGGTCCATGGTAATTTTACCCTTTTCATTCCTAATTGCATGGATTTGGGCCTTTTCTTTCCTTTTTTTGATAATGTTGGCCAAGAGTTTGTCAATTTTGTTTATTCTTTCAAAGAAACAACTCTTGGCTTCATTGATTTTTTGTATTGTTCCCTTGGTCTACAGTGCATTGATTTCTGCCCTGATCTTTGTAATTTTCTCCCTTGTATGAGCTTTGGGGTTGTCCTGCTCTTCTTTTTCTAGAATCTTGAGGTTCAGCATCAGGTTGTATAATTGAGCTCGCTCTGTTTTCCTAATGTGATTATTCACTGCTATGGATTTCCCTCATAAGACTGCTTTCATTGTGTCCCATAGATTCTGATATGTTGTATTGTCATTGTCATTTAATTGTAGAGACTGTCTGATTTCTTCTTTAATTTCTTCTGTGACCCATTGGTTATTCAGAAGTGTGTTGTTCAATTTCCATGTGTTTATGAAATTCTTGTGGTTTCTTTTGCTATGGATCTCCAATTTCATTGCACTATGGTCTGATAATATACAAGGGATAACTTCAATTCCTTTGTACTTACTTAAACATGTCCTATGAGCGAGAATGTGGTCTATTTTAGAGAACAACCCATGTGCAGCTGAAAAGAATGTGTATTGTGATTTTGTGAGGAGGAACACTCTGTAAACATCTGTTAAGTTAATTTGTTCAAGAATTTGATTGAGTTCTAGTATTTCATTGCTTATTTTTTTATCTAGTTAATCTATCTATTTGTGACAGTGGGGTATTGAGGTCCCCCACTACTATTGTATTAGTGCTTATATTATTTTTCATGTCTGTTAGTATTTGTTTTATGTAGGTGGGTGCACTAGTGTTTGGTGTATACATATTTATGATTGTCATCTCTTCCTCTTGGATTGTTCCCTTTACAAGGATGTAGTGTCCTTCTTTGTCTCTCTTAATCAGTGTTGGTTTGAAAGCCACTTGATCTGCAAAGAGGATAGCTATTCCTGCTTTTTTTTTTTTTTTGGTTCCTGTCACATGGAGTATTGTTTTCCACCCTTTAACCTTCAGTCTATGAGTTTCTTTTTGAATGAAGTATATTTCTTGTATGCAGCATATTGTTGGATCTTGCTTCTGGATCCATTCTTCCAGTCTATTTCTCTTAATTGGTGAATTGAGACCATTGACATTGATGGTTATAACTGATACATATTGACTTATCCTTTTTATTACTTTTTCTTTTTGTTAGATTCTCCCCTTAGCATTTAATTTCTTGTCATGCCTGATGGATTCATTCCGCTGGGCTTACTGGGGTAGAGATCCTCTTTGTCTTTTCCTAGGATATTGTTTAAAATTTTTTTGAGTGCTGGTTTGGTATTCCTGAAGTTCCTAAGGTGCTCTTTGTCATGAAAGTATCTTCTTTCTCCATCTATTTTGAAAGATAGTTTTGCAGGGTACATCAATCTTGGTTGGGGGTTGTTTTCCTATAGGGCTTGAAGTATGTCACTCCATGCTCTTCTTACCTTGTGGGTTTGTGTTGAAAAGTCTGAGATGGGCTTTCCTTTGTATGTGATTTCTTTTCTCTAACTGCTTGTAATATTTTGTTCCTCTGTTGGGTTTCTAGAATCTTAACTATTATATCCCTACATGTAGATTTCTTTTTGATCGTGGCTATTTGGAGATGTATATGCCTCACTTATCTCTATGTCAATTGCTTTTGCCCTATTTGGGAAGTTTTCTGCCATTACTTCTGTAAACAGTTTTTTTATGTCATCTGCACTCTCTCCTGTTTCTTCATTGACTCCAATCAGTCTTATGTTATTCTTCTTTGCATTGTCTAGCAGCTGCTGGATTCATTTCTTGTGCTCCCTTACTATTTTTAAGAAATTTTTCTTTTCCTGGTCACTAATTGCAATCTTATCGTCTATATCTGAAATTCTGTCCTCACATTGGCTCGTTTTTCTGTGTAAACTTTCATTGGAGTTTTTAATCTCCTGGAAATCTGTTTGCATCTGTTTTATGGATTCCATTTGTTTCCTGGGTTGGGATTCCATCATGTTCCTCAGCTCCTCTATTTTTTTATCTGTGTTCTCTCTAGATTTATTAATTATGTTTTGCACTATGGGCACAATCCCTGCTGTTATCCCAGAAATTATTTCTGATTTCATTTTTTCCAGGTCCTCTTTTGTTGCCAGTTCAGGGAGTCCAGGTGGTTGAGTATCAGATTGTTCCATCTTGTTGCCCTTTGGGGTTACCTTAGGTGATCTGGAAGTCTGGTTTTGAGATTTATTTATGTGTTTTTTCATTTCAACAGATGTAGCCTGCTGTGCCCTTGTTGAGGTGACCTTTGGCTCACCCAATGGTCTTGAATTCTCAGCAAGCCACCAAGCTGCCTTTAATCTGCTGCTCGGCAGTACACAAATTCCTGGGTTCATAGTGGTGACCTTCTGGATCCCTGAGCTGACCTGTTGTCTGGGCAGGCTTCTGGCTGGGGCCTGTGCACACTTGGGATGGTATCTAGGTTTGCCTCTTGATGGGGCCCCTATGTAGCTGTTTTCTGGAACAGGCTTTGGTTGGGGGCTGTGCACACCAGTTCCTGTGGTTTGCACAGGCTTAGGCGAGCATCCCCATGCACTTATGAATGGTATTGGGGCAAGCCTCTGGGGGTATTGGTTGTGTGCCTATGTAGCTCTTTTCCAGGTGGGTCCTTGGCTGTGGCCAATGGTATGGTGGGCCTCTGGCTGAAGCTTGTGCACCTGTAAAGTTCTTTTCTGGGAAGGCCTTTGGCTTGGCCAGGTTACAGGAGCCTCTGGGGTTGGGGTGGATCTCTGGCTGGGATCTGTCTGCAGCTGTGCAGATCTGGGCCTCACAGCTGCTCCCCGGGATCTGCGTACACTTACCAATGGAATGGTGGGCCTCTCTCTATGAGCTTGTCTTAAGACTCAAACATTTCCACTTTTGGAAGTTTTCGGGAGGTTCAGGCATGGTATCCTAAGGGCATATATTATGCTTCCAATATTTTACCTGTTGTATTAGTACATTTGTGTTGCTAGAACAAAACACCTGAGGGCGAGTGACTTACAAAGCAAAGAAGTTTATTTGTCTCATGACTCTGGTGTCTAGAGGGTCTAAACAACATGGCACCAGCACCCTCATGAGGGCCTCCTGCCAGTATCATAATGTAACAAGAAATGGAAAGGAAACCAGCAATGTGCAGAAGAGGGAGATTACATTCTGAGACAGAAAGTAAGAGGGACAGCTGAGACAGCCAAACTTGTTTTATAACAACCCATCCTTTGGAGAACTAACTCAGTCTGTGAGACCAACCTTAATCCCTTCTGAGCATGGTGCCTTGGTGGCATAATTACCTTCCATGAGGCTCTACTTCTTAAGGATTCACCATCTCCACCCTGCCACAATAGGGATGCAACTACCAGCACATGGAACCTTAGGGGATGTACTCAACCCAGATTCAAATCATAGCACATGGTACAGAAAACATATTTCAATGTCTATTGCCATGAAACCCACCAGATTGCACACAGGTCTGTGTTCCTGGGCATCAGGGAAAGTGGAAGAAAGATGAAAGCAGGTCTCTTGAGGAGCATGTAAATACGGTTTTAGAAGCAAAGACTGCCATAAAAACTGGCCAAAAAGAGCTCTTCCTGCCCAAGTCTGTCCTGGGTCCTTCATTAAACCACTCTGGGGAGCGTATTTGTGTGCGTGTGTGTGCTAATAGGAAGAAATTACACTCTCAGTGCTGGTATACAGAGGAGTTGGCTGATACATTAGCATCCTGATCTGACATGGCTGTCAGAAAAATTATCCATGACCCAGAAGGGGCCACACTAAAGGTGATTTATCCTCTTACTTGGCTTAGCTTGAGCTCTCCCCCGAGAAGGCCATGCCAATTAAGCAAAAAATAAGGCAAATAGCATGTGTTGTGGTGCCCGGTGTTGACTGCTCCTCCAGAGAGATCTGCAAATTAATTTTCTCATCGTAGCCTAGCTCTGCAACCAGTTCCAAAATGGAAACCTCAGCAGTTTATCTCCTTAATCTCTCATTCCCTTTTCATCCACTTTTTTCCAAACAAAATTAAATCATTTAACAATGATTTTAATAAGCACTAAAATGTGTAATGAACCAGATAATGAAGAAGAACTCATAATATTATTTTCTTTATCTACTTTGTACTTAATTTATTTTGTATGTTTCCTTTGCATGCTGCCTCTCTGATACTTCTTTCTGCATTAGGATTTTTGATAAATATTTCAGTTAGTTAAATCGAAAGCTGGTAAACATCTTGATTTGAAAGATGAACTGTATCCTGTCAGACCATCAATGACAGGCTTGGAAATCCTATGCCCAGGATAAGCCATCCACTTCTTGGTAGTTGGTGTCACTCAGGATGGTCCCTCCTTGGGGGAAGAAAGCCATATTGTTTTCCACTTTGAGTCTGGCTTGCAGTTGAATAGGAAGTATAGTGATATTGAACTGGACCTCTACAGCTGATGGCTATGAATCCCAGGTGAAAGTACTGTTTATCCTGTGTCATGTATCTGGGGAGCATGTAACTTGATTTTTTAGCTTTCTAGGGATTCACATATAAGAGTTTGCCTTGAGTTTCAGAGGAGATTTTGGACTTGGACTCTTGAGCAATGGTGGGACTCTTGGGACTTTGAGGAAGACATTCATGCATTTTTAGTTGTATATGGGATTGTTATGTCATGTTAGCCAGAACTGTGGCCTTCTTATTGTATTTATTGAGAGATTAAGTATGGTTTAAGGGGATGTGATTAGTGGTCAAATTGATCTTGATTGTCAACCTGATTGGATTCAAAGAACCCTAGAGAGGTTATTAGATTGTGCAGGCACAAACCCCATCAGAGGGTTAGCCCACTGATAACTTCATAGCTGAATGGGATACTGGGAGGTGGGCCTAGTTGGAGGAAGTGAGTCATGGAGGTGACCCATATCCCACTTGAGGAACCATATCTTATCTCTGGCCTCTACTCCAGCTCTTCTCCTGCTCTCTGCTTCTCAGATGCCATGAGTTAAGCAGCTTTTCTCTGCCTTGCCTTTCACCATGGTGTTTCTGCCTTGCAATCAGCTGACCATGGACTGAAGCCTCTGTAACTATGGACCAAAATAAACCTCTCTACCTTTCAGTTGCAGTCATCAGAAACTTTGTCCTTGCAACAGGAAAGCTGACTAATACAAAGGCTCAGATTAGAATGTGACTGAAGAAATAGGACCCAAAGGTCAATGTTTCAGGCCTTGTGACTCCTAAAATTTTTTCCATGTGCCTGAGGACTATTTGCAAATTCTATAGATGTTCAAAACTGTTCCATGACCTATGACTGGGTAAGGGAACTTACCCATGTGTTCCTTCTTAAAATCCTTCAGTGACTTCTATAGCAATTAGACAATAGGACAAGGAAAGCAAAGCAGACAGAGAGAGAGAGAGAACTGGTCTAACAAACTCTGTGTCCACATTCCTCAAAGGCAAATTCCTACCCAGTGTGGGCAATTTAAACAGCATGGATCTTAGAGAATGTATACAAAGCCCATCTTATCTTTTTTTCCAAATATGTCATATCTTTGTTTCAGTAAAAATAAATACAAGTATATTTTTAAAACCCAATCCCTAAGTTGAAATAAAAAGATACAAAAGTAATTAACTTAGTTATGTATAGGAAAATTTTCCAAGAAAAATGCATTATTAAATGACAGTCAACACGACTCTATGTGGAATATCCTTGAGTTTAGGGTCACAGATGATTTTCCTGGAGACTACCGGTGCACAAGATCAGGAGTGCTTCTGGAACACGAAAGGGCCGAGGAGGAGTGAATATTAACCTCCACATAGGCACCCTAGGGTGTGTGTAGGAGCTGAAATAGAATTTGTGCAGGAGGACCCCCTGAGCTCCTGAACCATAAGGAGAAATACAGACTGGACTGCAGGGAAACACTACTCATCTTTCCACGGAATCCCCTGGTAGAACACAGTGAGTCCGCGACCGAGCTGGGAATTCTGGCTTGGAGAATATCTGGTTGGGAATTCTGGCTCCGTCCTTGCTGGTAATGGTGATCACTCCATGCCTCGGTTTCCTCATCTGCACACTAGGAATGACAAAAGTAATGCGTACAGCACAAGGTTGTTATAAGAGTCCATGAGATTAAACCCCTGGCCCAAGCTCATGAGGGCCAGAGAGTCCGAAAATCCAATGAGGACATCCGCCCTCTCCAGCAACTGAGCCTGTCCTCGGGACACAGCCTCCTCCTTTTCCAGATTGCTCCTCTCCCCTGCAAACTCTTGATGTCCCAGCTCCTTGCTAACGAGGGGTTTTCTTGAGCAGGGATTGATTAAAATGTCCTGGCAGACCCTCATTTTGCGTCACCGTGTGTGTGACTAATAGCCATGGAATTGGTGCCACAGATAAATAATTGGCCCTTCAGCCAGCCCCCTTGTCTTCAGAGACGCGCTACCATGATCTATCATAGCTGCAGACATCTCAACGAGCATCATCTCTAGATCATAATAGATCATGTTACATTTGTATATGCGCAGGAACATAATTTACTATTAAACAGGGCCAAGATCAGCACCAGAGAAATTATCCTTCCGCAGAGGCGGACTCTTCGGCCGCATTATATGAACGCTGTGGTTTTTAAAATATTAATTATATTGTAAACTAAAGGTTTACTTTATGTGTCATAAATCTGGGTGTCTCTTCTTCCTGTGTGCCCAATAAATATACTTCTCATCAACTTTTAATTATGCTGTTTGCATTATTCTGTCTTGAGGATGAGGGCACATGTTAAATCATGGCCTTCTAATGTGGATTACAGCATAAGTTTAGTTAATTAAACCGTATATTTTATTAGTTCTTGCACCTCCATCTTGTAAAACCATGCATTATTATGTTGGGGGGGGCATTAAATAACATAGCAAGGGTGTTTTCATTGGTATTGGTATTGGTATTATTTACTCTGAAGATTCAGATGATTTAGGAAAAGTTAAATTGTTCTATCTCTCTGTGGCTCTGCTGGATGCTGAACACACACTCTCTGGAGGGAGGAGTGGGGTGGGCCACAGGTTGGAGACCAGGTCCAGGGCTGCCAGTTGAAATTCCAGCATGTGGTAGACTCCAAGCCCTTACTCAGGAAAATCCATTCACCTAGCTTGTTTTCCTTTACTTTGTGCCTTTGTGTGAGTGGTTTTTAGGACTATTTCTCTGTTCTTTAATTCATGCAAAACCCACAATCATCCCTCTATATACAAGGGGGGTTAATCCAGAACCACCCTCCCCATGAATACCAAAATCCATGGGTGTTCAAGTCCCATATATAAAATGGTGTGATATTTGCATGTAACCTATGTGCATCCTCCCATCTACTTTAAATCACCTTTAGGTTGTTTATAATACCTAATTCAATGTAAATAGTTGTGTTTCTGTATTGTTTAAGGAATACAGATGAAGGGAAAAGTCTGTGTATTTTAGTACGGGGCACAATTTTTTCCTAATACTTTTAATCAATGTTTGACTGAATCAGTGGAGAGAGAGCACATAGTTACAGAGAACTGACAGCAACAGGAGCTCTAAAATAAAATAATTATGGTTCACCTTTTAGAGGGGTTGGACATGGATTCTAGAATGAAAGTCTAAGCCAACCTTGAGGGCAAGCATCTTGGAAAGGGGACAAAGCAATGGCGAGGTTGGTCTCTTTATTTTGAATTACAGGGCACCAAAAAAGTAGAGGATTAGGCTGCCAAGGAGACTGGGTTTAAATCTGCATTCTGGCCATGCGACTGTGGGACAGACAAGTAGTGATGTTCACCAGGGTTTTCTCATCTAAGAAGGTGGTGCACAAAACTACCCCTTCCAGGTACCGTGAAGATTGCCTGAGATGTACCGTAAGCCAGGTGCTGACCTATAGTGTGTCATCCTTGTGCACCTGTTGCTACTGCTGCTGCCTCTGCTCTTGTTGACATTCCTGGGGAGGCTGGCAGGTCTGACGAGCTGCAGGCCCAGTGGGCCAAGTCTGCTGATCAGCTCATAGTTAGACCATCACACGCTTGACCCAGACGTTCTCAGATGAAGCTGATGGCACTAGTAGCTAAAGCTACCGTTCTAGCAAAGCCTCTGTGTGCTCCATTTTCCCACTGATGACCACTGAGTTGTATTGTCCTGTAGGTCCCTGCTGCTCCCTCACCACATTTCTTGGCAGTGTCAGTGGCCATTCCTCTGGCTTCCCATCTAGTCATGCACCCCACCGCCCAGCTGTTGACTGCATGGGCAGAGAGAGGCCTCCTGGACATATGCTGGTGACAGCTCCAAGGCATGATAGGACCCTTCCCTTGCAATGCCGGCTCCTTTATAAACAAGGCCCAAGGAATGTGCTGGCTTTATCAACTCCTTCATTCACCCCCCCTTTCCCCACAAAAAATAAATAAAGAGCAGAGGCAAGATCTGTTTTGCTTCAACTTTTAAAAGCCTTTGAAGGCACAACTATTTGAGAACAATTAAAATAAAGCTTTTTTCTCTTAACTGCTGCTCAGGTGGTGAAGCCCCCCTTCTCCTTCCTACAGGGAGGGGAGGGGAGAGGGGCTTTTGGGTTTTATGGTTGGCTCAGGACCCCCTCTGCACCTGACAGGGGAGTCCTCCAAGTGTGCTGCCCTCTAGGATAGAGTCCACTGCAGAGTTTGTAGTAAACAAAGGCAATGAGTCACAGCAGCATGACCAGGAGTGACCGAAAGATCCTTTGCTGACCACCCCTCCCATGGTGGAGTGTGGGTGGAGACCCAGGGAAGGAACCTCTAGAGGAAGACTTCTTGCCTGTAATGGATCCCATATGCCAAGAGCTGCGTTCTGATGTTGTCCAGTCCTGAAGCACCTAAGCTTTGATTTTTATTTTATTTTGTATGGGTGGAGGGAGAGACTCAGTTTACTTGGGCCCCAGATCTCAAGCTGACAGCTCAGCATTAAATAAAGCATTAAAGGCAAACGTTAATTTTTCCCCCTTTTCACATAAATGTGCTTATGTGTGGTCTTACCTCCCGCTCTGCCTGTGGCTCTCAACCTCCTTTCCTTAAAGCTTGCTTTATCTATCACTTCTAGAAGTTACAAAGAGGTTTATGCGTTTGACTATGAAAATGCCACACATGCCTCTAGTCTGAAGATACAGAAGGGAGGCTGACAATTTTCCGTATTTTATTTCCCTATGGATGGAATAAAGCTGGGAAAGGTAGAGTCAGAAATGTAGGGCTTTCAATGGAGGCCCCATACCTAAGTTTCAACATTTCTAGACCTATTGAGTAACTGGTAGCATGAAAATCTAACGGGGGGGGGGGCTTTACTTTACATTAAATGTCATGCAAACCTTTCCCCTTTTTGTTACTATTTTGAAGAAAGAGAAGTAAAGAAAACTTTATCAAGAGCTAGAAATAATCAACTATGCTCCAAGAGTTTATAACGTCTAAAGCCAAAGAAGGGCCCCTCTGGCTTGATTTTTACAATTTCATGTCAAACTCTCACTCCTTTATAGTCAGAGGAATATCAGTATTTGATGGCTAAAGACTGAGAACTACTGAAAGAATGCCAGCTCGTACCATCATAGTCTGAAAGCCCCTTCCACTGTGTGGAAGATGAATCTAAGAGGACCCGGATGGAGCCCAGACCTGGAGCATTTTCTGTTTGATCTGACAGATTCTGCATCTCCATCAGGACAAGGGGCCTTTGCAAGAAAGCAGAAGCCAAACTGAATTCCAGATGGAAAGGAAATCCAAGTGTCACCCTGGGATGCTGATGATCTGGTTTAGTCATTAAGAAAGCCACAGCTAACAGAAATCTTCAATCTGAGTCGTTAAGAATTTACTAGTTTTGTCTCTCAACCCCTACTGCGGGAGACCCCTGCACCTTGATTTTCCTTCTGAGGCTGTCCTGGATTTTCTTCTTTAACATCGTCCCTGATTTATGGTATGTCCACATTTCCCTGGATAGTACCATCTTTTGAGTTATACATCATCAGAGTGACTCATTCTGATGATGTATGGCCCCAATACATCATCAAAGCTCCTTGCTCTGCCGTTGCACTAATGATATGTTAGGGTAATACATCACCAGGCTGAGCTGCGGCCATGATGGATGGAGCTGAGGGTGATGGGAGTCCATGGAGAGGAGGCTGAGGAGCAGGTTACGGGTAGGCACAGGAGGGAAATTTGTCAATCCCAAGTCGGCCTCCCTTCCTGGTACCAATCCCCATACTGAATTAGCACTGTGGTTGCATTTTTAAAGACAGAGGGAGGCATGCATTATCCTCAAAGCAGTGTGAGTGCGGAGCTCATGTACAGATGATAGGCATGTTAGGGATTATATATGCATACATATATATATATATATATATATATATATATATATATATATATATACACACATACCCTGATTAGGCAATAGGAGGTGTCAGTTGGATTGAGTTGGGGAAAGAAGCAGAAGAAAAGGAAGAAGAGCTCTGGAACAGGACTTCTTTGTCTTGGAGGGAGTGACTGCACCGTGAAGAATGCAGGAATAACAAGCCTACCACCTGTACTCCTAACCCAGTGCAGCTCACTGGAAATGATCTGGGGCTTTCTCAGCTACCTTTGTCTCAGACCACCCTTCTATCAGTACCTACGTCTGCCCAGCTGTGAATGTTCAGTGTAAGGAAACTTTGATAAATGAGTATTTGCTGGTGGACAGATCCAAATGCTGGGTTGAATCCAAATTTATATGGGTTAACAGCTGGGAATTATCTGTAAATGGAGAAGATAAGATAACCTACCACATAGAGTTATTTTGAATATTATGGGAGTTAACAGATTTAAAGTACCTAGAGCAAAGCAAGCACTCAATGTTAACCATCACAGCAACTATTGCAGCCACCATTACAGCTGCGAGCACCACCACCGCTCTCATTGTTATTGCTGCTGAATCTCTTTGAAGTCTTATTCTCCATACTTGTCCCCTTCCCTCAGTCCTGCATGCTTTCTTTCTTATGCATC
The DNA here is from genome assembly GCF_053883595.1 of Heterocephalus glaber. Lineage (NCBI taxonomy): Eukaryota > Metazoa > Chordata > Mammalia > Rodentia > Bathyergidae > Heterocephalus > Heterocephalus glaber. The sequence continues at coordinate 11,986,701 of NW_028258320.1, read as the reverse complement.
AGTACTTAATAGTATGTTAAAGCACTGAACCGATCCTAAAAAAAGAGTGGTACTTATAATTCTAGTACTTTCAGGATAGGGTTCTCTGACAAGTCTACCTGCTAAAACACACATGGAATTGGGAAAATTGTGCCAAAGAATTTTTTATTGAGGTGCTATTTCTGCACACAAAATTAATCATTTTATAGTATACAACTCAGAGGTGTTTAGCACTTACTCAGTGACATGCAACCACTACTGCTGTCTAATTCAAAATTTTCAGGACCCTGAAGGAAAACCCGGCATTCATGATGTAGTCAGTTTCCATTCTCTACTCCTTACAAGCACCAATCTGCTTTATGTCCCAATAGAGTTAACTATTCTGAATATTTCATGAATGGAATCATGCAATATGTGATTTTAGTGTCTGGCCTTTTTGAATCATCATAATGTTTTTGGGGTTTATCTACACTATAGTATGCATTGGTTATTTATTCCTTTTAACAGCTAATTAGTATTCTTTTGTGTGTATCTACATACCCCAATTTGTTTTTCTTTTTTTTTTTTCTTTTTGGACCGGAGATTGCACTTGCAAGCCAGGCAGCCGAACCACTGAGCTAAATCCCCAGCCCTCACAATTTGTTTTTCTATTAGTTTATTGATGGACATTGGGCTGCTTCTACCTCTCATTTGCTGGTTACTGTAAACAGTGCTTTTATGGACAATTATCTGTTTGAGCATCTGATTTGAACTCTTTGAAGTAAATACAATACTTAGAAAAAGGACTGCTGCATCACATGGTAATTATGGTCTTAACTTTGTGAGAATTAACAACTATTTTCCACACCAGCTAAAATATTTTGCATTTCCAATAGCAATTTACAAGCATTCCAATGTCTCTGCATCATCATTGACATTTTTTATTGAAGTTTTAGTTTTTACTATAGCTATCCTTCTGGGTATGAAGTGGTACCTCAATGTGGTTTTGATTTGCATTTCCCAAAGAAGTTGATCATCTTTTCATGTGATTAGTGACCATGTGAACATCTTCTTGGAGATATGTTTATAAAAGGCCTGTTGTCCATTTTTGATTGGATTGTTCAATTTTTTATTATTTAGTGTAAAAAGACGTCCACATTCTTTATCAAGTCTATAATTTGCAAATATTTTCTCCTATTCTATAGGATATCTTGATAATATCCTTTGATGTACAAAGTTTTATATCTCATTAGTTTCAATTTATCTTTTTTTCTTTCATTGCATGCAAAATACATTTATTCCATCTCAACAGCGACCAAAGTCTTAACTTGTTCCAGCCTTAATTCTAAAGTTTTAAGTCTCATCTAAATATCATGTAATTAGATATGGATAAAGATGGAGTTAGATTTATTTTGGAGCAAAATTTGTCTCCAGCTGCAAACCCATGAAACCAGGTAAGTTATGTGCTTCCAAAATGTAATGGAAAGACAGGCATAGGATAGATACTCCCTTTCAGAAAGGGAGAAATGAGAAAGAAGGAAGAGATAACGGGTCCCAAACAAGTCCAAATCTAGAAAGACAAATGCAAGCGGATCATAAGGCTTGAGAAAAGTCTTCTTTGTACACCTTCCAGACCCAGTTGGATGATGGCTGTAACCCCACAGCTCTGTGGGTGTAGTTCTGCTTCTTTGAATTAGCTGAGCACCATCCTTACCGTCCCCTGCCAGGGCCCCACCTACATGACTCTTTGTGAGGGAGCTCTGCCCTTGAGGCACTGGCCCAGAACTGTGTAAAGCAATTCTGCCCATTGAAGCTAAGAAGAAACCAGCCCTGCCTCTATGCTTGTAGTAGGAATAGTCACCCTAATGATCTCTCTCTTTGAATCATCTTTGGTGTCTGTTTTCCTTTTCTTGGGTAACAGTGTGACAGCAAATAGGATTATAATCCTATATTATAAAATGCAAGAAATCCAAGCCTTCCTTCATTCCATCCCACCTTCTCTACCTTCTCTTCAGTTCAAGCATGCAGTGCCTTTGCTGACATAAGCTCATCTTCTCTTTATGAGCTACGAGAGATAGACATCCTTGGGGCTCTTTCCAAAACACTTCCTCTCTCTCTCTCTTTCTCTTCTCTTCTCTTTCTTTTCTCCTTCAATCTGCTCAGGATAGGCTGAGAATTTCCAAAAACTTTAAGTTCTGTTTATTTTATCCATAAAAATTACTTTTTAAAATTCAATTATTTCCATTTTACTGTAATCAGTTAGGAGAAATAAGCTGCTCTTTCAACATTTTGCTTAGAAATCTCAACTATATATTTAATTTTATCACTTGCAATTGCTATCTTCTACAAAACACTAGATTACAGTTCAGTCAAGTTATTCACCACTTTAGAACAAGGACTGACTTTCTGATAGTTTCCAGTTGCATGATTCTCATTTCTGGCTGAGTCCATCACAATATATGTCAACATTCTGTTCATGATTTTAAAATATTATCTAAGGAAATAGAAGCTTTCTCTTAAGCCTTCCTATTTTCTTTCTGATCTCTATCCAGAATTGCCTTTTATGTGCAAATTAGCATGCGCCTCAGAACTCTTATCACCCAGTTACAAAGTTACTTCCACATTTCTAGGTATTTGTGATTGGAACACCTCCAAATTGGTCTTAGTTTGCACTGCCATAACAAAATGCTGTAGACTAGGCACCTTGGCAGCCTTTTTGCCAGTTCTAGAGCTAAAAAATCTAAGATGAAGCTGCGAGCAGAATCCTTTCTTAATGTAGTTCTTTTTACTGGCTTACAAGTGACTATATTTTCATAATCTCTTCACATGGAGTGGGTAGAGGGAAGGGGAATTTTCTTATAAAGGCACTGATCTCACCTTTACAACCTCAACTAAATCTAATTACCTACCAAAGGTCCCATCCCCAATAGCATCATGAACATTCAGTGCATATCATTATTTTTTTTTTGTATCATGTCAAAGAATCCATTGCCTAATTCATGAAGATTTACGCATATATTTTCTTTTGGGAATTTTATAGTTTTAGCTTTAGGTCTTTAGGCTATGGATCCATTTTGAAGCATTTAATGTATATGATATGAGGTAGGGGTCTAACTTTATTCTTTTTCAGGAGCACCCATTGTAATAGCTCCATGTATTGAAAAGATTAGTTTTGGTTTTGAAGAGTTTGGGTAAAAAAAAAAAAAAAAGAAATCAATTGGCCATAAATATACTGCAAATAAAATTTGAATGCATTCATATATAGGCTCAATAGAAAGCCAAATAAATCTTCAGAAGGCAAAAAGAAAGACTCTAGAACAGAGAAGAGTGAGTAGAAAGCAAAAGGTCCCTGTCAGTGTTGTGATTAGTCATGTTTTGCTGGACTTTCAGCAAGATGGGGAACTGACTCTGAGACAATCTCAGTAAGTCTGAGACCTAACAAGTAGCACCCTTGCCTCTGGCAGAAGCAATCACAAATCTTCACTGGAACAAAGAAGCATCAGTTTTTCTTTGGATTCCCTGAGATTAAGTACAACAAAATGTGTATGTACTATTTAAATCTACCAAACTTGGATGAATTATTTAGGAAATGAGTCATTAGCCAGAAAAAAAGCCACAATAGGGGTTAGATTTTCAGAGTAAAGGCACTGGAACTTATAGATATAGAATATAAAATTAAGGTGTACAATGATTAAATAATTGAAAGATAGAAGTTTTTTGTGTTTTTTTTTTTCGGTACCGGAGATCGAACTCAGGTCCTTGTGCTTGCGAGGCAGGCGACGGAACCACTGGGCTAAATCCCCAGCCCGAAAGATAGAAGTTTTAAAATGAAGGAACTGGACTTTCAATTATGATCATGCAGAGGACATGACTAAAAGAATTTAGAGAAGAAAAGTATAGCTATTGAAATGAAAAAAAGAAAACTAGTGAATGATGAAAAACCAAATTATACATAGCAGATAAAATAATTAGTGTACTCAGGATTGGATCCGAGGAAATTATTTAGAATGCAAAGCACAGAAACAGGGTAAGAAAAATGTGAAAGAGATAATGAAACATAAAGAATAAAATAACAAGGCCTAGAATTCAAACTGTAAGAGATCCAGAGAAAGAAATTAGTAATAATAAAGGAGAAAAAAATAAAGATATATTGGCTGAGGATTTTGCAAACATCAACAAAATATTAAATTTGCAGATATAGGAATATATATGCTACTTAATTGCAGATATTTTGTATAACAATAATAAACAGTATAATAACAATACTACATTACATCAAAGTCAAAGAATCTTAAAAGCAGCAAGAAAGAAATCCAGACACTTAAAAATTATAACGAAATGAAAGCAATAGCAATAATTGAAGCCAAAACATGATGGTTATTACATATATAATGCTGAGCTGTGTGCCTAGCAAAATTACCCTTCCAGAGTAACAATAAAAGAGAAAGGGAGATTTCCAAACAATTTCCATGAACAGATAAATTTGTATATAAATAAATACATGTATACACAATTCTGAACAAGCTAGATCTCTACAAAATACTCTTTATAGTAATAATATTAATAGAAAATGTATAGGGTTTTAAAAAGTAGGTCAGAAATAAAATGGTGGAAAGCAATTGAAGGAAAATTGTAAGAGACATGCTCTCTTAAATTCAAAATGTATAAAAAATGTTCTAAGTTTTATATTACTTAAAAAATAAAGGTAAGATATTAAAGATAAGTCAAACTTAAAGGATTGTCATAGTTATGTTGTTCTAAAATTGTTAAAAGGTACTTCATAAAGGAATAATTATAAAAGCAAGAAAGAATAAAAATTATAGAAGACAAAAATAAAGCACAAATTAATAAGTTGAAGTAATTCCAGATATATCAGTAATTACAATAAATATGAAAGGGTAAACTCAACACTTGAAAGACAGATAAGATCAAATTAACACATAAATAACGAAGTCTAGCTATATGCTACTTAAAAACTCATGAAAAAGACATGAAATGTGAAGACCTAGAAAAATTAAAGGCAACATATTAGAAAGTATATTAATAAATTTTCAAATATTAAAAATCATTGCAACTGAGTAATAGGCGATGGCACCTGATATATTTTGCTTACTTTAATACATGTTCAAATTTTTTATAATAAAAATTTTTTTGAAAATACTTAAAATATCCTAAAAACAATGAAAGAAAACTGAAATAATTACATTATTATTGTAAATTGATGATCAAATTGATTTTATAATAAAAATAGTATTAAGGATAAAGAGTTTCAATATAATATTTAAAAAAGACCATTTACCAGGAAGATATAATATCTGTAAAATAGGAAGACTTCAATATATAAACAAAATATCAGTAGGAATATAGAGTGAAATACACTAGTCTACCATCACAGAAGAAAATTTAAATACATTCCTCTCAATTACTAATGTAGATATCAAACACAAAAACTTGCGTAAGTAAAGAAGAATTTAATACTATTATTAAAAAGTGGCTTCAAAGGCTATAAACATTACCCTACCATTAAGAATTAGACAGGGCTGGGGACTTAGCTCAGTGGTTCTGGCGCCTGCCTTGCAAGTGCAAGGTCCCAAGTTCGATCCCCGGTACCAAAAAAAAAAGAATTAGTCAATTCTCATTCATCTTAAGCTCATAGAGGAAAGCTAAACTAACTGAGTACATATTAGGCCATAAAACTAATGCTCATAAATTTTCAAAAGTAGTAATATCCATATAGTGTTTTCTAAAGATGATTTAATTATAGCAGAAATCAATTTTAAAAGTTTAAATTTTCATATCCCTGGAAACTAAAAGTATATATGTCAAAACATGAGACAATAAAAATATCATAGTGGAAGTTTTAGAATACTTAGTATTCTATACTAAGGATACTTAGCATTCTATACTATAACTGAGTATTATCGAAACACTTGTGGGATGGTAGCCAAGTGCAGCGATGCATACCTTAGTCTCAAACACTGGGGAGGCTAACGGGGGAGTATCATTGAATACAGGAGTATGAGACCGGTCTGGACAATTTTTTTTTTTCAGGGATTGAACTTGGGTTCTTGCGCTTGTGCAGCAGTTGGGGAAACCACTGAGCTAAATCCCCGGCCCATGGACAATGTTTTGAAAAATCATCTAAAAAAATCTTTGTAAGGGCTGGGGATTTAGCTCAGTGGCACTGTGCCTGCCTTGTAAGTGCAAGGTCCTGCGTTCAATCCCCAGTACCACACACACACACACACACACACACACACACACACACAAAAAATTAAAAAAATCCTTGTGGGATGTTGCAGAAGTGGAATTTCAAGGAAAAATTTTAGCCATAAATTCTTATATTAGAAAGAGTGACATATATTGGTGATATAAGCACTCTAGTTAAAAACTTAAAAATTAAAGTTGTAATCACTCAATTTAAAAAGAAAAATTTCTCAATGATAGTAGATGTAAGGACAATAAAGATAAAAGTAAAAATCAGTGAAGTAGATAAAGAGATGTGCTAGAAGTTCAATAAAGCCTAAGTTATGTTTTGGAAAGAATTTTATAATAATCAAACTTCTGATTAAAAGAATGGGTTAAAGGATAGAAAAAAGGCATAATCATAAGTAAAACATAGGATAAAATGTAAGTCTTTTATGCATAAACATACACTAATTTGAAAAATTAGATGAAACATAAATTATTTGAAAATACAATAGTTGATTCAAAAACAAAGACAATACTATTAAGATATTTAATCAATATCCCAAAGAAAATAAGACTCAAGTGGATATTACTAAATTTTAAAAATATATTTAATTTCAACATACAATACTTTCTTGAGAATGCAATAGATGTCAATGTAAACTTGGTAGAAAAACCAGCTAAAGACCAGTAAAAACTGAAAAATACATAAGCAATCCTTAAAATTTTTAAGCCAACAATTCATTTATATATATATATATATATATATATATCCTTCCATAAACCCCAGATATATATAAAATATGGGGTTTATGGAAGGATAATTTAAAACTACATATAGATGTAATATAAAACAAATGTATAATAATAAAAATATAAGTATTTATCTCAATAGTAACAGAAAATTATGTGCTAAAATTTGACAACTTAACAAATCTTGACAACTTAACAGAAAAACAGAAACATAACAAAATTAATAAGCACAAAAACTAGGAATGGAAAGTATCTTTTCTTAACTTTCCAGAAAGTATTTAACAAAAAACTACAGCAAGTATCATGCTTAATAATAGAGTTATAATTATTCCTTAACAACACAGGAAGGAAAAAGAAATCCTAGCATCAACATTTTTATTAAATATCATAATAGAAATTCTAGCTGGCACATTAAAGAAAGGTTAAGAAGTAAAAAACATAAAGTTGCAAAAGAAATATTACAGATACAGATGATACAAGGAAGTACATTGAAAACTCAAAATAATCTAGAAGTATGTTATATAAATCAGGAAGAGCTCTCCAAGATTGGTACATATATAAGATCAGCATTTAAAAATCAATTGTATTGGGTTAAAAAAAAGAAATAAAGGGTATCCAAATTGAAAAGGGAAAGTCAGATCAGCTCTGTTTGCAAATGATGTGATTTTATATGTTGTAATATCTAAAGACTACACCAATAAAGAAAAAGCTGGTAGAATTGATAAACAAATTCACTAAGGTTGTAGGATACAAAACCTACATGAAAATCAGTAGAATATTTGTTGTCCAGGAAGAAACTTACAGAAAATTAAATCAAGAAAGTAATTCCAGGGCCAGAGATTTAGCTCAGTGGTTCTGCTGCCTGCCTCACAAGCGCAAGGTCCCAAGTTTGATCCCTGGTACCAAAAAAAAAAAAAAAAAAAAAGAAGTAATTCCATTCACAATCACTATAAAATAAAGCAAGAATAAATTTAACCAGTGAAGTGAAAGATCTCTACAATGAAAATTATAAAAGATTGAAGAAAGAAATTGAAGAGGACACAAAAATGCAAAGATAGCCAATGTTTATGAATTAGCAGAATTAATATTACTATTTTTTTCTATACTACTAAAAACAATCTACAGAGTTGATACAGTCTCCACCTAAATGTCAATAACATTTTCACAGAAATAGGAAAGACAATCCTAAAATTTACATGGAAACAGGAAGGAGTAAGAGGCAAAGCAATCCTGAACAAAAAGAAAAAGGTGTAGTTACCACAATACCTGAATTCAAAATATACTAGGAAGCTTTAGTAACCAAAACAACAGGGCACTCACTTAACACAGATCAATGGAACAGAGCAAAATCTCAGAAATTAACCCACAAACCGGAGCCAACTAATTTTCGAAAACAAATATGCCAAGAACATGGATTGGAGAAAGGACAGTCTCTTCAATAAATGGCAAGGGAAAATCAACCCCTATGTTTCTCTGTGTACAAAAAAAGTCATACTCAAAATGGAAGAAAAACATAAATGATAGACCCTAAAGTATGAAACCCTAAAATCAAATTTTGGGGAAGTGCTTCATGACTTTTGTATAGGCAGGGATTTTGTTTTCAAAAGCATAAATAGACAAATAGGATTATCTCAAACTAAAAACTGCTGTGCAGCAAAGTAAACATTCAGAAGAAGAGAAAAATAGTAGAATGTAAGAAAATATTTCCAAACTATTCATCTAAAAAAGGATTAATATCCAGAGAATATCATAAACTCAAGCAACTCAACAGCAATGAAACAATCTGTTATTAAAAATGGGCAAATGATCCCAATGGAAGTTTCTCAAAAGAAATAGACAACTGGCCAACAAATACATGAACAAATGCTCAACCTCACTAGTCTTTAGGGAAATGCATTCAAAGTCACAATGAGATATCCTCTCTCCCCACTTAGAATGGCTATCACCAAAAGAGACAAAAAATAAGAAATACAGCCAAAGATATACTGAAAAGAAACTCTTATATGCTGTTTATTTTGTGTACATAGTACAGCTATAATGGAAAACAGTATTGAGATTCATACAAAAATCTAATAATAGATATATCACACAATCCAGCATTCCCACTTTTGGGTACATAGCCAAAGAAAATGAACTTAACATATAAGAGATATGCACTCCCACGTTTATTGAAGAACTATTCACAATAGTCAAGATAGGGAATTAAACATAGTATGTAGAAATGGATGAATGAATAAAGAAGATATTATTCAGCCATAAAAAGAATAAAATCTTATCATTTACTGTAACATAGGTGGAGGTGGAATACACTAGGTTAAATGAAATAAGGCAGGTATCAAAAACAAATATCATATGTTCTTAGTCATTCGTGAAAGATAAAATAGTTTATCTCATAGAACAACCATGTAAAATAGTGGCCTCCAGAAAAAAAAAGGTGTGGCAGGGGATAGAGAGAGATTTGATAGCAATTACCAAAATGCAGTTAGATAGGAGGAATTAGTTCTAGTTTTCTCTAGCACAGTAGGGTAACTGTAGCCTACAACAATTAATAGAATATTTGAAAATAACCAGAAAAGAAGTGCTAATTTTCCCAACACATGGAAATGATAAATGTGAAGGAGATGAGAATTCCTAATTACTCTAATTTGAACATTACAAATTGTACACCTGTATCAAATTATTGTACTGTGTCCAATAAATATGTACAAATATTCTATGACAATTAGAAAATGTAAGAATCAGTTACATTATCTTATTTCAACAAGAAGCATTTATGTTATTGTTACAATAGCAAAAAAAAATACTTAGAAGTAAAATTTGCAAACAATCTGCGATTCTTTGATGAAGAAATGTTTAAAATATATGGAGAACGTTCCTTATTAGTGAATTGAGAGACTCAAATTTCTAAAGACCACAGTACTCTGAAAAAAAAGGAAATCGAAGAAGATAGCAGAAAATGGAAAGATATTGGCTCTTCAGTAGGAAGAACCAATACAGTGAAAATGGTCATGCTCTCAAAATTGTTATTCAGATTTAATGCAATCCTGATCAAAATACCAATAGCATCTCTCACAGAACTAGAGAAAACAATACTAACATTCATTTGGAACCAAAAGAGACCTTGAATAGTAAAAGCAATTCTGGGCAACAAAGGCAAGGCAGGGGGCATCACAATCCCTCACTTGAAATTATACTGTGAAGCTACTGTGAGAAAAACAGCATGGTACTGGCAAAGAAAACAGACTGGAAGATCAATGGAACAGATTGGAAGATCCAGAAACAACTCCAAACACACTCAGCCACCTTATCTTTGACAAAGGGGCCAAAAGCCTTCACTGAAAGAAAGATAGCCTCTCAAGAAATAGTGCTGTAAAGGCTGGCTTTCCATATGCCAAAGATTAAAACTGGACCCATGTCTATCATCATGGATTAAACTAAAATTGAAATGGATCAAAGATCTAACTATTAAATGGAAACACTAAATCTGCTGGAAAATAGAATAGGTAGGACTCTTGAAGCCATAGGTGTAAGCAAAGACTTCATGAAGAAAATACTGATCACACAGGAATTATTACAAAGAATCCACAACTGGGATCTCATCTTATGAAAAAGCTTTTGCACAGCAAAAGAAATCACCAACAGAATGAAGAAACAACCAACAGAGTGGGAAATAATTTTTGTTAGCTGTTCTTCAAAGGGCTAATATTTAGAATATATAAAGAGCTAAACAATAATCAGACCCCCCAAATTTAAAGGCCCAATCCAAAAATGGGCATCTGAAATGAATAGACACTTATCAGATGAAGAAATACGAATGGCAAATAAATATATTAAAAAATGTTCAGCATCATTGGTCATTCAAGAAATGCAAATTAAAACAACACTGAGATTCTGTCTCACCCTAGAAAGAATGGCTGTTATCAAGAAATCAAATAATAACAAATGCTGGCTGGGCTGTGGGGAAAAGAACCCTTCTCCACTGTTGGTGGAAGTGTAGACTGGTATGATCATTGTGGAAATCAGTGTGGAGATTCCTCAAAAAACTAAAACTAGTGGTTCCATTTGACCCAGCTATTCCCCTTCTTGGTATCTTTCTAATAGAATTCAAAGCATAGCACAGCAATATATGTACACTCATGTTTATAGCAGCACAGTTTGTAATAGCTAAATCTTAGAAACAGCCCAAATGCCCATCAACTGATGAATGGATAAAGAAGATGCGGGGTTTTTTTTTATACAGTTGAGTTCTACTCTGCCATAAAGAAGGATAAACTTGAGACATTTCTAGGTAAATGGTTGCACCTTGAGACCATACTCTTAAGTGAAATATATCAGACGTACATGTTCAAATATCACACAGTTTCTACGATAGAAGAAATCAAAAGTATAAACAAGGACAAAAATGTATAATAGATATTGTGAAATAGAAAGAAAATGTTTAAATGGAAGGGCAACTAGGGAAGAGAGAGGAGGAAAGGAAGGAAGGGAAAAGAAAAAAGAACAGAAGGAAAAATGGAAACAAAGGTTTTGTAAATAAGCAGGGGAAGAGGGGTTGAAGGGAGAGGAGAAAAATGGGGGGAAAAAAGAATCAAGATACATGATGGACAGGTACAAATTCCCTATGATGAATATGATTATCATGTATATCTAAAATGTATCAATAAAATTAATTAATAAAAACTTGAGTTGCAAGCCGGGCATAATGGCAAATGCCTGTAATTCCAGCACTCAGGGGTATGAGGCGGGAGGATCACCGCAAGTCCAAGGCCAGCCTGAGCTATACAGTGAGTTCAAGGCCAGCCTGAATTCTGAACAATATAGTGAGACCTTGTCTCAAAAAAAAAAAATGAGTTGCAGGTTCAATACAATTCCAATAAAAACTCCCATTGAGGTTTTGTTTTTGTTTTAGGGAACTAAATAAGCTGATTCTAAAACATATGTGAAGGAACAATGCTCCCAATTAGCCAAGACACTCCTCAATGAGACGAATGGAAGAAAGAACCTTCCCTGCTAGATATCAGAACTTATTTAAGGACAAATAATTAAGGTAATGTTGCTATTATGCAGATTAGTTAATATGGAACAAAATAAAGAATCCAGACAGAATCCCATGCATACATGAACACCCAAGAGATGATAGCCAAGAAATATGACATCACTGGAGGGACTAGTAAATAAATGTTGCTACAACAAGTGGTTCTACTTATGAAAAAATAAGTAACAATATATACCTGGCTCATACTATATACTTTATCAATCTCAGATGGTTTGAATACTTAACTATAAACATTAAACAATTAAAATGCAAAAGAATATGTAGAGAATATCTTGATCAAATTGAGCTAGGAAATGATTCCTTAAAACAGAAAAATTGCTAATGAAAAAGGTAAAATCAACTATATTAAAATAAGTGTTTTTGTTCCTTGAAGGACACCCAAAGAGAATGAGAAACAAGCCATGTAGTGTGAATCGTATTCATGTTGCATTCACCAATAAAGGATTAGCAACTGAAAAACAATAACTTCTCTGAATTAAAAATAAATATATGAAGTTTTAAAAATATTTAAAGGACACTCTAAAGATTACTCATGCATATATATTTATTAGAGCTAATAAAAGTCCACAAAATTGGAATATAATAAAGTCAAAACACAAGAATCTGTTTCTATACATTAACAATTAATAATTAAAAAAGAAATGAAAACAATGACATTTCCAGTAGCATCAAAAATAATAAAAGACTTAGGAGTTTTTTGTTAGGGGGAAGATGTTTTGTTTTGTTTTTTCTTCAGAATAAACCCAGGGCCTTCATACTGAGCTGTATTCCCAGGCCTTTTTTAGTTTTTATTTTGAGACAGAGTTTCACTAAGTTGCCCAGGTTGCACTCAAGCTTGCAATCCTCCTGTCTCAGCCTCTCAGAGTGCTGAGATTACAGGCATGCGCCATCACATCTGGCAATGTTTAGAACTCACACTAGGAGGCAATAAAACTGCACAACCTTGCTGAAAGAAATTGCAGAAGACATAAATAGAAAGGTATTCTATGTTTATGGATTGAAAGGCTGAACATTTTAAAATGTCAGTATTACCCAAAGAGAGCTACAGGTTTAATGTAATGCCTATAAAAATCCCAATGGAAGTTTTTGAATAAAAATTTCATCTTAAAATTTGTATGGAATTTCAAGGGACCCCAAATTATCAAGGCTACCTTGAAAAGAAGGACAAAATCAAAAGTTTCACACCTTCAGACTTCAACACTTACTACAAAGTTGCAGTAATGAAAAAGTATTGTATTGACCTGAAGACAAACACATATACCAATGGAATAGGAAAGAGAAACAAATTGTCACCTAATGGTCAAATGGATTCCATAGGGTGTCGGCAGCATTAAACAGGAAAAGGATGATATCTTCAAAAGTATGAGAGAAATTGAGTATCCACATGTAAAGCAATGGATTTGAACCCTTACCTTACAGCATAGAGAAAAAATTAAAATTGACCAAAGATTTACACATAAGACCTAACACTATACAACTCCTAAGAAAATCTTCATGACAATGGACTTGACAAAGATATCTTAGCTATGACACCAAAACTATAGGCAACAAATGTAAAAATAGATAAAATTAATTATATCAAAATAAAAACTGTCCATACATCAAAGGATAGAATGAACATAGTGAAAGAGAAACCCACAATGGGGTATTTACAAAGCTTGTATCTCATAAGGGGTTAAAATCTAGAATACAAAAAACAGCTCCTATAACTCAATAACAAATAACCTGATTTTAAAATTGGCATAGAACTTCAATAGTCATGTCTCTAAACGTATATCCAACTAGCAACCATATGAGAAAATGCTCAACATAACTAATGATTAGGAAAATCAAAACTATAATGAGATAACATATCGCATTCATTAGTACGGTTACTCTCAACAATAACACACAAACAAAAATATCAAATGACAAAGATGTGGAGAAACTGGAAATCTGCAGCATTGGTGGGAATCAAAAATGGGATAACTGCTATGGAAAACAGTATGTTGGTTCCTCAAAAAATTAAAAATAAAATTACCATATGATGCAGCAATTCTACTTAGGAGTATACATCCAAAAGAACTGAAAGTAAGGTCTGAAAGAGGTATTTGCAGATTTATGTCTTTTGCAGCATTATTCACAAGAGCCAAAAGGTGGAAGCAACCCAAGTGTCCACTAGTGTTTAGATTAAACACAATGTGGTATATACATGCAATAGTATAGTATTCTCCAGTCTTAAAAAAGAGGGACACATATTGCATCATATATGAAACTTGAAAATATTATGCTAAGTGAATTAAGCCAGTCACAAAAGCAAGTGCTGTATGAGTCCACTTATGTGAGTTACCTAGGGTAGTGAAATTCACAGAGAAAAAGAATGGAAATTACCAGGGTTGGGAGGAAGGAGAAAATGGGGAGTCATTTACAAGTACTGAATTTCAGATTTGAAAAATTGTTTTTTGAAACAGTTTTGAAAAAGTTCTGGAATTTGGTTGCAGGTAAATGTGAACATAATGCTACTGAACTGAAAATGTTAAATTTTAGCTATGTGCTTTTAGTACAATTTTTAAAAAATGGCTCAAGCATTTGAAAAGGCGTTTCACAGAAAAGCTATTATAATAGCAAATAAAAAGATGAAAAAATGGTAAACTTAATAATGAAATTACAACTGTAATAAGATATGATTTCATACCCAATGAGTTCCAAAAATTACATCTCACAGTACTAAGTGGTGAAGAGATTGTGGAATACTGGGAACTCCAATATGAATGGCCCTAAGATGAATAAGCTTCTTAGCAAATACATATATATATATATTTTTTTCCATTAAGTAAGTTTATTGGTACATTTTAGGTATAAAATACAGTTGCATTCCTCATTGGGATCTTGTACCATTACATGAGCATCTTGGTTCTTATTTTTTTCCCCATTCCCCTGCCCTCCCTTCACCCGCTCCCCCTTTCCCTATTTGCAAAGACTTTGTTTCCATTTTTTTCCTTTTCTCATATTTTTTCTTTTCCCTTCTTTCCTTTCCCCTACCCTTCCCACTTCCCCTGCTCCTTTAGACCTTTTCTTCCTATTATGCAATATCAATTATAAATTTTTAAAATTACAATATCAAGATCTAGGAGACATTACCACAGATTTTACAGAATTTAAAAGGATATAGAAAGCATATTACAAAAATCCTTTTTGAAATAAATTTGATAACTTCTAAGAAGTACCTTGGAAGACAAATTAATATATATGAGCCTGTTGTTGTCATATAGGTAGGTTTTCAAGCTAGGAATATACTTTCTTTAATAGGTGCTAGCAAATATATTTTTCAGGGACTCTTTTCCTGTGAAGAATTGGAGACACACCAAATCAGCTTGTCCACACTGTAATGATAGGCCAGTAACATGAAATCCTACAAAGAAATTTTGTCTCGGCCAGCAGGAACACTGAGCCAGTTAGGCTAACTTGGAACAGGGACCTCAACTGGGGAATTCCTCAGAGGGCATTTAGTAAATCTTGTGTGTGTATGTGTGTGTGTACGTGCAATGTGGCAAGAGGGTGAGGAGGTGGGTAGGAGAGGATTAGATGATCAGTGAATACCCAAAAATGAGGTGAAATAAAACAGATTCCCATGCCCAGAGGGTATTTGTGGTCCTAGTCAGTCTAGGGCCCTGGAGGGGAATTTAGGAAATGTTCAGGAGACAGTCCATCCCGAGCTGTGAGCTTTAGCTGAGAGACCTCTTGCTTGGGTTTGAAGGCAGTACTGTGCCTATTTACTTCTGGTAGAGATGGATCACTGTAACTGCTTGGGAATGTAATTTCCCCCTTCTCAGCCATTTTGACATACACATTAACTTAGGACATAGCATTTCTATTCTTAGATGTACATATTAGAGAATCTTTCCCATATTTGTCACAGGAGTTATTTATAGGACCATTCATTCCAGCATTACACACAGTGGCTGGGAATGAGAAACAACTACATGTCCATCTACAACCATACAGGTAAATAAATTATAAGGTATTAACTTTAAAATTTCCATGATTGGGCCGGGGATTTAGCTCAGTGGCACTGTGCCTGCCTCGCAAGCGCAAGGTCCTGAGTTTGATCCTCGGTACCAAAAAAACAGAAAGAAACAACAAAAATTTCCCGGATTGATAGTTATATACAATAACATAGATGAATATAATCATGTAATGATTGGTGAAAAAATAAGTCATTGAAGACTGTATAATATAATTCATTCCCTACAGAATTTCATAAAAGTAAAATTAAATAATATCTTCAATATACATTTGCATAAATATATGTGGTTGAGGAAAGTAGGGAAGAGTTTGCAAGTAGATCCAGAGATTAATGACAATGCTGTCATTTTTAGGATGATTAGAATTTATGAATATTTATTTTACCATTAAGATTTATAAGGTATATGCCATGTATAATTTTTCAGTATCAAATAACATATTTTTCACATAATTTTAAAAGGGAAAATAAACTTATGAAAAACATTTAATTGGCAATGTCTCAAATATATCTGAGATCAGGACATCATTTCTAAGGTACCTTTATTAATACTCCCAATCAGTGTCCTTGGAATTCTGTAAGTGGCCGATTGAGGAATATGCACAACTTTATTAATGAGGTTTCCCAAGAGCACAGTCCAGGATAATGTGTGAGTCTATCTTTTGAACAGCAGTAACAGCAGTGCCACCCAGGAGGAGACCATTTTCAATCAACATTTCACCTCTTCAAAAATGGGAGAGGAGAGTAGTGGGACTATAAGAAAGCACAATCCCAAACCAGTCTGTCCTCGACAGCTTACTCCCTTTCTGTGCTGCTCTGGGGGATATGCATTATTTTCTGTTCAGGGGAAATATTAGCTCCCTCTGAAACAATACACAACTTTTAGTGACCGTCTGCATAAATACAATCCATTATTTCCTTGCCCACAGCCTATCTCTTCTCTCAAAGCCTGAACTGTGAGTGAGAAATTATGTGTAAATTGCCCACTGTGCCTCTGCAGGGAATAGTGCTGGCTTTTGAAGACCCATTGATGTCAACCTAGAGCTGGATAAGAAGCTGCTTTGACTCTTTGATCAAACATGTAACTTAAAAAACTAGTTATGCACAATCACTTTTCCCCCTCCATACAGGAAGAAGACCTCTGGGGAATGTGGCAGTCATGTTCTCTTGGCTGAACAGACTCTGGAATCTGGCCCTTAGCCATGTAACTAATGCTTACTCATTCCCAATTCAAGTCAACAAATATTTATTAAGATTTATTGAGTGTTGGTTACAATCCTGGCTCTGTATGGCTGAAGACAAAAAAGATGAATCTGAATTGTTCCCTATTCTTAAAGAAATTGAATGAGAGAAATGTTGAAAAGAAGTAGGCCCAGGCCTGCATTTCAGTTCTGCTCTTAACTTGGGTGGGCCCGGGCAAATCGTTTTATCTATCTAAGGTTCTTTTTTCTCTTTCATAAGTTATTAAGTATCAAGGCTGAATAGTTTTGAGAATTCCTTCCAAAGATAAAAAGTTGAAGTTTATATGAATCTAGATAAGCAGATAAGACCCATCAGAGAATTTTATGACTGTATGCCAAATAGAGGCCATTTTGAGATCCAATACCCTAGTTTTACAAAAGTGGAAGGTGAAGTCATAAAAATGATGGAACTCACTCAAAGTCCTACAGCTAGAAGTTGGAGGAGTCATGGGGTAGGAGGTATAACAGAGTGTTTTGGATATTCAAAGCCTTTTGTTTAGATTAGACTGTAGACTGGCCTATATCATAAGATCAGTGGACAATGGAAAATGTCTTGACCTTTCTCCCTCAGGTATTTCAGGAAAATAAAGGGAGGGACAATTGTCTCTGAATGGGAAAGAATTATATTAATTGTGTCCATAGGACCAATTTTACCAGAAAGAATTTGCTTTTTATAAAATGAATGATATTAATGGGAATTAGAGCAGGGAATGGATGCATATCAAAACCTTTATTCTTCCATTACCAGGTAGCTGCTTTCCCTTTTGGCCTCAGTAACTCAATTGTATTTACATTGTATTATTGTCTCACTTTTATTCTGCGAATATCCTTTCTTGATAGTAACTTGAGTTAATACAAGGCTTTGTGCCACATGAGTCCTGTCTACTGTAATGAATGAACAGGAGTCACTCACTGGTCTTGTGGCAGTGTCTCACATGATTTCACAGCAGGAAAATGACTAAACAATTCTGAAGCCAGGATTTGTGGCATTATCCTCAATATTTTATGCACAGGGGACAGACAGAAAACAGTTATCAAAGATTGAACTTCAAGACATGTCTACATTGATAGAAGGAGCAGATTCTAAGGAACTCTCCTGACGTATTAGAGCAGGTCAGGGATCTCTCCTCAACTATTGGTGGCTGGGTCAGTAAATTATTGCTGTGTAATAAATTATCCCAAATTCAGTGGCTTAAAACAATATTTATCACGTATCTATGGTTCACCTGAGTGTTCCTGATCAAGACTAGATTGGCTTCATCTCCACTGGGTTTGCTCATGTGTTTGGGGGTCAAGTGGGGACTCTGCTCTGAGCTGGGTTCAGCTGGGGCACCTTCATTAGGTCACCTCCAGATTCCTGCATCCTCTTCTTGGCATCTAAAGCTAGCCAGGGGATGTCTTTCCTGTTCCAATGAAACTGAAGATACCAAGCAGAAATAGGTTTTTTTGAGGAACTGAAATGCTAAATTTTTTCATTTGTTTGGTTGAAATCATAAAACTGAACCCAAATTCAAGGAGTAGGAACATAGACTTTGCTTCTTCAATAACAAGAAGTTTAAAAATCACGTGATGGAAGTGAGGATAGAAGGAATCATGAAGAACTTAGCATTAATGGAATCTATCACAGGTGCCTAGAAACAGCAATGCTTTTTAAACATTTAAAAAAAATCAATAGGCCATTTTGAAAGTGAAGTGAAAAAGAATGAAAACTCTCTCAACACTAGTCCATCATATGAAAGCTGTTATATTCATGTCTCCTGAGCCTATTAGTCCTTTGAAGTTTATCTATGGAACTCAAATTTAAAATTTCAGGGCAACGGTCAAGTTCACTGCCAATGAGATAGCACTACCTTTCACAAAGAGAGATGGCCACCTTGTCAGTGAATCCAGGAGGTCTTCCAAGTATGTGACATGTTATTCTATTAAGACTAAGAATTTTTCTGTCGAGTTAGAAGAATTGAGACAAAGTGTGTAAGATCTACTGCCAAAGAATATACAGAAAGAAGAGTTCTGTGTGGGAGGGTATTCTAGAATGAGCCACACTTAAATCCTTTCTTGGCAGTATTTTCATTAAATACAATATTTTATGAATTCTAATGTTATTGCTTCATTAGCATAGTGACAGGAAGTTATATTTCACTTTTCAAAATAAGATTATTTGTCTCTTCATAAAGGCCTACTGCTTCTGAAGAGGACATATGCAGGGAGAGGCAGTTGAGCCTGTAAAATAAGTGAAAGAAACTGATTCTTAAGAAAATGGATTCATATCCAGCAGAAGTCTCCTATTCCTTTGTATTTTCCCAGTTTTCACCCTACAACCCCATCCCTCCCTAGCCAACCAAGATGAGACTGGACAGGCTCCATGACCCACCAGTCCTGGCAACTCCGTGCAACTGACAAAGGAAGCCTGAGCAGGTCTAATGGCCTTATAAGGACACCTAGTGAATAAGTAGTTCTCCAGAAACACACAGAACGTGGTCTATTTTCAGTGAGTCGATCTCTAAGTCAAATGAAGAGAATAATTTCTTCAGATTTAGTCATCTTTTCCTGGTGAATTAAGTCACAAGCAATGGACTTCTTACAAGGATTGATTTTAGAAAGCAAGGAAGCTCAAACAAGGTAGGAAAAGGAAGTGACAATACTTAATGGTTTGCTATTCTGATATGGAAATTACCTTACATAGGAAACCAGAACTCAGGGTAGCAGCATTTGATCCTCATAGTATTCATTATGTTTGCAATTCTTAATTTATATCTGCAATTTTCCCTCAATCATGATCACCATGGAGGGTTAAGAAGAAGGCAGGTCTATTCCTTATTTTATTTCTAACACCTAGCACAGTGTTCAGCCCCCAGGGGGGCCTCAGTACATTTGCCAGACAAATATAAATCCTGCCCCAAAACTACTTAAGACCAGTTCCCTATTCCAGGTGCTTTCTTGAGTATTAGTCATTTAAAACATTAAAGAACCTGCATTTACAATCAAGATCACTCTGTCTGGATTTTGCTATATTTTCAGGGTATCTTAGGGAGGAATAGGAATTTTTATATTGTCCTATTATAATAGTATAATTCTGAGTCAAATTTTATAATGAAATTAAATCCAAACAAGGATCTAAAATGAGGTATTTGAAAGCTATTTTCCCACAGAGAATTTATATGATGAAAATATTTTTGTGAAGATTTTTTTCCTGTTAACTCAGTGTTTAATCAGAACATTTTAACATGTTCTATTTTACATAAAAGTTGAGTTTATTATTAGCAGTAGGAATGTTAATTGATAGTCACTGTGAACTATCATCCTGTCTAGCCTGTGGGATGTACAATTAATTATCATCATTTTTTGTTTTTATTTTAATTAAGCACTTAGGCAACACTTTACATATTTGATGTATTTTATAACCATTAATTACAGAATTAATGTAGAAGCATAAATTATACATGTTCAGGAAAAAAAGAATCATTTTCAACTTATAAACAACAAAGCTGTTAAGTTTGCCTAGATTTCTTCTTTGGGGAGTGAATTCTGCCTATATGCAGTAGGAAGTTCAAAAAACATTGTCCTATTGAGAATGGCAGAACTAGTAAGTGTTAACTAATAGGTTATAAGAAGGATTTGTGGCAGATAATAAAAAATGAGTATGGTAAATTTTAGGAACACACATTTTCAGGAGCTCAGTGTTTCATTCATTTGCCCAGCTCACCTTGGGCTGCTGGGTTCCTGAAGGAGTAATGTGCTCACATTTTTTCCTCCTTAATGGAGGACTTGGGGAGGGAGGATGGAGACATCCTGTCGAATAAGGTGCTTCAGAAGCAGAGGAGGAATGGGCATGAGATGCAGAGATAGGCTTTGGAAGCTGTTACAAAGCACAGAGAGGCACAGCTAAGGTTTGATGAGTTGGAGAGTAGAGTATCCTTGGGAGATTCCTGGATGCTCATGGCTACCAAAAGCCTTGAATGTTCAAGTCCCTTATATAAAATGGCATTGTATTTGCATATAATGTACACACATCCTCCTTGTACACTTCAAATCATTTCTAGAGTTTTCATAATACCCAATGTGAAATAAATGTTATGTAAATAGTTGCCATATTATATTGTTTAAGAATTAATGAGAAAGATAGCAACATGCTCAGTGCAGAATCAATTTCTTTCCTGAATATTTTCAGTTTGAGATTGGTAGGGTCCATGAATGCAGAACCCATGGATGGGGGCACTGACTATATGTCTCAAGCCTGGACAGCTTGTTTTGTGGACTCTGGAAGAGAAGTTGCAATCTCTGAAGGTACAGTGCTGAAGGAGGACTATCCTTGGCTGGCTGATAACAGTTCCTGCAACTACCCTTCCTGATCTAATAAACACATCATGAGAGGCAGTGTGGTCCCTGGATCAAGACCGCCAGGGTTCAGTTATCTACCATGACAAGATAAGTTCATCTGTGAGTTGAGAACAAAATAATTGTACATATTTTAGAGGAGTCTGTATGAAGATAATGAATTATTTCATGCAAAGCCCTATAGATAGCAGCTGATATATAATAAATTCTCAATCAATGATATTTTTATTTTTTACTCTTTGTTGGAGACTGGAACATCCTTTGGAAATTATTCCACCAAAGGCCTATGTCATTAGAATGCTTCCTAGAGGAAGATTATGGTTCTGCCGAATTGGCTTTCTGGTCATCAGCATGATTATTTAGAAGATGCAGCATACTGGAACAGAGGACTTAATAGGGAGAAGGCAATGAAAAGTGTCCTAAATGAAGAGCTTGGAAAGAACTGGGAACACTGTGACTGAAGAATGAACTTCCCAAGTTCATCCATGCTGCCCCCAGATATCTGAAGGCCATAAGAGTATCCATGGCGTTAGAGCATGTGCTAACTCTGGAGATATCCTTGCTGGCTGGGGATGCTGCTGTGTTGTTTACAACCATGATGTCAATGGCACCATCTGAAGTTATGCACCACGGAGGGCAAATATGGCTCTGAGAAAGTTCTTACACCACATCAATGTACCCTAGACTACGTTGTCATATGACCCCAGACAATCTAGAAGACTTGTGTGCATGGAATCACACAGTTCAGTGCTTGGAGAACATTGCTGAATAGAAATATAAATATATGAATAAATAAATTTGAGTGAAAAGAACTTTCCCTCAGTCTCACAGTCAGCATCATTGAAAGAGAATGAACCATGTTACCAAGGTGGTAAAAGATAATATGGAGAAAACAGTGACTCAGATTTGAATTCTTTAGAGTCAGGTTAAAATTTATCCTCTTGCACCGAAAAGCTGCAGGGTCTTGGGAATTTTACCTGACCTTTCTCAGCTACAGCTTTATCTGTAAAATGTTGATGTCAGCTGTACTAATCTCACAGGGTGGTTGTGAAGATTAAATGAGATAATGCATGTGCCATAACAGTCAATAAATCAGAACTGCAAGAGCAGTAAAAGTGATTATTGCTATCATCAGGCTGAATAAATACAGGTCAAAGATATTAAAGATGGGCCATGGGAACCTTATGGACAATGGGACTGAAAGGCTTTTAGGTATACTTTCCAATTTTTCATCCTATACTTATAGTAACTATAATGTTTTTAATCAACTTTCGAGAGTGCTCTGTGCCCATGTACTAAAGAGACTGGGAAATCTTCCTAGTAATTGTAGTTAATACAGGAAAAGGAGTAACCCTAATAAGTGCACTGGAGGAGGGATTACATCTGTAATCTTTGTTTTATTGGCATTATATTCTAAATGTCCAGCTAACTGGGCACAGACGCAGATACTACAGACCAGAGGTAAAAAGAAGTGAATTAAGAGTGGTTTCTGAGCAATCATGCGCTTGCCTGCCAAGCTCTGGGTTGCTCTGATTGTGGACGTTCTCCATGGTCTCTGTTTCTAGTACAGGTTCAATTAAGAACTTCATTCTCTTACTGATTTGCTTCCTCAGTTCTTCATAGAGCTAGGCTTCAAGGTGAAGCTTCTAGCACTGGGAGGAATTGCTTCACAAAAGAGATCCAATTTGTTCTAAGTGATTCTAGATGGCGGGTCCATCGCATCTGGTTACACTGAGGCAGGGTAAACAAAAACTTTCTCCGAGCCACATCTCAGAGCCACAACATGGGCCTCCATGTTGCAAAACTTCAGATAGTGCCATTGATTTTGTGCTTATGAACAGCACAACCACAACCCCAGCCAGCAAGGATGTCTCCAAAGTTACCATATGCCCTGTCACCAGAGATGGCCCAGTGAAGGCTGGGAGACCAGGCCTTCTGAAGCATCAGACTCAGTTATGATGATTACATGGAATGTTGCTTTTCTTAAATCCAGGAAGTTTTTGGATGCTAAAACATTTTAGAATCTAACTTTTTCCTTTCTCTGGGAACCTATAGTTAAGACACAATCTTACTATGGTCAAATGTCATGAGAATGGTGCTACTGCCCTTCTGGCCAAAGCAAGAAGGAGAGCATTTACTAGCTTATATGGAGCAAAAGATTCATTTAAAAAATTCTATCCACAAAGAGAGAGAGAAAGTTTGTCTTTTCACTTTTAGGTGTACACTTTTTTTTTTTTTTTGGTATCGGGGATCAAACTTGGGTCCTTGCGCTTGAGCAGCAGGCGGCGAAACCACTAAGCTAAATCCCCAGCCTGGTATACACTTTTAAATACATAGATAAATAAGACTTGAACAAGTACAATCTTGTGTACATAATCTCCTCTCAGTATCCAAGGTGATGGGTAAAAGGTAAGAAGATAGACAAGATGGATTGATCTACTTTGGCATGTTTTAGCCCCGAGAGACATATTTGAGATAGAACCTTAAAATCCAAAAGCAGATTATTTCTAATGCAGTGGAGCTTATTCCAGACAAAAAGCATATATGTATGTTCCTACACAGGTAAATATCTTACATGTATGCATGTGCAGCCGCTATTACATGCAGAGTTCTGCTCACTGGCCCTGGGGTCCTAGGCATTCCGCATCAAGAAGCCTCATGCAAACTTTACTTCACTGCTTGGAAATTATATTTTCCTATTGCTTTTAGGGAGAAGAATTTGCATCTTCCACTTCTCTGGGAGCTCCCCAAAGAGTAAAGACCTCATTTTCCTTTCTAGCACATTAGCACCCTGTGAAATGCAAAATGTAGGAGTACTTAATAACTTCAAGTCAAATGAATGAATATTGGAAGGCTGATTCCTAGGATATATACAGAACTAGCATTTTCCAACCATCCCCAAGCCTAAAAAAGAATCCTGTTTTGAAGTGTTTTTCTTTTCTCACAAGAGGCACATAATGGATGAGCAAGACCTTTCAGCAACTTTGCTTAAAGGATGGCAGAAATTTCTCCAGTCTAAAAAGTAAATAAATAAAAAATTTGACTCAAAAAGAAGTTGCCAAATCAGGAAGGAATAGTTTCAAACATGCAAAGAGACATCACACAACCAGATCAAATGACTTTCGAGGGTGCAGATGCCAGGAATGGTAAGGAGCCAGAGGGTCATTTTGGAAGGCCACGAAGTGCATCTCCTCTGAAGCTCCTGCACTTGCCATCCAATGGGTTGACCTAAGAAATGTGTCTCCCTCCTCTGTCCTGGCCAACCATCCCCTCAGCCAAAACTAACAGAGCTTCGGGAATGTGTTCTGAGCAAGTGTGAATGTTATAAGGGGCCTTTTTATGAGACTTCTGGAATCCCAGGGGTACTCCAGCCCCACAGCTGGGATACACAGGTGGGAACAAGTCTTGGACATGAAGCTGGAGGCTCTTTCAAGCTATTACTCAGACCTGGGAAAGTGGAAAATACCAGTGAGGCTGCTGGGAGAGAATCCCAGGGGTACTCCAGCCCCACATCTGGGATACACAGGTGGGAACAAGTCTTGCACATGAAGCTGGAGGCTCTTTCAAGCTATGACTCAGACCTGGGAAAGTGGAAAATACCAGTAAGGCTGCTGGGAGAAGTTCAGAGGAGACAGGGTGGGAATATTGCTGTAAGGCATACCCCCCTCTGAGGAAGGACAAGCTCAGGGTCACTGATTTGGCATGAAATAAGACAAAACATGCCTACTGCCTACTTTAACCAAACAAAAAAGGGGCCTCTGGTGGTGGAGAGAAATGAAAAGAATTTAGCTTCCCAGCTGCCCTTTGGGTCTGGGTGAGGTAGGACTTAGCCTTTCAGGGCAGAAGTATTGACTGAATCATCTGCATTTCTGCAGACAAACACTCCCCATCAACCCCTTGCAAAAAATATATGTGATGATTTGACTTTTCAGAGTCTGAAAAACTATGTTTTTGTGGCTCATAATAAGTATGAGGCCTTGGACAAAGAATCAATTTTAGCAATATGGTTTATTCCCCATTTGTGAATTCAGTCATCGTTTACTGAACATTGGCTTTGAACAAAAGTGAATAAAATTCAGTTTTTTTGCTTCAGGCATGTGCAGTCCAGAGGGGCTCCTAGGCACAGAACCAACCAGTTGTAGTGGCAGAACATGATGGTGTACCCAGAAATGACCCCAGGGAACACACAACAAAGGGTGCAAGTTGTAATTACAAAAACCAGAAAGGCTTCATGGAGGAGGAAATATTTAAACTAAATTCCTTTTTCAAATAGGAACATGACAGAAGAAAATAGCACATGTTCTACCCAATTTTCAGAGGCTCTAAGAATATACACATATAAGCATATAGTTACATGAGATTAACTTGGCAGGGAAATGTATACATTAAACCCTTGTCATGGTGGTTGATCAGCTTGTCTGACACATCCTAGTAGTCCTGTGTTGGCTACTCAAAAGACCCAACTGAGGCCTGGCAAACACTGTATTGTCCCCTAGGAAAGGAAGATACGAAGGTGAGATTTAGGGTGGTGACAGTTTTTAAGATAGAAATATTCCCCAGCTTTAGGTCAAATTAATATCTCTGATGTCCTCAAAGCATGGCAGGACAGAGGCTGACCTGAGTTGGGATCTGCTTCTGCTACCTAGGTGACCCAGGGCAGGCTACTTAGATCCTCTGAACCTGAATTTCCTTAAGTGGTAAAAGGTAGTAACTTTCTTCACAACACAGAGTTGTTGTGAAGTGTACAAGCGGGGGTGCTTGCAGGAGCCCAGGCTCTATCAGTACAAGTCAGCTCAGCTCCTTCCTAATGTGACACAGAATCTAGATTTTTTTTTTTTTTTTTTTTTTTTTTTTTGCTAACGATTAAACCCAGGGCCTTCGCACTGAGCTACATCCCTAGTTCTTTTTTATTTTATTTTATTTTATTTATTTTGAGTCAGGGTCTTGCTAAGTTGTCCAGGCTGGGCTCAATAGGCCTACTTCAAGCTACTCTTCTCCTTCTCCAAACTGTGGAGATATCCTTGTATTTCCTACCCCAATTTCCATTTGTATGGAGTATAAAGCGAACTTCATGGACTTGTGTAAATTTCATGGGAGCCACATATTTATAGTTAAGTGAGGCTGAAATGGCCACGTGCAGGTGGCAGTCTTGAGAACCGTCAGCTTGTCATTCTCCTCCCTTGCCAATTTCTTACTGAGGTCTCTCTCCTATATTCTTTCCTAAAAGGGCTCTCATCTAGTCAATACAGTATTTTTTTTATTAACCTTAACCACCAGAACTTGAGAGCAAAAAAGATAGTGGTGGCAAAGTTTTTAATTTTTATAGGCCTAGATCAAGCTATGAGAAAGACCAGAATGTGTACTGTGTTGGGATAATCTACTTCAAAGGATTGGTGCACTAATGGTTATCGACCCTCATCACCATGCCAATCAACTTGTCAGTGCGCTCACTGCTTCCTAAGGACAGGGATCTTCCTGAGATGAGCTGATGAGGAACATCTCCAATCTTTATGTGTGAACCAAGAATACTTTTATTAAGCAGGAGGAGTCTGTCATGCTGCTTGATAAGACACAGCTTCCTGGGACTCTGTGCTGATCTAATGGGCAGGATGGTGAGGGGACAAGCTTGGTGCATTCTCCGGGTGATGCTGATTGCCTGCATATTTTGGTTTTCATAGCCCAGTACTGATCATCAGCATCAAGAGGTAGACAGCAGCAACACTTAATGTTTCTGTGAGGAAGATGTGGCTGAAAGAACTAAGATTGGGCTAGAGGAAAGGACAAGGTCACAGTCAATGTAGAGCCAGCCTTCAGGAAGGGATTATGTTTAGGGTGGGAGAATGGCAGGTATCTAAAGTCAAGACAAGACAAGAGATTTGAATCATGCTGAGAAGACACACTCAGGAAAGAAAGGGCCAGAGCAAGAAGTGGTGAGAAGCTAGACAGCCAGACAGGAGCAAGGAGCAGTGTGGTCATTTCCAAAAATGTCATGGCTACAACAGGGCTTCTCAAAGATATTTGCCCCAGATGGTAGTAGAGAGGAAAGCAAGATATCAGATGCTCAGTCAGAAAGGAAGACCAACCTTGCCACTTGTTTACAAAACTGTCCGAGCAGGGCTGGGGATTTAGCTCAGTGACACTGTGTCTGCTTCACAAACGCAAGGTCCTGAGTTCAATGCCCCGTACCCGAAAATAGAGAGAGAGAAAGAGAGAGAGAGAGAGAGAGAGAGAGAGAGAGAGAGACAGAGAGAGAGAGAGAGAGAAAGCAAGCAAGCAAGCCTTTTTAGGGCTGGGGATTTAGCTCAGTGGTTCCACCACCTGCCTCGAAAGTGCAAGGTCCCGAGTTCGATCTCTGGTACCAAAAAAAAAAAAAAACTGTCCGAGCACTTGTGAATCCCAGTGTCCATCTCCTGACTGTCACTTAACTCCGATTATGGGACACTGAACACCCGCCACCCGTCATAGGGGTTGGAGGAGCAAAGCCATGAATCAGACAGAGTGTCCTGCACCCTTTGGATATTAATCCTGACAGAAAAATCTTTAGCGTTGTATGGTTTAGTCAATGTAAATTCATTAACTACTTGTCATGACTGTAATATAATCTGCCCTGACCGTAAAGACTGGACAGCACAGTGTTAATCAAATCTATGCAGAAAGCAACACATTTCTGTTTAAACTCAACAGCTGCTTCTCTTGCCAGTTCAGCGGCTGGAGCTTTAAGAAAGAGAAAATAAAATTTAAAAAAGGGAGAGAGAGAAAATAAAAACACTCCTTTGAATGTCCCTTGGAGGGGCATCCTGTCTGCCAAAGAGCATCCCAAGTCTCCGACAGTGACAATGTGAAGGCATCTTCCGTTTCCAGCAAACCACGCATCTCTGAAACAATGGAGGTCTGTCAACCTCCAGTTCCCATCAGCAAGAAGTTCACAGATAATAAACCAGAGTGTATTCTGCAGGACTGAACATTTTTCTCCCAGGATGAGTAATTACCAAGTTTTAATCAGGCTCATTAGCCAGCCATTAGAGTCCTGTCCAGCCTTTCACCACCAGAGACGAGCTGGAAGAATGATTGTGGTCGGGGCTGCACCCGACCTGGTGAAAGACTCAGCCATCTGTTCCAAGTTGTAACCCTCTGGATAAAGCACTTGGTTTATGGCTATAGCAGTCTTAGATCCCCAGCCCTGAATCTCCTTTTTTTAAAATTTAGGTTGAGCCAGGCTTGAGCCATCTCTAAATTGAAAGAGTAAGGATTTTGCATTCACTGAAACCAAAAGCAAGCCAGCAGAAAAAGGCATTTTAATTTCCATAAAAATTAAAATTGGTGCATCTTATTTAATGTGTCTTTGAAAAAGAAGTACAATGGAAATGACTCTGAACTTGTTTCTCTTCTGTCCTCAAAGCATCTGCCACTGAATAAAGCCACAAGGGCCTGTAAGTGCAGAAACACGGAATGCTTATGATATCTAATATCTTACTCTTTGTTTACCATTCTCTATCTTTCCCTCATTGTTCTCTGGTTGTCTCTGAAGGGCCTGGTCTGTCTTCTTTTATTCAAGTCTGTTTGATCTGAGCAGGGTACCTGACAGGACTTCATACACAGTAGGTTGTTTATAAAGTTTTGTTGAATGATGGAATACCACACATACATTTTCTTAGCTAAGAATTATGAATATAAAGTGATTTTATTTATTTCTAAGCATGTGAGTTTCTCCTTCTGTGCTTAAGTCTAGTGCTCCAAAGCACTTTGCCTGTAGGAACCTATGACCTTACCTTTAGCCTCCTTGTTTATAACCCACTCATTTAGAATTTTTGTCTGTACTGTCAAAACAGCAAGTAAATAAATAAGGTTTCCACTGGCTTTCTTTGTTGCAGTAGATATAAAATCTCTATTCTCCTTTCTTTCTCTTCCTCAGATGCAAGTTCTACGTCAATGGTGACTTTCCCTACTGTTCCTCACTTAAAGAACCTCCTGCAGCATTCAACACAGCAAGACAGAGCAGCTGAGTAAGTGCTTGACCTCTAACTTGGTCCCTCCTTTCCCTGTGGTGTAGGAAGTCTAACGGGTGGTGAAACAGCACCCCAAATTCCACAGTGCCAGTAGCAGCATGGTCCAAGGGAGCCTGCTTGCATTATTCTGGGTGAGGGGAGTATGCTAAGGGGAAATAAAGGAATAACAGTGTAATGTACCAGGTCAGCAGACAGCCCAAGTGGAGAGTAGCCACAAGAATCAGCATCCTACATCCATGGTTGGGGGAGCCCCAGAAAACCTAGGACATAGTCATTGCTATAGACTTGGTTGTGTCCACTGAAACATATATATTGAAGCCCTAACTCTTGATATGACTGTATTTGGAGATAGATAATTAAGGTTAAGTGAAGTTATGAGGGTAGGGCCCTGATCTGCTAGAACTAATGGCCCTACAGAAGAGTAAGGAAGATGCCACCCCCTTCTCCCTACACACATAAGAAAGGCCATGTGAAGACAAGCTAGGAAAGGAGCCCTCACCAGAACCAGACCAAATTGGCATTTTGAACATAGACTTTCAGCCTGTAAAACTGTGAGAAAATTAATTTTCATTTTTTAGCTAAGCCTGTATTTTTATTGGCAGCCTGAACTAATTAACTCAGCTTTGCTGCTATTCCAGAAAAGCAGCATATTAAAGCAAAACCCAGTCTCTGGAAGAGGGCACCTGAACTCAAGAGAGAGGTAACTGGAATCAAAATCCACACTCAGAGCCAGGATTGTGTTCCCTAAGCATCGAATCTGAACTCCTCAGTCACTGCTTGACTTAGAGCATGAGTGGGCTAAGAGCTAAGGAGGTGGCAGACAAGTGACCCCAATGGTGGAGTGCACCTGTCTCTGGCAGGGTCCTTCCATGGAGACAAACAGCACACAGGCCAGGGTGGCCCTGGCTGATCAGAACCCATTAGCTGTCTCACAATGAATTTGCCTGGTAAGGACCAGGACAGTCACCACCTAGATAAATATAGGCTGTTGGGTCCTTGTCTGACACTAGTCTAGAGAATCATGTCAGTGTTAAGTTTAGAAATTAGATTACAAACAGCACTGGATTATGAGAGAAAAGGAATAATGTGCTATAAATCAACATTTAACTCCAGTCCTTCAAGGAAGCGCCAATTATGAAGGACATTAAACATGATTTACTTGAAGAATGCAGTTGGCAAATTGTGGGTCCTATTTGATTTAAGCATTCCTCACCAAGGCCTTCACTGATAATGCAGTCATAGGACAGAAGAAAAATGATGAGACCTTCTACTAGCAGTCCCCTGCTCCATCCATATGTCAATCAATAGGATTATTCTGTCCATTCGTATCCATCCCTACCCTCACCTTCCACCACCACTTCCAGTAGCTGGATGTTAATAAGATCAAAAGAGGATGCTTCGTCTACATGGGGCTGGGAGGGTCCTGTCAGCTCTTACCTCCCCCTAATTATCACCGAGACACAGAGGCAGCCAAGTCCTTTGGATTTTCACAGCCCCTTAATCCTGCTGGCATGTGACTTTTTTGCCCCTACATCTGATTTTAATGTTCATTGTAAGGTCAGGAGAGCATAGGGAAGAAACCAATGAGCTCCTACTCTGTGCCAGCCAGTGTGTTGATTATTTTATACCATGCTATAGTGTTTAACTTCCCCATACATCCTACTATGCCTTATCAGGCACAATCTAGAGATGAGGAAACTGTGGCTTGAGGGTGTGGCACTTGCTGTAACATATGTAGTTGATAAATAGGCAACATGGGATATGAACCCAATGCTCTCTGGTTCCCAAACTAATGTTATTTATTTTTAAATGAATTGAATTCCAGAAACAAGATGGCAGGTGATAAATATTGCAGAATGGGCCATAACAATACCTCTCATATGGCCATGATTGCTAAGTTCAGTGGGGTCACATAATCATCACAGAAATCTTGGCCAAGATTTGCCTTTCTTATAATTAACAGAATCTTTTCCATATCTGGAAGAAGTCCTTCCATATCTGATTTTTTTCTAACATCTAACTGGTAGACTGATCTGAGTGGCACAAAGTTTGAGTTCTCCATTCTGAAGAAGGATAAATAAGAGAAAGAGTAGTCAAACTTTTCATCCTTATGACTGATCCTAGGAGGATTAAGAAAGAGATGCAAAAGATTGGAAAACAGCTGTCCAGACCCTGGGGACATGGTGGGCAGGGACCATAATGAGTCAGAGTGTTCTGTCCACTCCAGATGGCTCCTCTATATGTAAGATTTTAGAAGCTCTTGAGTCAGATCATGATAGGTGGGAATCCTGTCTCTTCTCTCACTGACTGGATAACTTTGGCAAGTTCCTCCACTGTTGTATGCCTCGGTTTTCTTGCCTTTAAAATGGGGATAATAACAGTAATGTTGTTATGAGGATTAATGAATTAATAGATGAAATCAGTCAGCACAAAACTGAAACATAATTAGCCCTCAAGCATTGCTAGTTCTTGTTGATTATTACTGTGGTTCTTTGTTAAAAATCACTTATTTCAATGTTTCTCTGTTTGGTGGGAGGTAACGAAATGATGAGTCAGAAAGGGATGAGCTCTTTTGGTGTTAGAAGGACTTTGAGAGTCTCAGATTATTTTGGAATATGTGATGGGAAAGGTGGTGAGGAAGCATCCCATTTACGTGTTTCTTTCATCTTTCTTCTTTCTTTCTTTCTTTCTTTCTTTCTTTCTTTCTTTCTTTCTTTCTTTGTGCACATCCATGATATTGGAGATAAATCAGTGTTATGGGATGCTGAACCTCATCCTTTTGGTCATAAGATAACTGAGGCACAAGGCTGAGAAGGACCTTCTTGGGATTACACAGCCAGTGAGAGACAAAGTAAGACTAGAACTCAGCCTTCTGGCTCTCTTTTCCCCAAGGCTCTGCAAAGTGGGCCAACCCTCAGGACACAGCTCTGGGTAACAGAAATGTGAGGAGAGAACTTTCTGATTGCCCAGATCTGAGAACACCAAGATGCTCAAAGTGCCTCCTGTTCTCAGCTCCCACTACAGCAAAATCCTTGCTTCCATTTGTGGTGAGTGTTTTCCCATAAACTTGTCATCTCTTGTTTCTGAAGGGCAGGCAGATTCAGAGGTGGCTGAGAGCTTAGGTCTGGATTCAAGTCCCATATTCTAATTCTGAGACCTCTGGTAAGTTATTAAACTGTTCCTAGTCTTGGTTTTTTCATCTGTAAAATGGGGATAATCATAGTTATGTGTTGATAGGAATTGAATTAGAGGAAGTGGGAAGAGTATTGGCTTATAATAAGTGCACAAAACCCGACAGCGTTTAGTTGTAAGGTGCTTGCATATTAGAGACAGAGATGGCAGCTGGCAGGATTCAGAGCTAGAACACCATATTTTAAGATGCCCCTCTCTTTCTTCATTCCTATTTCCTGCATTTAGTGTTCCACATTTTTTCAAATCATGTTGAGTTCAGAGACAGATATTCAGTAGTATCTTTCATTTCATACACATTTATTGGTCACCTGCTCTCATTGTGAAGCTGAAGATGGCATACATATGCCTCCAGCCCTGTGTCCTTTGCCAAACTGGCTTTGCTGGTTTGAGGGTCATTCACTGATTCTGTTTTCTCAAGGGTTTGGTGTGACATTTGTCAGTTGTATGGATGTACTGCCTTTAGGAAGGGGAAGATCTAACCCCTACTGACCTTTTAGGGAGTATTTGTTTATCCTCTTTAGATATGTAGACCTTTTGCTTACAGCAAGAGTGAGGAGGGTGTACTTTTCTATGGAAAAAAGAGGAAACCTTCCAGTTGCTGACACTGTACTTCCATGGTGACAACCCTGTTCCTTCCATAGGTCAGGACTTAACCCCATAAAAGTCAGTCCCATTCTCCAGACCTGGCTTGAGGCCTCCATTTGCAGAGGAGCTCAGGTGAACATGGCAGCCCTCATCAAAATAGTAAAGAATCACCAAGTGGAAGATATCCCCAACCCAGAAAATAAACCCATTCTAAATAATAGCGAGTTTTACACCATAATTTTGCATTTCCACAGGACTAACAGGAGCTCCATGAGCACAAGAATCATTCATGTCTGGATTCCATTTATTTCCATAGTACCTAGCATCATGCCATGTATAGCAGACATTCAGTAAATATTTGTTGAGTGAATGATTCTCAATATCTAGAGGGGATCTTCCAAAAATAAAGGGCTTATATGCTGGGCACTGCACTATATACCTTGCATAAATTAACTCTGATGCCAAAGTTTCTTCATCTGTGAAATGGACATAATTACGAATAAATTTGTGGTCACGTGGTATGAGTTAAGTAACTTATCCCAAGTCACATATCTAACAAATGGTGAAGTCCAAGTTTGACACAGGCAGTTTGGGTGCTGAATTTTGGGTATAAGATAACAAGGCTATAGAGACATCTAATAGGCCAACTGTCTACTGGTGCTCACACCTCCCATTGTCACACAATGTGACAGGTACAGTAACATCAAGATGATAAATTTTGGTAGCTTGATGAAGAGGAAATGCACACCAAACTGCAAGCTTGGGGTGGGAGTGAGCCCTGGCCTCTCCCATGTAGCAGTCCTATGGAAAGTTCTGGATTCAAAGCACTCTAGCACTCTGCTTTTTTTTCCAACCACATCTTCATTAGTCCTGTTGCTAATAAGAGTCATAAGCCAATTGTGAGCTCCCTGAAGACAGGGACTAAATCTTTCCCATTCATACTTGATCTTCATTGCCTAGCACAATGCCTGAAAATAGCAGGTGCTAAAAAAATTATGTTGAATAAATGAAGATATGACTATGGGATGAGTGGAGATTGTTATCATTATTATTTTAATGAAAGAGCGTTGAGTGTAACTGTTCAAGATATGGGTAAAAAAAGTTAATGTGGTTTTCTTTTTCAAGTTTTGAATTAAATTTTAGATCTCAGCTTCCAGAAAAGACAAGAGTCATTATCTTTAAAGTTCATGTTGTGCAGTATGACTTTTGTCTGGAAAATTTCAGTACATATTTTGGAGGATGCCAGCTGGGGAAGAGGATTATTTTTTCCTAATAAAACTATACAGACCACTTCAATTATCCCTGGGCAAAGGGACTTTGGCTCTCTTCCTTCCTCCAGGCCTCTGCTCAACTCTGACTGCCTTGTGAAAAACCATGGGAAGCAACAGGACGTGTCTGCTTCTTTCCCTCCTCTAATAAACTTTGTCATTTACTGAAAACTGAGAGGCCACCCTCCTTCTTGTATTATTAATGCTCTGGCAGCCTCTTCAAACTGAGCCACCAAAGAGGACTGAAACTATACTGCCTTCCCAACCCTGGGCTCTCCCACACACAGCACACATGCAATGAGGGACACACAATGCACACATGTGCAGGTACTCACGACCGCACACAAGTACACACACCCATCTGTTCCCTGCTTGTGTTGATCTGGGCCAATGTGCTTATGAGATGGAGGTGGGTTTCTCCCTTTTTGCCTCTTAGAGGGCCTTTGAGGTGCTCTATTTGCATTCTGCAGCTAGCTGAGATCAAAGGTACCCCTCCTCTTCTTTGGGGTATCTAGTGAAATACAGAAAACATCAGAGCCAGCAGCCTTGGCTGAGGGAACGTCCTGCCTAAAGAACAGGAAGATATGGCTAGTGCGTCTCCTTTCTGCAGCATGGGTAGCAGCCTCGGCATGCTGTGAGCAAGATGATCCACAAGCACAGGCAACTTCAATAGGCTCTCAGTT
Organism: Heterocephalus glaber; assembly: GCF_053883595.1. Classification (NCBI taxonomy): domain Eukaryota; kingdom Metazoa; phylum Chordata; class Mammalia; order Rodentia; family Bathyergidae; genus Heterocephalus; species Heterocephalus glaber. The sequence goes on along the minus strand of NW_028258320.1, from coordinate 11,951,432 downwards.
CAGCCAAATGTGCCTGGTACACAGTAGGTGTTTAGTAAATATGGATAACTGGATGGTTATTCTGCATGTATTCCTGTTTTCATCTCAAGGACCAACAACACCTTGTCACTGCCTTTATAGGCAATCACTCACTATCTTGAACCCCATGGGATTTTAAGCACTCTGCTTGTTTTACAGGAATGGACATATTGAATTGCAATTACTTGCTTACATATTATTCATATTATTACATACCAGAGATTGAACTCAGGACCTTGTGCTTGAAAGGCAGGCTTTGCACTACAGAGCTAAATCCTCTGCCCTTCTGTTTTACTTTTAAGAAGGTTTTTATAAGGCAGAAACATGATTAGTCATTTATGTGTCCCCCATATTGTGGTTTAGATCTAGACTGTTCCACAAAAGTCCTGTGTGTTCAGAAGTGGGCTTTTGGAAGGGAGACGCTATATTCCTCAGCTGTTCATACCTGACTTGCTTAGGAGGTAGGTCCCTGTTGGAGGTGAGTTACTAGGGACATGACCTGGAAGGGTATATGTCCCTCTTTGTTTCACCATACCCTTTCTGCCTTGGAACCAGCTGACTATGGGCTGAAAGCTCTAAAAACTATAAGCCAAAATAAACCTCTCCTCTTTTAAATTGTGAGTGTTGAGTATTTTCTCTCAGCAACAGGGAAGTGACTAACACATTGTCTTAGTTACTTTTCTCCTGTTTTTGAGACAAAATAGCCAACACCCAAAACTAAAGAAGAAAAGGTTTATTTGGCTCCCAGTTTGTAGAGATTTCATTTCATAGTTGGCTGGCTCCAAGGCAGGATGGCATCCCAAAGAGGCATTGCAGAGGAGAAACAGTTCATGGCAAACAGAAAGCAGAAGGCAGCAAGCAGCAAGCAACAAGAGACAAGCAGGCATCCTCTTTCTGTCCCTTATATTTTATCTAGGCTACTCACCCTTAGGGCAGGTAGCACTCACACCCAGGGAGGAACAGCCTTAATTCTAGCATCTCACCATGATTCAATCCCCAGCATCACATCCTTGATCCCAGCATCACACACCCTAGATCGAGCTAGCTCTGAAAATCTCCACTGATGACTGCATGAGGCTTTGAGGGGACATCTAGACACAAGCAGGAACAGACATTCATATCTACTAATTACTAAAGTGCATAGAATGATGATACTACCAGTCATCCATAGTTCAGTGGCTAAAAAGCTGCTTCTGGAGCTAGACTGCTATGGTGTAAATCCAAGCTCTGACATTTGCTAGCCATGTAGACTTGTGGTCAATTTATGTAAACTTTGCATCTTCATTTTCATTTTCTTTTAAAATAGAGGCATTAATGTTACCTATCTCATAGCTGGTGTGGCAGGGGTTAATGAATTAATTCATGTAAAGCAGTTGGAACTCAGTGCAAATTAAGCATTCAACGAATACCCATTTTTATTTTTTTATTTATACCCATTCTTATGTTTGACATTTGTTTTCAATTTTTAAAGAAAATGCTAGTTTTTTATCCCAGTGACTTTGTAGTACTCACATTATCTTTCATCAGTAACAACCCTTGATTTTTATTGGGGACTTATCTTACCCTAAATCTTAGTCCCTGTGGCTTTCTCAGAGTTATGTACCATCCATCCCTGTTGCCAAAGGCTTGGGAATCATTGAATGTTGTGAATTTCCCTGGTGCCATGATTGGGGCAGAAATGGATACTTGACCTTCCCACATCCAGGAAAGTTGTATGAAGCTTTTGTTAGGATTCCAGGGACAGAAATGGTTGCCTTTACTTATTGGATTGAATATGGAAAGATTTGAGTCACTCCTCTTGTCTCACCTCCAAAATTGTGGAGATATCAGACAAGAACATCAACATGGAGGACCTTAAATGACATGAGAGTCCTCAATCAATCCATATCAGGAGCCAGCAACACATCTGGGCTCTTCCTTTTGGGCCTTGTTCCAGTGATAGCAGCTGCATAAAAATTACTCCTAAATTTAATGGCTTACAAAAGGCCACATGTAGTTTGCTCTTGAATTTACAATTTGGGCAGAGTTCAGCAGGTATAGCTTGTGCTTCTTCCAGTAGGGGTCCAAGATGGTGGCCCAAGGGATAGACCATGGGGTCATCTGAAGGCATTCTGGCTGATGTTAGTAATCAGCTGGGGAGATTCAGTTCTTGTCCACATGGAACTCTTCATTTGCTCTTTCCTCATGGGCTTCTCTGGGTTTCCTCACATCTTGGTGATAGGTTTTTCCCCAAAAATCATTTTACCCCACTCCCAATATAAGAGGGTCCCAGGCAGAGCTGTACCTGTTTTATGACCCAGATTTATATAGCACTGTTTCTGCAAGCCTCATTAGTTGGAGCACTTTCAGATGAGTTCAAGTCCAAGAGAATGAGGAGAGCAATGTTCCAGAAAAGGTCATGGGACTGGAAATATGAACAAAATAAGTGCTTGTCACCAAAAGAAGTGCCTGTTCCCAATTCATTGTAATTGTAAAATGCAATGTGCCACTAGGCCTTTTTGATAAAGGTAGTATTAAGTAAAAGATTCTATCATTCTTCACAGAAAAAAATCCTAACTATGCTGAATTCATAAAGTCATTTTTGATCTGCCTCTTTAAGTTTGTGAAGTTTATTGTTTTCTCCTTCAATCAAAACCAAACCATAACTTTTATCCCCACCCCATCCTCTTTCCTTCCCTCCCTTCCTCTCTCTTGCAGTACAGGGGATTGAACCCAGGGCCTTCACACTGACCTATAACCAAACTTCTTCTTTTTCTATTTTTTTTAAAATTTGAGACGAGTTCTCACTAAGTTAACCAACTTGGCCTCGAACTTACAATCCTCTTGCTTCAACCACCGAGTGCTGAGATTATAAGCGTGCACCACTATGCCTGGCTTTCTTATTTTTGTTTTTTATTTTTCTTCAGGAAAAAGAAATCTTATTATAGGAAAACTGAAAACAAAACAAAACTGTGGTATATGGTGGATAGATTATCCCAACTAATTGGTCTTACTAAGGAGGGCTGGCTCACTTTTGTGAGTATTCAGCAACGTGGAATCTGAAATGCATTTGTATGAACACTCTAAGCCTCTTAAAACACTTTCCTAGCCATGAAATTTTTTGGTCTGTTTAATCAGAAGGGTCAGATGTTTTTAACTTTGAGTTGCCTGACCCTCTTTAAAGACTGACAGAGCCTGATATTGCAAAAGAAAATGATAAATATTACTGCTTGCTAGACTGTAATGAACTTTAAAAGAATTCACAAAATAAATAGCTATATGTTCATACAAATTTGAAGAAAGTTATAATACACCTAAATTTTGTGTTTTCATTCTAGAACTTTCAGAGTCCTTAATGTGTCATTTTCCAATGGGGACTGTGAATAACAGATTATTCTAAGCTAATGTTTTGCTAACATTTTCTTCTAAGACCTTCTTGCTCAATTCTGGTGTTTCAAAGAATGCAGTCTGAGAAATAATGACATTCCTAAGAAAGATATTAAACACAACTATGAACTTTATGTACTTTTTCATACTTGTGCTTTTTAAACATTTTTTTTGTTTTATTATTTCCTCCTGCCTATTAAGTTAAATTTCATAGTTTTCATATAAACCCTCCACAAATGATGTCCATATGAATCTGACCTCCTCTGATTCATAGTGGGGAGTAAGTAGTATCTTCCTGGGTGGGATAATGTCTTTCATCTGTAGAATGTGACACTATGGTGTGTGGTCACATTGACGTGGTACTGAGCAAGATAAGTGTCTGCCACCAAGAGAAGTACCTTTTCCCAATTCAGAGAGACTCTAATTCTTTCTGACAGTCTCATGAGTGTGCTGAGTCTGGTATATATCTAGTAGCTCTGAACACTGGATCCAATCTTTCAGACCAGGACCTCTTTTTAAAAGCAACCCCACAGGCCAAAAAATAAATGGATATTCCCTATTCATTAATAGTATGTTGTCTTGCTAATGCTTACATGTTTTGTTTCTTTAGTTACAATTTTCTCAGAATTTGGCCACTTTGCAATTTGTTATTTGAAGCAGAACCTAGACTACACCATTCCTATGAGTGGGGCTTTCTTTCACCTTTCTTCATTTCCTTATTAATTGTCCTGGAACTTGTACCCCTAAGCGTCTTGCCAAGAAGCTCCTTGGTTTCACATGTTTTTGGGTACCAGTTGTAGGATATTTTTATCTGTCAGCACTCCATAAATGATACAAAACAGATCCACACGGAACTAAATATCTGTTTAGCAATTTACAGTTTAATGTTTATGTTGTTGTTGTTGCTGCTGCTGCTTCTGCTGCAGGTTTCTGATGCAGAATATCACAAACAACAAGGGGAAATCTTATTCATCTGTGGAATGACACAAAAGTGTCCCTCCAAAATGTATCTTCCTTCAAGAGGAAATACAGCCCAATAATAGAGAGGTATTGAAAAAAAAAGACTATGATTCTTATATAAGTTTTGTGGGCAATGGTAAGAGAAAACAGTCAATAAGGGAATAAAAAATAGGCTTAGGGAGAGTTGATGTTTGGGGCCCAGAATTGCTCAAATATTTTCCAGTTGAAATACATTCAGCAATATCTTGATAGTTATTGACTGAAAAAGGAGAGATTGTCTTGTCAAATGAATTTAGAAATCCTGTGGTTAAGACCTTTTTAATTGTAGGAGTTATCAGAAACTTTAACCCACAAAAGTGTTTTGTGTTTCTCTAAAAGGTCTTAGAGTTTGCCAAATACTTTACCAAGCAATTCTCTTTTCAAGATTTTAGGACTGGTTATTGAAATATCAAATATTAATTTCTAGAAGAACTAATTCTTCAAATAAGACAAATCTACTAAACCACAAGGAAAACTAGATAACTCTATAGGCATATATATATATATATATATATATATATATATATATATATATGAATGAATAAATAGCCTTCTAAAACAGAAAGCACACGGACCAAATGGTTTTACTAGTGAATTATACTAAAGATCAAAAGATTTAAGGAAGAAATCCTGCCAATTATTCAATCTTGTCTAGAAAAGTAAAAGTAGAGGGAACATTTCTTATCATATTGTATGAGGCCAGCATGATTCTACTACCAAAGCCAAAGACAAGACAATAAAACTATCAAACAATTATATTTCATGAATATAGATGCAGAAATCTCAATAAAATACTGGCAAACTGAACCCAACAATGCATAAACTTAATTGTATACTACATGCAAAATAACACACCAAGTGAAATTTATTCCAAGTATTCAAGGATGTCTCAACATGTTAAAATCAAGTAATGAAAGAAATCACATCAACAGGCTAAAGAAGAAAATTGTATGATTTTATCAATATGTATAAAATAAGCATTTGATAAACCTAATACTTATTTGTACTAATTAAAAATATTCCAAGATTTGATTTCTTATTTGACTCATGTTAATCGGAAGTGTATGGTTTAATCTTCATATAGTTTGGAATCTTTCAACTATCACTTTATTGCTAAAAAAAGATTATCTGAGAGCATATACTGTATGACTTCTATTTTTAAAAACTTTGTTAAGTTATGTTTTATTCCCTGAATTTTTATGTTTTGGATGTTCTGTGTGAGCCTCAGAGAACATGAATTTCACTGCTATTGGAAGAAGCATTACATGTCAAGTACATTCAGTTGATTTACGGTGCTGATCTGTTCAATTATCCTTATAATTCACTGCTGAATCTGTGCTTTACCATTAGAGTTGTATGGAAATCTTCAACTATAATAGTGAATTTGTCCATTTCATCTGGCAGATATATCAGGTTTTGCTCATGTGTTTTCATGTCCTGGTAATTGAGTATATATACATTAAAGATTATGATGTTCTTGGAAAAAAATGACATCTTTATCATTGAGTAATCCCTTTCTTTATTCCTAGTAATTTCCCTTGCTCTGATGTTTCCTTTGTCTAAAACGAACATGGCTTTTCAAGATTTCTTTTTTTTTTTTTGGTACCAGGGATCGAACTCAGAACCTTGCAATTTCAAGGCAGGCGGTGGAACCACTGAGCTAAATCCCTGACCCCCACAAGATTTCTTTTAATTAGTATTAACATGGTACATCTTGCTCCATCTTTTATTTCTAATCGTTCTGTGTCTTTATATTTAAAGTGAATTTCTTATACACAACATATAATTAGCTCATTTGTTTTTAATACACTGATAATATCTGGTTTTTATTTGATATATTTAGACCATTTACATTTAAAGTGACTATTGAAATAATTGGTTTAATATATACCTTATTTGTAAATATTTTCTATTCATTGCTCTTTTTCTTAGTTTCTTTTTCTGTCTTCCAATCTTTTTTGTCTATCTCTGCTCTTAATTAAATATTTCAAATATCCATTAGAGATGAATATATATTTACAATTAATCTAAGTTCACTTTCAAATAACACTATCATTTCACAGGTAGTAAAAGTACCTTACAAAAAATTTTTTCCATCCTTTCCTGTCATCCCCTATAGGATTGTTGAACATAGTGCTTTTATTATTATTTTGAACAATTTCCTGTATGTTAGGTCAATTAAGGATAATAAAAATGAAAGATTTAATTTTATTCTCACTTATTCCTTCTCAGAGTTATTCCTTTCTTTAATGGATACTTGATTTTGTGTTATATGTTATATTCTTTTTCTCTAAGGAATTTATTTTTACCATTTCTTGCAAGGAAGGTATTCTGAAGAGAAGCTTCCTCAATTTCTGTTGTCTGATGAAGTCTTTTTATCTCATTCACTTTTTAAGGATAATTTTCCAGGATACAGAATTGAGGTTGATGGGATTTTTTCCCGTAATTTAAATATTTTACCCCACCCTTTTCTTGATTGCATAGTCTCTGAAGAAAAGTGCCATTACAATTTTTAACTTTGTTCCTTTATATGTGCAGTGCCCCTCCAACCCCGAAGCTTCTTTGAAGATTTCCTTATTGTCCTTTCTCATCTGCAATTTGAATATAATATGCCCAGGTGTAGGCTTCTTGATATTTATCCTGTTCATTTTCTCTGAACTTTTTGGATCTAAACATTGTCATTAATTTTGGAAGTTTCTTGGTTATTCTTACTTCATATATTGCTTCTGCTCCTTTTTCACTTCTCTAATATACTTGTTATGTGCATCCTTACATTTTTTGCAGTTGTCTTACTGTTTTCTATTATTGTCATCTGTTCTAATGCCTTTTTCATTTTGCTTTTTAGTTTGAGAAGTTTCTACAAAGATATCTTTAAATTCACGGATTCCTTCCTCAGCTGGGTCCAGCATATTGTGTTCAAAAATCTCAGGATGGAGTCAGCTGTTCCTAACAACTTGACTTTTGTATATTGAAGACACATTAATCCAGAGAAAATGCAAAAACTATTACTTAGAGGGGAAAGAGGTACAAGGCAGAGAGCAATGAGACATCAACTGCCAGTTCCTTAAAGAGCAAGACAGAGGACAGCCTTCAAGGTAGACATCAGCAAACAGAGTTCAGTGGAAGCAACCTAAAGACAACTTAAGAAGCTGTGAAGTGTGGAGTCAGAGGCCCTCCCAGCAGTGCAGGCTCAGCACTGACACTGCTTTCAGATCATGGTGGCATCTAGAGGTTGTAGCTCTTAGTGTAGCTTCATATCTATTACCATTTTAGCCTTGTGTAGCTATTTAAATTATAATAAATTAAAAATTCATTTCCTCAGTTTCATTAGTCATGTTTCAAGTGCTCAATGACCACACGAGGCAGGCAGCTACCGTGTTAAAGCCTACAGAAGGGAATGTGTTCTTCACTGCAGAAGGTTCCATCCAGTAGTCCTGGATTGAACTTCATTTCAGTCACTTCAGCTATTTTCCCTAAGAAATGTGTTTGGAATTACTTTTTTTTTTTAACTGTCCCATTGAAAACGGTGAGAAAATGGAGTAGAATTATTCTGATAACGATAAATCCAATATAGACTCTCCAGTGAGAAGATTAAGTACAAACCTGAAATTCAATTAAAAATATTGATTATCTATCCAGAACTATTCCTATCCCCCTGTGTGCTCTTTTTCTCTTCCCCCAAGTATGTCCTGTCAAATTGAAAAATAAGTTGGAATTATTGGAAGCCAATCAGGTTGATTAGCAGATGCAAATTAAGAATCTACTGAAAGAAGAGAACATGATGCTGGCTGAACCTGCCTTTGGGGCTCTGTGGCCCCCAATTGGTTTATGCGGACCTCCAGCAGGGAATTAGGAAACTTCTCCAATTGCTCTGTCTGCCGCCTGCCAGACGCCCTGGATGGCCCTGAGAGCACCAGAGGAAGCCAGCAGTTCCAGGACTGCATCTTTTCATAATCGATGGAAAGTATTTACACCTGGTGCATCCTCAAACTGTAATAGATGTTCCCTATGTTAGGGAAATGTCATGGTACACTGATCGTGTCTTTTGGGTTTTGTAATACCATAGAGATAAATTTGGACTGTATTGGAATATCAGCGCACAATGGATGGCAAGCGATAGTGTCTGAGCTGTGCTATGCCTGATCCTGTGCCATGAAATGACAACAAAGATGCTTCATGCTTACTCCACAAGATCCCTGTGTAGTGTGGGAACTATACCCACTCTCACGGATGAGAAAACTGAGGCTTAGTGGAATCATACCTGTTTCCAATCCTTTCAAATGTTCCCACTAAGTACCAGAGGTGCATAGTCTGAAACCAATTTTGAGCATTTTATCACTGTGCACACCTGCAATATTTGCTGAATAGATAAGGGAGCTTGGCTCTTCATCAGCAGTCTGCATGGAGTCCAGTTGAGAAGTCCTAAGACTCTGGACAGTATCCAAGAGGAGGTTTTTCAGGGGTATTAATGTAGTGATCTTATCCAATTCTTGAATGCATATTTTCTTTGAAACATTTTTCTCCCAGCAAAGTTATTGATGGTCTACTGTGTATCAATTGTTAGGGATATAGAGATAAATAAAATATAGTCTCTGCTTTCAACTCAAATAGCTCCCAATAGTCTATAAGCAATAGATGAATCAATAAAGAGTTATAAATTAGGTGGTAGAGATAATGAGAGAAAGATGCATAGGTACTCTGCAGAAGTGTCCCAGAGGTGGGCTGGCAAGAGGAGAAGCCAGGTGCAGACACTGAAGAGGTACATTGTGTGCAGAAATTGAAAATACTAATAAAATCAACTAAAAGACTTCTTATTATCATCATATGACAGCAATTCCAAACAATGTCAGGGGCAAATTCTTTCCCTCTAAAATCATTTGTTAGTCTTAGTTCTAAGTAATTGCTGGAGTTATTGTTGAGTTAGAACAATATATACATACTTGGAAAAGAAGCTTATTTTTATTACTTAGTATTTAGGGAACCTTTTGCTTTACACATAGGTTTATCTGGCAAAGTCCCAGTACATAATCATCCCTACATTTCCCCACCGTAGGAAAGATGATAGGACTAGAGATTAGACACTTTGTGTGTTTAAAGTAAAATAAAGAGGAGGATTGTACCAACTACAGATTGTAATGGTTTTGTTAGAGTAAGGATGGGTTTTAATTCATACATACTGTATTTTGCAGATTTGAATAATACTTTCAAAATTGATATCATTCTTTTAAAATTGTGAACTGTTTTCAAATTAGTGAACGAACCAGCAAAATAATGTTTATTGATTATTATGGGATTTCAACTCCTCCTACAGAGGAAGATGTTAAAAAACAATTTCTGTGGATGCCTATTCACTGGGCCTAACTTTCGTGTCACAGACTCAGAGCAAAGGGGCATCTTATAGCCATGAATTTGTATTCCAGAATGTTAGGGTAGACTCGGTCATTAGGAGTCCTTCATGTTGGCTACTGGGTCTTCTTAAAGTGTTCCCAATTATTTTCTTGTTCAAGGTAACTATTACTGTGTATGTGCTTTTCTTTTCCTCAGAGACAAAATTATAATATATATCTCCTTATCTATTCCTGACATCATTACATCATTTAGTATTGAATCACAGCTCTAGGACATTCTGTTCTGTGCCCTCTCCCACCCTTACTATTTTTCTTCCTGTCCTTCAGTTTAGATAATTGCTATTAACTTATTCAAGTTCACTGGTCCTGTCCTCAGCTATGTTGACTCTACTGATGAGCCCATTGAGAAAGTTCTTGTATTTGTTACCATCTATTTTTATTTCTAGTAGTCTCATGTGGACATTATTCATTCTCTTTTCTCTCCTCCCTCCCCTCCCCTCCCCTCCCCTCCCCTCCCCTCCCTCCCTTCCTTCCTTCCTTCTTTTCTTCCATGTTCCCTGTTTATTGTTTATTAACGTTGTCCACTGTTTCCCCTGGAGTCTTTGAAACATTAATCAGTTATTTTTATGCCCTGTCAGCTGGTTCTAATGTCTAGATCACCTCTGAGTCTGATTCTGCTGATTGCTTTGTCTCTTGCCTGTAGATTGCATTACCTTGCTTTTTAACATTTTGTCATTTTTGGGTGAGTGCCAGACAGTTGTATAAACCAGTAGTGGCTAAGTACCATTTATGCCTGGAAACTGACACACTTGTGTTGAGTCACTAGAGTGGGTCATTAGTCAATCTCATGATTTGAACTAGGTTTGGGATTTAGGGTTTCCACTGTCACCTAGAATAGGGTCTAGCTGAGATTGGCATTACCTCGTGTTTAGGTTGGGATTCTGGCATGAGAACATTCTCACTGCTCCTGTTCTGTCCTCTAGTGTCAGCCTTCCTGTGTACAAGTGTGCTGCCCCTTTCCTATGTTCGACCTCTGAAATTAACCTTTATTATCTTCTTTCTTCTGTGTTACTGTACTCTACCTCTCTAAGATTTTTGTTGAGCTGAATATTTAATTTTCTTACATTTGTTCTTTCCTTTTTAAGAGGGTTTATGGCTATTCTTTCACTTCCAATCATTGCCTTAAATATATTCATAAGTTCTGATAAGTATTCTTTTCATTGTGATTAACCTTTACAAATTTCATTTTTCCAATTTCTATTTTCCTTTTACATGAAGTTGTTGTTCAATTCCAGGTAGTTTCTCTTTTGCAGTACTGGGGATTGAACATAGGATGTGCTTGATAAGCATTCTACCAGTAAATTGTATTTTGTTAATGATATCTAAGTGTGTTTTTGCACAATGATTAGAAATTTATTACTTAGCCGGGTGGGTGGTGCATGCCTGTAATTCCTAATACTCAGGAATCTTAGGCAGGGAGGTTACTGGAGCCCATGGATTCAAAGGCCAGCTTAAGCAACACAATAAGACATCATCTCAAAAAAAAAGGGAAAAAATTATTATGTATAATATTTATATTTTATGAAGCTTATATTTATATTTTATAAAGCTATATTTTATAAAGCTTCTTTATAACCTAACTGACCCTAATATGGGATCAATTCTGTGAAGGGCTGTGAGTGCTTTAGAAGAAGGTGTAACTTTGGTGGATCTTACTTTGTAAGTCAAATTGAAAATATTTTTTAAACTAATATGTGTGGTCGTTATCATCATAGTATCTTATAATTATATGCATTATATTGCCTATGTTATTCCTTACCTGATGTATATCCTTTGCTCTAAATACTTTTGCACTTATGGATATTTTAGCTTTCATCTGTGTTCATCTTTCTACGTATATATATTTTAATATCACTAGTTATTGGTTTTCTTCTTTAATATTTTAGCTATCTTGTTTTTCATTTTTAATAGTACCCTTAGCATTCATCTAGAGCCTATGAAAAAATTAGTTTATTTTACTTTCTTCTTTCCCTCTTGGTTTTCATAACTTTCTTTAATTGTATTACTTTATAACTTTCTTTAATTGTATTACTTTATAATATATATATAATATATAATATTTTTACATTCCTTTTTCTGTCATCACCCTATCTCTATAGGAGTGTTAGGTCCATAATATCTCTCTTTTTCTTTATCAACCATAGCCACCATGAGTCTTTTTCCATAAGTTTTCCCAAACTTTGGTAAGTCTCCAGCAGTTTCTGAAGAGTGCTAATATTTATAGAATTCACTAAATACTAATATAATTAAAATTGTTTTTCAAGAGTCTTTCTTCAGAGGATTAGAAGTAAAAATACTTGGTTCATACTTCCTTTCATTGAATTCTTTACAAATTATGTAGCATTGTGTTGCTTCCTATGTTGTTTTGAGAAGTCTTATGCCAGGCAGTATTTTTACTGTTGTAAATTATTAAATGGGCTTCTTTTTTGTCATGGAAGTCTTGAGGGGTTTTCCTTTATTTTTGATTTCTAATCATTTGACAAGATATATATTAACCATCCTGGGATGGGTTTCCAGAAACTTGATGGGCTCTTTCAACATATGAATTCAAGTTTTCTTCTACTCCTGGAGAATTGTATTGAATTACAATTTTAAATATTAGATATGTTCAATTATAGTACAGTTACTTGTGATGATCAAGGCCTCCAATTATATGTATTCTATTTCTTCTTTGTCTATCTTCCTTTATTGAGACTTTTTCTCTAACTTTTTTCCTTATCTCATTTCCACTTTCTTTGTTTCCTACTTTTATTCAGTGCCCCTATCTTGTAATTTAGTCATTTTAAAAATAATTTTTATTTTCTCCTTTTTTTCTCTTCACTTCCTCATTCAGTCAACTCTTCAAATATTTTCTTTTTCTTTCTTTACTTTTTTTTTTTGACTTTTTGGTTTTCTGATTTCAGATGATTTTTTCCTATGTGCAAATGCTTGTGTGAGTGTATTTAATTAACTTGGCAGTATTGTCTTACAGGTTCTTTCTGTATCACAGTTATTTTCCTGAAGAAGAATTTTCATACATTGAAATGTGTTGTCTTATTTCCTAATTGTTATAATAACATTGTATAGACTTTTAAAATTGTCTTCCATTCATTTTTTAAAGATTTGCTGATGTTTACAATATTTTTAAGTCAATGCTACCCTCTTCTGCTGGTGCAGCAGTCCAATATCTTTAGTGGATATGAAGTATGTTTGTGTGTGTGTGTGTGTGTGTGTGTGTGTGTGAAAGTGACAGGGAGGAGATATTCCATGTCTTCTATTTTGTGTTTTGTTTGTTTGTTGGATCTTGGGACCCTAAAATTTCCCTTCTTTTCATCTTCACCACCCAGTTATCAAAGAGCCCCTCCCTTCCTCTTTGACTCTTTCTCTTCCTGAAAAGGCATACCTTCCAAAGACTGCCATTTCAAACCATTTATACTTGTAAAAAACTTTATTGACATCAATAATCAGCTCTATCAACAGACATTTTAGTATTTTTATACTTAAATTAGACTTTCTCTTTCTGGCCATGGATGTAGAGAAATCTATATCTGTCATTAGTTTCCTTCCTTTCTTTCTTCCTCCTTTCTTTTTCTTCCCATCTCCCTTTTGTAGATTTTTTGTCAAACTACCCTTTTGACTCCAAATGTTTTTGGTGGGATTATGAGTGATAGTTCACTGGGATTTTGAATTTTTTTCTTTATGCAAAGAGTTAGCTCGAAGTTTGGTAAATCTGTCTTCTATTAATATGAGGGTATGGGTTTTGTGGAGTTTTATTTGTTCTTCTTGTTGTTTTCTATTATTTTAACAGGACATTTGGAAATATGTTGTTGCTATCTTATTTAGATTTTGCTGCTATTGTTTTTAGCTACTCACAAGTCCCCCATATGTCATGGTGGAATAATACTCTTCCATTTTACAAACATGATAAAAGTTTTAGGACTATATGAGTAGTGTATCCCAAATCAGGCAACTAGTCAGTAAGAGATGGTGAGTACAGTATAATGCAGTGATTAAAAGCCTAGATTGTAGAATATAAGCTAAATTTAGTTGTAAATATTGGCTTTGAAGCTGTGTGACCATGATGACTTTTAACTATTCTAATCCCTTATTATCTTCATCCAGTAAATAGGCATTATAGGACTCACATCATTGTCCTTATAGAGAAAATTAAATAAAATCGACTGTGAAAATCGATAGTATGTTTATATAAATATTAAAAAGAGCCCCTCTTCTTCACAAAATGTCACTTTACAACCTTTCCCCAGAGCTCTTTCCACAATATCCTTCTAGTCTACCCATGCAATTCAAAAGAGCTTTGACCAATTCAGCTTTGGTTTACTATGAAGAAGAGCTAAGTTCATCTTAGTGTGTGAGTATTATATTTGGCTTAATTTTTCTAAGACATTAAAAGTAATATCTCATTGTTAGAAAAAAGTCTGGGAGTCTAATGTCCCATTGAATGCTTAAACCCCTTCACACATTCCCCAGCAACTGGTCATTCATGTCATCTATTTGGTCACAAAAAAAATTTACTGTTTTCCAAAAAGCATATTTTTCTTTGGTCTCTCTGGTTGCACAAGCACTCTTCCTATGTTGACTTGACATCTCCTTCTCCCTGACTTCCACCCATTGGATCCAGTCCTGCCAGCTAGAAGTCATTACAGTAACCCTGTATTATCCTGGATTCCACTATGGAATCCAGTCCTCTGGTGGACTTATTGGAGTTATTTAAAACCAAGTGCTCCATTATGCCTTTCTTCCAAGACTATGGAGCCTACCTCGTGTGGAAAGTTGTTTCCATTCTATTTATAGAAATAGCTAGCTTCTGCTTGAATGTCCCTAAGATAGAGCTTAGGATGATTTCTCATTCCTATGTAAGTCAGCAATGCCACATTCTGGATCTTCTCTAGAATCCAGCCTTTCTGTACAGCAGAGCACCTGGGCCAATGATCTCTCTTTCTTGAAACTAAAATGCATTATCAAGTTATAAGATATAGACATGTGTCTATCAGGCCTTAAGACCAGTAATGAAAGTTATTGTTTCTGTTTTTTTCTTATACTCTTTCTTATTCACATTATTTGGAATGGATTCTCATTCTTATTTTCCCCTCCCCATTCCTACCAGCAATTTGTTCTATTTGACTGAGTAGGTCAGTAACACAAATTGATTTGCTACATAGAAATATTAAGAAGTACATATAAATGCTTTCATCAAACAAGTTTAGAATGGCCCCAAATTTCAAAAATAATTATAAATAGACTTGTCATGGAAGCACATTTTAGCAGCAAATATGACAACAAAATAGCCAGAATATTGTTTAATAGACTTAGGTTGCCTTAATAACTATAATGCCCAACATGCTCCTGATATCAAATATAATATTGTTTTTAATTTCAGGCCAAGTCATAAACTTCTCAAATATTTAACACTGTCATCAAGCTCTTAAAGCAAATAATATTCCTATTTTCCCAAACTAGTGATCACCATTTAATTCTGGTATTATCATTTTTTATTAACTTTATTGGTACATTTTAGGTATACATTATGATCACATTCATCATTGAGAATTTGTATCTGTACATGATATATCTTAGTTCTTGTCTTTTCCCATTCCTCTTCCCTCCCTTCCATCCTGCCACCCCTCCCTATTTCCAAAAGCTTTGCTTCCATCTTCTCCTTCTTTTCTCACATTTTTTCTTTCCCTTCCTTCCTTTCTCCCACCCCTTCCCCAATCTTTGCTTCCTATTTCACATTATCTATTATACATTTAGGTCCTCATTTACACTTTCAGTTTCTCACACCAGAGAAACTATTTGGTATTTAAACATATGTGTCCTATTGATTTTACTTAGGAGTATTGCCTCAGTATGCATCCATTTAGCTATAAATGTCTCTATCATTCCCTAACTCAATGGGATTCATCCCAGGGATGCAAGGATGGTTCGATATATGTAAATCAATAAATGTAATACACTATATTACCAGACTCAAGGACAAAAACCATATGATCATCTCAATAGATGTAGAAAAATCATTTGACAAAATCCAATACCCATTCATGGTAAAAACCCTGCAGAAAACCGTAATAGATGGTCTTTATCTCAACCTGATAAAAACCATCTATGAAAAACCAACAGCCAACATCATATTAAATGGTCAAAACCTGAAATCTTTCAAGCTAAAATCAGGAACAAGACAATGATGTCCACTATCACCACTCCTGTTCATTATAGTTCTGGAAACATTAGCCACAACAATTAGACAAGAGAAAGAAATAAAAGGAATAAAGATGGGAAATGGTATTATTAATAGCAGTTGTACTCATAATACTAATAGATTTATTGGGTACTGTGTGTATAGTGGGCTGAATATTTTATGCACATTATTTAATTTAGTCATCACAGTCTTCCATAGGCAATGTGTTTGTCAATAAATTTGTTATAAATATCTCTTACTCTTAACCAAATTTGTTGAAAAATTCTCAAGTTCATGACTTTCCTCTGCAAGTCATTGGAATTTGGCTCCTGCCTTCAGTATTGCATTTATACTCCTCTAATTAAGCATCTTGTTGACCAATTCAAAGGCTTCTCTTTACTTCTTATCTTGTTAAATCTTTTCTCATCCTTCTAACATTGTTGACTATTCATTTTATTTGTAAAATGTTCTAATAATTATTATGATCCCCATTTCACAGATAAAGAAGTTGAGGTGTCCATGGTTTGAATAACTTGCCCAAATTACACAGCTACTGCCTTTGAGAAAGAGCCAGAACTAACATATTTATATGTTCAAGTTCTTACCCAACTAAGAAATCTCATATCTCAACACAAGCTTCATAGCTTTTTAACCAAGTCCATTTCAAAGATATTTATCTTCAACCTCCCTTGCCAAGTCATCCCTGTGGCTACACTTTGTGAAACTGAGGTTTCATGTCTTGTTAATCACACAGTT
This sequence comes from Heterocephalus glaber, assembly GCF_053883595.1. NCBI lineage: Eukaryota > Metazoa > Chordata > Mammalia > Rodentia > Bathyergidae > Heterocephalus > Heterocephalus glaber. The sequence continues at coordinate 11,934,710 of NW_028258320.1, read as the reverse complement.
CCCTTGTAACCATGTCTTTTTTTCATTATGCATTTGTTTGTTTATATTGTGTGTGTGTGTGTATATATATATAAAATACACAACACAATGTATGTACACATATATAGTGATATAATTACTATGCTTATCTAGCACCTCACAATGATCCCTTATTTTATGGTAAGGGCATCTAAAATCTATATTCTTAGCAAATTTCAAATAAATAAATAACATTGTTAACTATAGTTCCTGTGTTGTTTGTTGTATCCCTAGACATAATCATTCTATCTAAGTACAAAATTTCCCCTCTGGTGTACATGTCCATATTCCACCCCCTGACTCTCATCTCTGGTAACCAACATTCCATTCACTATTTCTATATATTACCCTCTTCTTAAATTCAAAATATAGATAAGGCCACACAGTATTTATCTTTCTGTGTCTGGCTTATTTCACTTAGCATAGTGTCCTCCAAATTCACCAATGTGTTACAAATGGCAGGGTTCATTCTTTTTAAGGTTGAATAGTATTCCATTGTGTATATGTGTCATTTTTTGATCCTGTCATCCATAGATGACCACTTAGATTGTTACCATATCTTGGCTATTATGGATAATGTTGTCACAAATACAGAAGTGCAGATACCTGTATAAGACACGCATTTCATTTCCAGCTACTATTTCTAAATAGTTGCCCCTGCTTAAAAAATGATATAATGTCAATGACATCCTTGGTGCACCATCATAATTTTCTCCGTTGTTTTTCCAAACTTATTTTCACTCATCCTCCTCTCCTCACATCTACATCTCAAACTTGACTGCACAAGAGGATCATACACAAAAGTGGTACTTTGCTCAGTCCCCAGGCAGAATCTCAAAATGATTAAATCAGAGTCTCTTGAGATAGGTTCTAGGCACTGATATACTTTCTAAAGCTCCTTAATTTAATCCAATGGTCAGTAAGTTTGAGAACCATAGTTCAAATGTCAAATACTACACAATATTCTGGGAACAATCTTCCAAACCAGCCTGAGTAGAAGAATGACCTGAGATGGTTATTAACTGCTCATATCCCTAGGTCCCATTAATGAAAATACTAATTTATGAGGTCTATATTGGGGCCCAGGAATGTAGTTAACAAATATCTGCAAGAAGTTCTCAAGTGTTGTTATGGCTTGTATCTAGATGTTCCTTCAAAGCCTCATGCAGTCATAGGTGAGAGTTTCAAAAGTGGCTTGATTAGGATGTGTGAATGTGGATTAAGGGTGTGATACTGGGATTAAGGGTGTGGATAATGAAGGCCCCACTCTGGGTATGGGTGATACCAGTCAATGATTTGTATCCTGAATCAAATATAAAGGGAAAGAAAGAAGGCAGGCTTGCTGCTGCTGCTGCTGCTTGCTGCTTGCTGCCTTCTCCCTGCCACTTGGTGAAATATTTCTCTTCTATGATGCCTCTCTGCCATTCCACTCTGTCCTGGACCCAGGTGACTATGCACTAAAACCTCCTCAAACTGTGAGTTGAAATAAACGTTTCCTCCTCTAACTTGTGGGTGTTGGGTATTGTTATTCTTTGGGTCTAGATGTCCCCCCAAATCCTCATGCAATCATAGGTGCTGAATCTAGAATGTGTGATGCTAGGATTAAGGGTGTGTGATTACTAAATTGGTACACTTATTGGTTTGGCACTGCCCTAATCCTGATAGTTTAGATACGATGTAAGGGGCAGAAAGAGGCTTATCTTCTCCCTTGTTTTTTTTTTTTTGGTACTGGGGGTCCAACTTGGGTCCTTGTGCCTGCACAGCAGGTGGTGAAACCACTAAGCTAAATCCCCGGCCCTCTCCCTTATTGTTTTTGCTGTCTTCTGCTGCCATGAACTGTTGCCCCTGTGCCATGTGCCACCCTGCCTTGGAGCCAGACAATTATGGACTGAAACCTCTACAAAATGTGAGCTAAATAAACCTCCCCCCTTTAACTCTGGGTGTCAGGTGGTTTGTCTCAGCAATGAGAAGGTAAATAAGACAGGTATTTTGTCTCAGCAACAAATAACTAAGACATATGTTCTGTTTAATATTTTCATGTTCTATTTGCTTCTCTTCTGACTTCTAAATCTCATTCTTAAATCATCTTCTCTCATATAAATCTTCCTAAAGTTACCACAATATCCTTCTTCTCTTTTGGTAATCAAGTCTTAACATTATCTCCCATTCAGTCCTCAGACCTGAATAATCTCGATTTTATTCACACTACTCTTCTAACCCAAGACTTCCAACAATTAGCCCAAAGGCTTTTTCTTCATTTATTTTTATTCTGACTTCACTTGTCTATAGCAGTTGAACTTAACTACCCACCCACATGGGAAACATTTTTCTCCGTTGACTTTCTACCTCCTTCTCTGACCAACCTTCTCCATCTCTTTTAAGGAGTTAGTGGTTTCCATCATCCTCTCCCAAAGGTTCCTCACAGATCCTTTTCACTTTCTGGTCTCCTCTGATGCATTATTTTTGGGTGTGTTCATTAATTCTCATGGCTTCAGTAAGAGCTATATATTGAATAGTCTCAAAATGATGTCTCTAATTCTAAGCTCTACACCGTTATTCTCAACAAGCCACCTATTAGTATCTAGGAGCTTACAATTCATCATGCCCAAGAGTAAATTAAATATTTCCCTGCCTACATCAACTTTTATCCTTGCTACTTCTGTTAACATTACCCTGTTTTGAATTACCCAACTAGAAACCTTGAAATCAGCAAAATCTGAGTTTATATCAACCCTTAGTGTATAACTATCAAATCTCCCCCACACCAGCATCAACACAGAGAGAAGGACAATCTCCCACTCACTTCTATCCTGAAAATTTTGCTCTGATCATATTTCCAGCTCTTTATTCTCACCCCTACAAAGTCTCATGAGTTTCTTACCTCAATGATCTATGGCCTCACTTTTACCTTTAGATCATCTTCCACACTTGGTTTTAGAGACTGTTTCCATGGTGATGTTCTTGGCTACCTTCTGAGCTTGTATTTCTCCCTTACTTGGCTATGTTGCCTGGGTTAGCACTGTGAAAATTCTTCTCAAGGTCCAGCCTTCCCCTGAGACCAACTTTCTTGGAACAGATGCTGTGGTGGTTTTCCAGCCATGTCTGTCCTATCCCTATGAGAGGGCACTTGACAAATTCTATTTATAAAACATGTCTAATATCTTTGTCCTTCTCTCTATTCCCTGACCAATCCTAATCCAAGATTTTATTTTATTTTACATGGAACTATTGTAATAGTTCCACCCTAATCTTTCCTTGTTTCCACACAGCCAGCTGATTGCATTAGTCCCCTGCTTGAAGTCATTGCTTAACTGCTCTTTATATTTATTTTTTAAAATTAATTTTATTGGTACATTTAAGGTATACAATATAATGGCCTTCATCATTGGAAATTTGCACCTTTACATAATTTCTCTTGGTTCTTATTCTTTTCCCCTTCCCTTGCCCTCCCTTCAACCCCTCCCTCCCTCCCTATTTACAAAGAGTTTGTTTACATTTTTCATTTTCTCATTTTATTCCATTCCCTTCTTTCATTTCCCCTACCCCTCCAACTTTCCTTCCCCCTTGCACTGTTTCTTCCTATTTTACATTATCTATTATACCTTTTAGTCCTTATTTACACTTTCAGTTTCTCACACTAGAGAAACTATTCAGTATTTACACAGGTGTGTCCCATTTATTTCACTTAAGAGTATCACCTCAATGTGCATCCATTTAGCTATAAATGTCTCTAGTTTCTCATTCTTTATGGCTGAGTAATACTCCATTTTATTAAAAAAAAACACACATTTTCTTTATCCAGTCTCCAGTTGATGGCCAATTGGGCTGCTTCCAAGTTTTAGCTATTACAAATTGTGCTGCTGTGAACATGGGTGCACATATATCACTGTGGTATGATGCTTTTAATTCTTTGGGGGAAGATACCCAGCAGGAGAATAGCTGGGTCAAATGGGACTTCCAGTCCTAGTTCTTTGACGTATCTCTGTACTGATTTCCACAGTGGTTGCACCAGTCTACACTTCCACCAGCAGTGGACCAGTGTTCCTCTAACCCCACAGCCCTGCCAGCATGTGTTATTAGTTGATTTCTTGACAGCAGCCATTCTTTGTGGGGTGAGGTGAAATCTCAGCTTTGTTTTCATTTGCATCTCTCGAATGACCAGTGATGTTGAACATTTTTTCATATGTTTCTTTGTTATTTCTACTTCTTTGTCTGAGAAATGTCTGTTCATTTCAGATGCCCACTTTTGGACTGGGTCTTTAAATTTGGGAGGTCTGATTTTTTAAAGTTCTTTATAGATTCGAGATAGTAGACCTTTGTCTGAGACACAGCAGGTGAAAATTTTTTCCCAGATTGTGGGTTGTCTCTTCACTCTGTTGGTGGTTTCTCTTGCTGTGCAGAAGCTTTTTAATAAGAAGAGATCCCACTTGTTGATTGTTTGTGTTAGTTCATGGGCAACTGAGTTTTTCTTCATAAAATGTTTTCCTACACCAATGTCTTCAAGAGATCTACCTAACCTCACTTCCAGCCAGTTCAGCATTTCTGTTCTAATATTTAGATCTTTAATCCATTTTGATTCTAGTTTATTGCATGGTGATAGGTCTAGTTTTAATTTTTGGCAAGTTGAAACCCAATTTTTCCAGCACCATTTATTAAAGAGGCTATCTTTTCTCCAGTGAGGGTGTTTGGCTCCTTTGTCAAAGATAAGGCAGCTGAGTATGTCTGCAGTTGTTCCTGCATCTTCTAGTCTGTTCCACTGGTCCTCAGGTCTGTTTCTTTGCCAGTACCATGCTATTTTTATCACAGTAGCTTTGTAGTATACTTTCAAGTTGGGGGTTGTGATACCCCCTACTATGTCTCTATTGACTAGAATTGCTTGTACGATTCTAGGTCTCTTCAGTTTCCAAATGAATTTTTGGATTTTTTTTCTCCAGGTCTGTGAAGTATGCTGCTGGGATTTCCATTGGGATTGCATTGAATCTATATAGCAGTTTTAGAAGTATGGCCATTTTCACTATGTTGATTCTTCGTACTCAGGAGCAAGGGATGTCTTTCCATTTTCAGATATTGTCTTCAATCTCTCTTTTCAGAGTGCTACAGTTTTCAGAGAAGAGGTGTTTGATTTCTTTTGTTAGGTTGATTCCTACGTGTTTCAGTTTTTTGAATGCTATTGTGAAAGGAATTGTTTGCCCTATTTCTCTCTCGGTAAGTCTGTTGTCCATGTAGAGGAAAGCTATTGATTTTTGTGTGCTGACCTTATATCCAACTACTTTACTGAATTTGGTTAAGTCTAGAAGACTTTCGGTGGAGTTCTTGGGGTCTTCTATATAGAGTATCATGTCATCTTCAAATAATGACAATTTGACTTCTTCATTTCTATCTTTCTTCTTTTTTTCTTTCTCTTGTCTAATTGCTGTGGCTAATGTTTCCAAAACTCTGTTGAACAGGAGTGGTGATAGTGGATATCGTTGTCTTGTTCCTGATTTTAGTGTGAAGGATTTCAGTTTTTTACCATTTAGTAGGATATTGGCTGTTGGTTTTTCATAGATGGCTTTTATCAGATTGAGGTAGAGACCATCTATTCCAATTTTTTGTAGGGTTTTTATCATAAATGCATGTTGGATTTTGTGAAATGCTTTTTCCACATCTATTGAGATAATCATATGGTTTTTGTCTTTGGCTCTATTGATATACTGTATTACATTTATTGATTTACATATGTTGAACCATCCCTGCAACCCTGGGATGAATCCCACTTGGTCAGGATGTATGATCTTCTTGATGATCTGCATTCTATTGCCAGTATCTTATTAAGGATTTTTGCATCTATGTTCATTAGTGAGATGGACCGATAGCTCTCTTTTTCCATTGGGTCTTTCTCTGCTTTGGGGATCAAGGTGATGCTTGCTTCCAGGAATGAATTTTGGAGCATTGCTTCCCTTTCAATTTCATTGAAGAGTTTAAACAGTAGTGGCAGTAGCTCCTCTCTAAAAGTCTTGTAGATTTCAGCACTGAAGCCATCAAGAACCACATTTTTCTTAGTCGGTAAGTTTTTAATTACATTTTTAATTTCATTGATTGATATTGGATGTTTAGAATTTTTAGGTCTTCTTCATTCAACTTTGTTAATTCACACATATCTAGGAATCTGCCCATTTCTTCTGTATTTTCCATCTTATTAGTGTTTAGTTTCTCAATGTAGGTGTGATGATACTCTAGATTTCTGCTGGGTTCATTGTAATTTGTCCTTTTCAATGCTAATTCAATTCATTGGGGCCTTTTCTTTCCTTTTTCTGATAAGGATAGCTAAGGGTTTGTCAATTTTGTTTATTCTTTCAAAGAACCAACTCTTGACTTCATTGATTTTTTGTATTGTTCTCTTAGTCTCCATTGAATTGATTTCTGCTCTGACCTTTATAATTTCCTCCCTTGAATGAGATTTGAGTTTGTCCTGCTCTTCTTTTTCTAGAACCTTGAGATTCAGCATCAGGTTGTTTAATTGGGCTCACTCTGTTTTCCTAATATGAGTATTCACTGCTATGAATTTCCTTTGTAAGTCTGCTTTCATTGCGTCCCATAGATTCAAATATGTTGTATTCACATTTTCATTTAATTGTAGGAACTCTCTGATTTCTTTTTTTAAAAAAAATTCTTTTATTGGTACATTTTAGGTATACAACATATTTACATTTCCCACTGAACTTGTACCTTTACATGATGCATCTTGGTGCTTATTTTTTCCCCACTCCTAGCCCTCCCTTCACCCCCTCCTCCATTCCCTATTTACAAAGACTTTGTTTCCATTTTTTCCACTTCTCATAATTTTTCCTTTCCCTTCTTTCCTTTCCCCTGCCCCTCCCACTTCCCCTATCCCTTTGGACCTTTTCTTCCTATTTTGTATTTATCAATTATTCATTCTAATCATTGGTACATTTTAGGTATACAATATAATGACATTCATCATTGGAAATTTGCACCTTTACATAATCTCTCTTAGTTCTTATTTTTCCCCCTTCCCCTGCCCTCCCTTCAACCCCTCCATCCTTCCCTATTTACAAAGACTTTGTTTCCATTTTTTCATTTGCTCATATTAATCCCATTCCCTTCTTTCCTTTCCCCTACCCCTCCCACTTCCTTCCCCTTTGCCCCTTTCCTTCCTATTTCACATTATCCATTATACCTTTTAGTCCTTATTTACACTTTCAGTTTTTCACACTGGAGAAACTATTCAATATTTATACATGTGTGTCCTATTTATTTCACTTAAGAGTATCACCTCAATGTCCATCTGATTTCTTCTTTAATTTCCTCTCTGTCCCATTGGTTATTCAGAAGTGTGTTGTTCAATTTCCATGTCTTTAAGAAATTCTTGCAGTTTCTTTTGCTATTGATCTCCAATTTCATTGCACTATGGTCTGATAATAAACGGGATAACTTCAGTTCCTTTGCACTTACTTAAACATGTTCTATGAGCGAGTATGTGGTCTGTTTTGGAGAATGACCCATGCGCAGCTGAAAAGAATGTGTATTCTGATTTTGTGGGGTGGAACACTCTGTAAACATCTGTTAAGTTCCTTCATTCAAGAGTTTGTTTGAGTTCTAGTATTTCATTGCTTATTTTTTGTCTAGTTGATCTATCTATTTGTGACAGTGGGGTATTGAGGTCCCCCACTACTATTGTATTAGTGCTTATTTGATTTTTCATGTCCATTAATATTTGTTTTATATAGTTGGGCACACTAGTGTTTGGTGCATAGATATTTATGATTGTCATCTCTTCCTCTTGGATGGTTCCCTTTACAAGGATGTAGTGCCCTTCTTTGTTTCTCTTAATCAGTGTTGGTTTGAAATCCACTTGCTCTGGAAAGAAGATAGCTACTCCTGCCTTTTTTCAGGCTCCTGTCACATGGAGTATTATTTTCCACCCTTTATCTTTCAGTCTGTGAGTTTCTTTTTGAATTAAATATGTTTCTTGTATGCAGCATATTGTTGGATCTTGCTTCTTGACCCATTCTGCCAGTCTCTTTCTTTTAACTGATGAATTGAGATCATTAACATTGATGGTTATAACTGTTACATATTGACTTATCATTGTCATGACTTTTCCTTTTTGTTTTATTCTCCTCCTTTGAGTTTAATTTCTTGTCATGCTTGATGGATTCATTCTGCTGGGTTTCCTAGGGTTGTGATCCTTGTTGTCTTTTCCTAGGATATTGTCTAAAGTTTTTTGGAGTGCTGGTTTGGTATTCATGAAGTTCCTAAAGTGCCCTTTGTCATGAAAGTGTCTTCTTTCTGCATCAATTTTGAAAGATAGTTTTGTAGGGTACATCAATCTGGGTTGGAGGCTGATTTCCTTTTGGACTTGAAATATGTCACTCCAAGTTCTTCTTGACTTGAAGGTTTGTATTGCAAAGTCTGCTGTGATTTTGATGGGGTTTACTTTGTATGTGATTTGTTTCTTTTCTCTAACTGCTTGTAGAATTTTGTGCTTCTGTTGGGTTTCTGGAATGTCAACTATTATATGCCTATATGTAGATTTTTTTTTTTTGATCAAGGCTAGTTGGAGTCCTATATGCCTCATTTATCTGTATGTTAAGTTCAATTTCCCTGCTTGGGAAATTTCTGCCATCACTCTGTGAACAGTTTTTTTCATGTCATCTGCACTCTCTCCTGTTTCTTCATTGACTCTGATCAGTCTTATGTTATTCTTTTTTGCATTGTCTAGCAGCTGCTGGGTTGATTTCTTGTAGTCCTTTACTATTTTAAAGAAATTTTTCTTTTCCTGGTCACTAATTGCAATCTTATCTTCTATATCTGAAATTCTGTCCTCACATTGGCTCATTTTGCTGTGTAAACTTCCAGTGGAGTTTTTAATCTCCTGGAAATCTGTTTGTATCTGTTTTATGGATTCTGTTTGTTTCCTGTGTTGGGATTCCATCATGTTCCTCAGCTCCTCTATTTTTTCATCTGTGTCCTCTCTAGATTTATTAATCATATCTTGCACTATGGGTGCAATCTCTGCTGTTATCTGAGATATTATTTCTGATTTTATTTTTTCATGATCCTCTTTTGTTGCCAGTTCAGGGAGTACAGGTAGTTGAATATCAGATTGTTCCATCTCGTTTTCCCTTGGATTGCTATAGGTGATCTGGAAGTCTAGTTTTGAGACTTATTTACGTGTCTTCTCATTTCAATGGGGTGGTGGGGGAAGGTGTGCTGCTGGCAAGACTCACCTTCTTGGCTCTGGGCAGGGCTCTGCTCCTCTGTGCTGGTGGCAGTGGTATGGCAGCCTGAAAGGCTCAGCTGTTGGTGCTGGGGGCCTCTGCTCCTCTCTAATTGCTGTTTAAATAGAGTAAAAATTCAAAGTTCTTTGCCTTCCCAGACAAATCCTCCCCTTTGGCTCTAGTGAACCTTTCTAAATTTTTCTCCAACCAGTTTGTTTCTCAAAGACTTTTGCCTAATCTTGGCCCCTCCCCTATCATTTCACCTGTCTGGTGTCTTGTCTGTTTCTTTTAGTGTGGTAACTCTGTACCCTTCTCTATGTCTGTATGTCTCTGTTTCTCTCTGCCATTCTATCTCTGTCTCTCATGCACACACACACATACACACCCCACTCTGAGCACATTGACTCTATAATAGCCTTACCTACTTTACTTACCTAGAAATTCTTGAATGTGTTTTCCCAGAGTCTCCTTTTTTCTGGCATGTTTTCTGACATCTCTTGCCCTAAGACAAAGGCCTTACTTTCATGTGTGTTCTTTTAATGACATCATCTAATGTGTTGCATTATAGTTGCACACCCACATGACTGTTTTCTCCATCACACTCCAGGTTCTTCAAATGTAGAGAAAAGTTTTCCCCTCACACCTAGCTAGTCTTGTGCCTAACAAGTAGTAAGCATTCCATGAATGTCAATTGATTAACTGGAATTGCTAAATTCTTTTTGATCAGTCTACAAATGGTGGCCAGGAACCAAATCTGTTCCACCACCAGTTTTTGTAAATAAAAATTTTCTTGGAATGCAACCACTCCCATGCAGACTCACATTATCTATGACCTTTCCTATGCTTCTGTGGTAGAGCTGAATAGTTGCAACAGAGGCAGTAGGGTCCACAAATCCTAAAATATTTACTATTTGGCCCTTAAAAGTTTGAATGATCCTTGCTTTAGGTCACAGAAGTATTCTTATGAAATGTTTAATGCAGTTTTTTATATAAAAGTAAAATTTTCATTGTTGATATGTGTATTCCAAATTTGTTCTAATAGAAACAGGCATGCTGGTTCCCATGCTTTTAATGGTATCAAGGGTAGAAAGTTCCAGTAAATGAGAAAAAAAATCATAATTTTGTCCAAAAAGCTTTCAAACTACTCATTTCCTTCGCTGAGAGTTCTGTAGTTCTGTTTTGTGCCATGGAGCACTTTCTTTTCTTTCTTTCTTTTTTTTTTTTTTGTGGAACCACTGGATGGTTTGGGAAAAAAACATTGCTATGGAAGCATGGGTTTAGAAGATTTAAATAAAGCAAAACATTTCTCCAGGGAAATATATTAAAAACCATGTGTATTTATGATGTTCCCCAGACCAGATTCGTAAGTCTAAAATAATCAGTCTTTGCCACTGGGAAGAGGCATCTTGTGGGCTGATGCGGGAAGAGGCATATTCAGTGAGTGCCTTGCATTCTTCCGTGTTGCTTTGGCAGGGTGTTAATGGGATTACCTACACTTCATTTGGAGAAGGCTTGGCCTGGAATATGTATCTGGATCTTACCTGAATACCCAAGGAGAACTCTTTACATCATAAATATCCCTAAGCCCTTGCATAGATGTTAAAACCTTGGGTGCCTTTGTTGTGGTCCTTAATTCTGTTAATCGCCCTAGGTAAAGATTAGCTGCTCTTGTCAATTTAATTCAGCTTCAAACAAAGCAACAAGGTCACTATTTTTTTCCCTTCTCTCTCTCCCTCTCTCTCTTTGCCAGCAAACAGGATTGAGTTGTCATGTAGCTCTAATAGGCAGCGCGGGGAATCGTTAGTCCACCTCAACGCCCTGACTGATGGGCACTTCACTTCAATCATCTGCCTGAGCAGTGGTGGCCCAGTACTATTGACACTGTGTCAGCTGCGAGAGAAGATGCCTTAATCGGCCCCGACACCCTCTGCATTGATTTGACAAGTTGCTGTAATGACCTTCTTGTTTTTCTGAAGGATTACTGTTTACTCGGGAGGTGCTGCTGACTAAATGTACTGCATTGTCATGGAAACGCTGCCTCCCCACCAGGCCTGGGTAGAGGGTGACATTGATAGGAGACTCTGAATATTTCAATGAACTGGTCTGTCCCAGTAGTACTAATTCTAGCCCATTAATCAGACCTACTCTGAAGAGTCAACCAGAATTAGAGGCCATCTTTGTTGGGTCCCCTGTAAAAGACCATTTGCTACAAAATTCATTATGTTTCCAAAATTCATTTATAGGTTTTCCTTATGGTGAGCAAATGCTGTTCACTGTGGCCACCACCTGGACTTTACTGCTGTTTATCTTTTCCTGAAAGAGGCTGCATCGGGAGAAACCACCCTGAACTTGGGGTAATTCCATGCAACTGACAGTGTGTTAAGTGCCACTAGATATATTAATAAGAATTGCTCTTTGAATGTTAGCCATTATTATTATCATCCTATTTCACTGATTCCAAGATAAATAATTTTCCCATCCTAACATTTCAGAAATTGGGTAGATCTTATAAATCAATCGCAGTTTACATTTGTTGTCAGTCAAGTGGCAGTTATGACATAGCTGGGAGAAAACCCTCCACTGACACCTTGTTGGAACAAAACAGCAACATCAAACTGTCAAAGATTCAGTATTGCAGATTTCATAATGAATGCTTTATATGTTTTGCTTTTTGAATCCTTAAAAAAATCTTTACACAATTACATACCGCATTGTTTTCCTGCACAACAAGAAGTCCAAATGCAAGAGGTTGCTGGCATTGTTTCCGCAGCTCAAGAACATGAGAGCCAAAGGCTCAGCAGTTCTTTTCATCTTTTCCTCATGGACTCAAGATAGTTGCTGTGGCCAAAGATGTCATTTCCTAATTACAGACAGAAAGTGAAACACAGGCAAAAGAATACAGTTTTCAGCTGCATCAGCCCCTACTATGGCTTAGATATGGTTTTTGCATATTTCCAGGGGCTCCCGTGTTGACATTTAATACCCGTTGTGAAGAGGATGGAAATGGTCCTTACATACAGGTAGGGCTTTGGGGAGGTAATTAGAGTCAGATAAAGTCATTAGTGTGGAACCTCCATGATTCAACACTGGTGGCTTTATAACAAGAGGGGAAAAGATCAGAAGAGACTTGAATGTGTGCTCTTGTTTCTTGTCATGTGATGCCTGCACTGCACTGGGACTTGCCTAGCAAGAAGTCAGTCATCCCTGAATATCTAGAACTGTGAGATAAACAAACTTATTTGTGAGTGTCCAGTGTCAAGTATTTTGTTCTAGTAACACAAAATGGATTAATACAGCCCCTTTAAGAGGTTGTTTTACTTTACTATTCGTGATTTACACTCATACCTCAGCTACCCCTCTCTACATGGGAGACTGGGATTTTTCAAAGTCATGGCCTATTGCTACCCTTACTAAAACTAGGATTATGTTACTAAGGAAGAACAGCAGGATGGATATTGAGTAGACAACTTGAGGCTCTGCCTCACTGCTTGTACAGGTCATAAAATTGAAGCTTAAAAAGTTAACCCTGGGAAGGTCGTGAGTCAGGTGCTCCTTAACAATATTAAGAAGAGTTTGCATTTTTCAGATCAGCTGTGACCTTCAAAGTGTTGAACAATTCATTCTTATCATGGCCTCACCAAATAAATATTGATGTGAGGATAAACATGCTTTAGGTAAAGGAGAAAACAAACTTACAGAGATTGGGTAATTTGACTTTATTGTCACAAGTTGATCTTACTCCAGCATTCGAGTACTGGATATTATGCCACATGTCACTGTAAGAAAAGTTTGTGTTCAGTAACAATGCTGACGGCATATTTCTCTCCTGCCAGGAATCCAGCCAGCAGTCATGAGAAGAACCCATTTTTGTGGATATCTATTATTTGTTTGATGTTCTTTAAGTGTGCAAAGAATGTCTGGCTGCTTTTCTAAAATCTTAAATGGAGACCACGTGTCCATCTTTTACTGCTTATTTTAAAACTTATTAGCCATGGAAGTATTTTATCTCTTGGGGCCTTGTTGACTCATGACTTCCCTGGGAAAATCCTAAACAACTTCCACTATAATTTTAGAAGCTTTTTAGAACTGAAAAAGTAACTGAGGCCTAGGGGGTGCAGAAAGGGACTGGAAGCTCCGAAGTGTGGTGAAACTGAGAAAGATGATTATCAGAGTCAAGTCACCCGGATAGCTACTCATACATTGGAGAGGTGGTTTCTACTTCCAGTCTCCATCCTCTATGGTAGATTCTCTTCTTCTCACCCTCCTCTTCCTTGAAATCTCTCCCACCACCCAGATGACCTTATCTGAAAAAAACACAATTGCACAGACCAGAGAATCCCAAGATGGCAAGATAGGTATTACAAGACAGGGCCCCAAAACATCATTTAAGTACCTGGATCCAGAAGTGCCTAATGGTGTGTATCACATTGCTCATTTCAACCTAGATTAAATAAACCAACAATAAACAAAGAATGTCATTATCTGGTTTAACAAAAAAGTCTCAATTACTTTCAATAAAAATGATCCTAATATTTCAGGAACGACGTACTATTGCTAAATAAAGCCAAAGTACAGCCAACTGAAAAGTTTAAAGGAATGTAAACAGGGCAGTTATCTAAGGCTGCTTAAGGACAAGTACGATATGAGTTGAAAAGAGGGGTCCCAAAATAAGGTCAAAAACATGGAGGATGAGTTCCAGGTTTCCTATCTATCTATCTATCTATCTACCGTCCGTTTCTCATGTATCTGGATCAATAATATTCACAGATGATCTTGGGATATAGATTTATATAGACACAGATATAAACATAAATACGTGGTATTTATCACATGAATGCATGTGTGCATGCACAGGTATATATATTATGTAGTTATTTTTCAAATCGAGGTAAGTGTTCATGTGATTGAATTAGAAGTACTTTTAAATAAATTTTGATTTTCTCAAGACACCAACATTTTTTAATTTACTTAAGCCTCAAATTAACAGAAAAGATAGCACTATTACTACAACGACATAAAGGTCAATGAAGATTTGTGGGGGTGTGTGTGCTGTGGTCCAGTGGTCAACTACAAGCTGTCCTCATCTCTTTCTTGCAGAAAAAGCATCAGAAACCCAAGAGCTGATGCACTGTTCCTAGCTCCTAAAACCACTTTTTCAGAATGAAAAAAATGATGATGAGTTTTAAAATGCAATAATTATGTATATTGGAGTAGAATCTATTGGTCGTCCTTGTTTGCCTATTTTATTGGAGAAGAATCCATTAGATCATCTTTGTTTAATTTTTTGACTATTATATAACATATTTATAAATATCTTCATAGAAGGATGCAGGCATATTTCACATGCCATGCTGGTTGTGCCTGCTGTACAGGATATTGGGATGCACAAACCAGCAGATAGGCAATGCTCACCTAGGCTCTAAGAGACTGCATTAAATAAATACCAAGATGACAGAATGTAACAGTGATTCACACTATAATTGCTAATAGGCTATGCATTGTCTGTTATTCCCATAGTGCTACCACTGAGTCAAATTAAAGGACAAGGGAAGTTAGATTTGTGTGTCACTTTAAGTTGAAACATGCTTCAAAGTGCTACTTAGGCGTAATAGAAGAATACCTATATACCATCATCTGTTGGCATGGTGATGTGTGAAGGCAAGATAAATGGGCCGTCAGCTGGAGCAGGGACTAATGATGGCCAAATCAGCAGTTAACAAGCTGGGGGCCTGACATTCATTGGGCTGTGGGAGAGAGAGAAAACATTGATGGTCCTCCTATCAACACTGATGAGGGGAAAAGTTCATCGACTCTTGTGAACCCAGACCTTACACGAAGAGTCCCTTTGTGTGCTAGTGCCAGATGCAATGGTCGGAGCATCACAATACTTTACATCATCCCTTCTCAAGGCCTATTCCCTCTGTTGTTCCAGATTCATTGCCAGATACTTCAAGGGAATCACGAAGCACAGTTCTTGGCAGAGGGAAAATCAATTAGTTACTCATGTTTCAGACCTGTAAAACATACTTTTCTTTCTTCATATTAACAATGGCTTGAATGTGGTTTGCCTGCTCTGAAATGCTGCTTGAAATTTCCATTATGGTACTGTAGGGAGGTGAGGCATTTAAAAGGTAAAATTAGGTTCTTATGAGGCATTCATGCCTTCCTCACAAGAGCCATTTGTTATAAAGCAAATCCACCTCCATGTTCTGCTCCTTTTGCAAACACTTGCCCTTCTGCTTTTGTTGTGATTTGAAGCAGCAGAAAACTCTCACCAGAAGCTGAGTCAATGCCAGCATCTTGGCTTTAGACATCTCACTTTCTAGAACTAGGAGCCAAAATAAACCTCTTTTCTTTATAAATTATCTAGTTTCAGGTATCCTGTTGTAGCAACAGACAATGACTTAAAACAATGTCCAACAATGCCCCCCCCCCACGCCCGCTTTGGTTATCTGTTTTCCTATCTTGATGGAAGATTTTTCCCATTGCACCATTCCAGAACAGAATACTAACTAATTTAGAAAGAAAGCATGTCAGTAATTTATCTCTGCTGGGCCCACCACCAAGCTCACTCACCCATAAACTCAGTCTACTCTTCTCCAACAGGATCTTCACCCATGAGTGTGGTAGGAAGGAGATTTACATTTGGTACCTCAGGACTGCCCTTTGACTTTGTTCTTAGTCCTCTCTTCCATTTCACTTTGTTTGCTCCATCCATCTTTTTCCTCATTCTGTATTTTTGCTTATTCACAGTGACCACCCATCTAGGTAACTTACACTCATATTTTGTACCTAAGGTATGGTTCCTACAAAGTTGCCCAATGTGATTGGGGTCATAAAACTGTTCTGGAGAGGACATGTATGCCTATCCCAGGTAACTACCAAATGGACTGAAATGGAATAAGTGATCAAAGAATATCAAATCCAATGTATATAGATGATGCTGGACATAACTATGTATCATATCTGTCATGGTCTAGTAACCAAAAAGGGAAGTGGTCTCTATGTGGGTGGCACCCTCCATCAAAGAACACTAAGACCCTCTGTTTTCTCATCCCCAAATCAGGGCATAGATAACAACTAGATAATCTGACAATATTCTCCCTAAAACTATTATCATGATGATTAAGGTATTAATAAATGACTTATTATTAGTACACATTTCCATATTAATAAGAGTCACTTGGTGATCTAATAGCTTCACACAAAGGAGTGCTATAGATATCAGAATCGGACTCTCTTGGCAGATAGAGGAACCTTCTAATTCCTCTCAAGGCCTTCTGCAGAGACAGCTATCACTAGGGTATCCATGAAGAGCTTTTATCACAGAAACAGCCATACTTGTGTGTGTTTATTAGTCTCAGGCAGTGGAAGAAACCTGATGTCAGCCTATCCTAGAGCAGATTCTCCAAGAGAAGATGGAGGAAAGATAGATAAATGATTAGAAATCTTACTTGACCTTCATAGCCAAAGATAACTGTACTTTTTAAAAATGATGAGCACTGCATAGTACCCTAGTGGGATTTTGAGACGGGAGTGACCTTTGCCTAGACTGGCGAGAAATCTGTGAAATTTAACTGCCCCCCATGTTGCCTCTTCCTGCATCACTCCCTTTCACTCACTAGTTTTAAATTTCATGCTCCTGCCTCTCAGTATTACCTCTGTTTCTTAAAGTGACAATAGTCTGTGGCCTACAGATCTAAAGATGTTCTCTCCTCCTGTCAATTCACCTAGAAATCTTTCTGTCAGACCATAAGTCTCACTTTTGTTGAGTCCACTGGGGCTCCAAGTGTGATGCCCAGATTAGCAACTGATATGTCTCATGCAGAGCTTGTTAGAGAGGCAACTCCTTGTGGCCCTGTCTGGCTTGCTCATTTCAGAACATGGAGACAAATGGCCAAGCATTTTCCATCCATTGTAAGGTCTCACCCATTGCAACAATGTCCTTCAAATCAGATCATGTGCCTGTTCTCTCAAAGTCCTTTGTGCTCAGGTGGTCCTCATGGAAGTTGCTAACACATTGTTCAGGTTTAATAAACATCTACTGGATGAACAAATGATTCCAAAGTAAATGAGGGGCAGACTCATGTTACAGTCAAATGTCTAGGCTCCGGAGCTAGGTGGTATGAGATCTAATTGTGAAGGACACTCCTGGTTAAATGGCCCTAGACGTTACTCAGCCTCTGTTTCTTGGTAAAACAGATAGTAATGGACCCCATGTCATAGGCTTGGCATATGAATTCAATAATCCTAGTAAAGTAAGCACTGTATATACTAATATAGAAAAAAGACTTCAGTTCTGATACGGAAGTCAAAGTCAGAAGGATTGACTGGATTCCCCCAAGAAGGATACTTGGAATCAGAATCTGGAATGTGTATATATATTCTATGTCTTGGCACTTTTCAACACAGTGTATAAAGAACTCCTCTGGTGATGTTTTCCACACAGTTAATGGTGTTGATAGATTTGAAGCAGAGATAATAAGAGCAGAGATTTGCTGCATGGTCTCTCACTCCTTCCCTTCTCCTCTTTCTTTCTCCAAGCCCCCTTTTTTCTCTCTTTTCTCCTATTGCCTGTTATTATCTCCCACCTGCATTCTTTCATCTTTCTATCCATCTCTTTCCTTTGTATCTGCCATCACTCTGCACTCTCACCCTAATGGCTTCCTTACTTCTCTTGCTCTCTTTTCCCCAAATGCTTCTTGAACTATTACAATTGGTTTCTGCCCAAACTTTTAAATGCCACAAAATCTTTGCGATAGGCAAAGGTTATAAATCACTCTCCACAACCCTCAGCTTTTAGCCCAAATGAGCATGCTAGTAAAATGTCATGGAAAAGGAAAATTAGTGCAACTGAAGCCCTCAAAATTATTTTGTTCACCAAACCTAAAGTATTTCCTTGCTTTTCCTTTGGCAAAGGCTCAAGGTTACACAACTGAGTATAAAGCAAAGGCAGGAAGGAGAGGGGCCATCTTTGAGGCTCTGGGTACCTTACTCTGGCCACCTGACTGCCACAGGACCCACAGTAGACAGGCTGCGGCTAACTGGGCACCTTACTCACATCCAGGCTGGAGAGGGTCTCTAGGCAGAGCTGCCTTCAGAGTTAGTAATCTCACTGTGCCCAGAGCCTGGGGCAGCCTCCTCTAAAGTGCTACAGTGATGGTTCTCATGTTTGGTGGGAGTTTGGCCAAGGCCACTTCAGAGAGCCCTTTAGTGTGGAAATTGTGTGATTGTATTACCCGCTCCCAGCCCTGTGGCTCTAGAGGCCTTGCTTAAGGTGAGCACCCTCTCAGCCATCTTGCAATCATCCCTCCTATGGATTCCAACTTTTCATGGATAAATAGTGGGCCCTTTGATGCCTACATAATGAGCAAATGCCTCCCTCCAAAGTGGCCAAGAACATGAGGGCATTGCTCTCCTGGGGCAGATGTTTTCTAGAGAGGAAAGTTACAGTGACAAAGGACCATGCCTCTCTGTGTCCGGCCTCTCAGCAGACAGCCTTTCTGCTGTTTTGGGAGCTGTATCCACCACTCTCCCTAAAAGTCAAATCGAATGTATGCCCCTGATCCTACTGCCAGCCGAACAGGTGACTCCTGCCAAGGCAGGAAGAGAACGGGGCATCATCTGCTCCTACCTCCGACTATCCTTCATTTCACTGAGCTCACGCTTTCCCTCTTCATGTCACTGAAAATGTTATTTATCGATCCGGCTGACAGCGGCAGTAAATAGAGCCTGGGCTGTTTTACATCGCTGATGAGAAGCCAGGCTCCATAACTCATCAGGCCCAATCTGACTCCCCATCAGTCCTCTTCCTCTTTTTCTCTTCTGTATCTCATTACAGAAACAGGATTAATACACATGGACAGAAGAGAAATGAGTTCAGCTGTTCTTTGGGCTTTTGTGGGGAGACGAGCACCCTCCAGAATTCCTTAAGAAGATTGACGGACAGGGCATCCTGTTGTCTGTCTGCACACCCTCATCGAGGCCCATTAGCTGTGTGCTAATGATAATAGACTGGAGGGGTCCACACACAGCGGGCTTGGTGTAGCAGGCTCAGTGTAGGGAAAGAGACCCCCTCCTGCCTTCTTGACCTGGCTGCAGAGCTTGTGGGCCATGGGTATCCTGAGCAGTAGAATGAACACGGCACCTCTTCTGGGAATGCCTATTTTACTAAGATTTAGAGGGTAAATGTGTACTAAAGTAAACATGCACTTACCTTAAAGTTGAATGTAAATAGACATGAATTTTAATGGGAAACTTCAAAAGAATTTCACCTATTCTTGTGATGTGCTGCTTGAGCTATTCTTCACACTCTCGGTGACAGGCAATCACTCTGTTCCTGATTTGGGGCCTTCTCATCTGAAATACTCAGCAACTAGCCCACCTGTACATCCTGCTCTTCTGAAGGCACCAGGTCTCTGGAGTTCAACTGGAAACAGTGGACAAGGACTCTATTTCAGAGGAAGGGGCTTGTGGATAGATGCCTTTGGGCTGGAGGATAGGCACCCCAAGATAATTTTCCAGCCCTCATCCTTTGTTGGCTTGTCCTTAGGCCAATCATTGCATACCCCCACCATCACAACCAATTCCATCTCCCTCTCTATGCAATGGGAATTGAAGTATCTGCCCTCCTGGGTCTTAGTGAGGATCAAATAAAGAGAACTGTTTGTTAATTTTTGTAAACAGGATTTTTCTGCAACATGAAAACAGAATGAGCACTGGTTTTTGATGGCAGATACATCATCATCAGTGAGGGACTGGGAAATGTCTGCACATTATAAATAATTCCACTGTGTAGACCACAATCTTTATCATCTCTGAGCACCTACTAGTTGAATTAAGGCCAGATGCTGGGAAATACACAGGCTAAAATTAACTCTGTTCTAAAGAACACAGTATCTGTCAGAGAATCAAACAAATGCTCCTAATGCACAACAACTAGAAAGCAATAAGAAGCAAGAATATCCAGTCATTGTGTGTTTTCATTTTTTGTAATAGAAAGACAGATAATCCGGGAGTAGTGGGAAATACCTGTAATCCCAGCACTTGAGAGGCTGAAGAAAAAGGATCCCAAGTTCCAGCCAAGACTGGGTGTATTAGTAATTTAGTGAGACCCTGTCTCAAAAACAAAAACAAAAGCAAACTTATGAAGGCTTATGGAATGCCAGGCACTATTCTAAAACAATCTGAATTATCTTCTCTAAATAGTGTAATAAAAATGCACTGTTTAACTTCATTTTTTAACTGAAGAAATACAAAGTGAAGAAATTATCTTCCTTTTTTAATTGGAAAATTGAGGCTTAGAGAGATAAAAAACGTAGCCCATGATCCTATAGTGTTTGGATCCAGATTGTTTTGTTTTGTTTTGGTTTTGGTTTTGGTACCAGGGATCCAACTCAGGACCTTGTACTTGCGAGGCAGGTGCGGTGTCACTGAGCTAAATCCCCAGTCCCAGATTGGTTTGATTTTAAAGCCACTTGTTACAAGGCATCTTCAGCCACGTGGGCAGGATATTCCCCGACACACGAGGGATCCCAGATTCCTCACTGTGCCTCAGTTGCTTCATTTCAAAATATATTAATTTAGATCATCTCAGTTCTGGGATTCTAGCTATCCTCGTGAAAAGGGAGAAGAGGCAGAATTAAACTTCCATTCTTCTGGGAGCTTGTGAAATTTACTCTAGCGGGAATGAAGAAGGTGTCATCAAGCCCTAAATTAGGTCTCATTTATCTCTCTGTAGGTGATATCTTTTATTTGGGAAAAATAAGGATGGGATGAAAACACCTATAACTCATTCAGTGCTTTGAAATAAATATTGAGGAGCTATATTTTTATTTACAAAATATATAACCATATGTATAATCTGTAGTGATATGTGATATATATTTATATGGTATACAAGTATAGTGAACAATAGCAGTATATTTATAACCATACAAATATTTATCGTTATTTTCATTAGTATTATTAATATTTTTGAATGTTAGGCCAACACTTCCTTCTTCTACCTTCAGAGCTTGAAACATCTCACCTCTTATTCCTTTCTTCCTCCTCTTTAAAGTTGCTGTTCCTTGTTTCCCAGCTATTTCATAGTTCCTAACTTTGCTTAAAAGCATTTCTAGTTTCTCACATTGAAAAGTGGATTGCAAATGAAGTTTAATATGGAATATTTTGTACCAAGAAAACTAAGGCCCCATTTTCCCCCCTAATGAATGCCAAAATCATCACAGACTCTAGGCTCATGAATAATGTATATTATCCAATTAAGTGCAAATGCTGTTCAGTTCTTGCAACTGGTATATGATGCCAGTTTGGGCCTTAAAATGGGCACTGATGCTGGGGATGGGAGGTGGGCTTGGGAAGGCTTGTGTGGTTGTGTGTATGTGTGTCTGACAGCTAAGCCCCACAACCTGTACCATGTTCATTGTGTCCTGGGAGTTATACCACCCAGGCTTGAGGCCACAGAGAGATGTGAGAATTTTTCCAACCATACATAGAATCCTCTCAAATATCCAAATACCCAAACCTGCTTCTTAATAGAGCAGGAGCTCTGGATGGTCACTCTGTCCTCTGGTTGCCAAACTGCCAAGTCTAATTGGGCAGCAGATACCTCCTTACTTCCCAATGCTGCACTACTTCAGCTAGGTTGCCACTGGAGGCCTCCTCTCCAAGGAAGCTACAGCAGCGACTTTGTGGGTGGTTTGTTTTCCTCTCCTAGCACATGATTAAGATGCTTCGTGGACCAAGAGATCCTAGAAGGCCTCTTGCGGCTGCTGAATTGAGTTTGTTCTTGATCTTCTGCTATCAAAACCACAGAGCCAGGAAGATCTAACACCAAGACACAGCTGCCACACACCCAGGAAAGAGGTGGGTTCACGTATCTGAGCCTCAAGGACCTCATCAGAAATAGAAGATGGCAAAAAATTGTTGTACCCAGGGGGACTGCTTAACTAAAAACATTATTTTGTGTACGTGGTGAAGAGGCATGCAAATGTTAGTAATTACCCGCTTTGCTCTGAGTGTATAGACATCCTCACAGCTTCATGACTGGACATGACAAATCTCCAGGGCTTGGGCTGGCCTGATCTTGATTAATGTTATTCATAAAAATATTCATCCATCAGGGTTTCCATTTGTAGCATTTAGTTGTGCCAAGTAACAGACAGAGCCAGTGGTTTCTTAAAATTATGCCATCTAATAATGAATGCTGGAGACAGAATTTTTTTCAGGCTGAAATCTCTTCTTATAACTCAGGGCTGATGAGCGCTGCCCTGCATTTCTCGATGGATCCAATTTAACACCAGACGTAGCAGTGACTCAGACTAACTTAAATATCTCAAGACGAGTTTCACCTTTTCCTCCGAGGCCATATCAGTTCAATTGCATAAGTGCAAATTTATTGAAAGTGGTTTGGTGCTTAGCTTTTCTCTATTGGCAGTAATGGAGTTTAAATTTATAGCAGGCTGATGAATTTCAGATAAGAGAACCATTACCTTACAACAACATTAAGGAAAAATATATAACTCCGATTGCTGAACCTTGAATGCATATTGTTTGAATGAGGAGAGATGGATGAGGTAGGCTGACATTTGCAAATGCAATTCCTTTCCATCCTCACCCTGCTAGCCCAGGAGTTTGAAAGCATGGCATGTTCCAGAAAGGGCTCGAGATAGCGATGCATTACAAGTGCTTTATAACAAAATAGCAGGAGTAGGATATGACCTAAAGGAGAGGGATTTTTTCCTCTTTAGTAATATAATTGGAGGTGTCTTTTGGCAATGTACCAAGGCTATAACAGGCCTTAGGTCATTCATTTGGTACTTGTAATGTGCCTCTCCCATAGGTTATTTTCCTTTTACTACAGGCTTTGTCTTCCCACAGGGTGGGACTCTGGCAATGTAGACATTAAAATGAAGGATGCATCAGAGAAGTCCAGAGCATCCCGGGCTTCTCCATTATCTTGAGGTTCTGGCTGTATGAAAACTAAAAAAGATGAACTATTGAAACAGGGCCATGAAAGTCTTGTTCTGTTTTTAAACAGTTACACCAAAGCAAATGAACTCTTTATGTGAAAACATGCAGTATTATTGTACTGTCCATAAGATAATCAGTATTTTTTCATAAAGGGACACAAGGTTCTGACTATGTAATAAACTTTATTTTGCATTCCAGTTCTACAGTTGCATCTCAGAAGTTATGTGAATATCTTCATTTGGTGATAAAGTCTGACTATTAAGTCTTTTGTAGGTTTTTGGAACTAATACCCTAACCCTAACCTTAAACCCTAACCCCCTTTGTGCTATCTCATTTCTATTCCAGTCCCCTGTGGTTCATAGCTATATAGATAAGTTTTGTTTTTAAGTTTAAAAGAATGATAATTATATGTGGTGATAGATATGTTAATATAAGCTTTATTTAATCATCTCATAATGCATACATAAATCAAAACATTGCACCATACCCCATGATTATATGTAGTCATTATTTGTCAATTAACAATAAAAATCTTAAAGAATTTTTTAAAGTGTTTTGTCCTTGGGCAAGTTGCTCTGAGTCTTATTCACGTGGTCTGTAAGGTATCCGCACATGTGTGACAGGGGTAGAGGTCAGGGGATCTCAGAGCTGCAGTGGTCCAAGATGGGATCTCGGTCACAAAGGCCAGCAGAAGGGGGCTGGTTCTTGCTGCCATTCAAGGAGAGCGCAGCTCCACACAGGTTTCCAAGGAAAGTACTTTTGGAATGGTTTCAAGGCAGTCCTCTTGCAGGCTGAGCAAGGACCTTTCTCTAGGTGCTATGCGTTCTGTGGGGTGAATCAGCCATTGTTCTCCCTGAAGATGGGAAGAAATGGGGCACCAGGACATATCATTTCCATTCATCTTCTTGAGTTTCTGACAGCATCCCTGGCTGAAGGGAGGAAGCCATGACACTGTTTCTGTCATTGCTGACACCAGTACCTCTTGGGTTTCTCCAGGCACTGTAGGCAGGGATGGAGGAGAGGACTTACCAAGTCTTCCTTTGTCCACTGTGACTGTACAGGCAGGATCGTTTCTGTGTAGTTTACACTGTATTCTAGAATACCACAGGAAGGCCAGCACTTAAAATACATTAACATTAAGAGAAAAACCTCAGTTTTTTTTTTCTGTAAATAACAACAGAGGGATTTGATTTGAATGAGACATTCAGGTTGAGGTTACACATGCAGCACATTTGAAAGAAAAAAAGGCTGAATTCAGTTAGTGAGTCATTTATTTTGAAAAGAACTGGCTATTAGTTGAACTCTGCAAAGTCTGAGTGAAATTAAATAAGCAAACAACTTGATGTTTTGCCAGCAGTTTTCTGTTAACAAATGGCTTTTGGTGTGGCCCAATCTTGGAACGGTTGATACTGTCATTCTGAGCTGATGCAAGGGACTGTGGGTCCTTGTTATAGTAGCTCAACAGAAGAAATCCACACGGATGAGGCCTTAGTGGAGAATAGTATTTCAAACGCAAACGGTAGAGCAATGCCCAATGTAGCTCCAAAGACATTCATTAATTAAACCTCAATTTGGAGTCTTTGAGGCTCTCTTGCTAAGTTTGTTTCTTCATGTAAAGACAATGGGTACACAGCAAACTAATAAAAATAAAAGTAACAATGACACTCTTTTTTTTTCATGGACTAACACACTTTTAAAGGTGAGAGAAAAACAAGAGACTATTTAATTCAATCATTAGCTCTGTTTCCTTATTTTGCAGATGAGGCCTGCAGGAAGGACTCTGCTGTTTTCCTGAGGCATAGATTCCAGTTCCATTTCTTTTTCATGCCTCTGAGTTTCTGGATTGGAAAGGACAGATTACTTTTTCTGGTCCCATTTTAATTTTTCTCAAAACTCATAAAATATCATCAGAGTGCTTTTTAATTTTTCTGAAAAGCAGGAAATCGTAAGATTGATAAATAGTTTAATGTGAACCTGATGGCTTGATTAATTAATCACCAAGCTGAGGAACCACTACAATTCATATGTCAATTCAGACTATTTTCGGGAAATGATTTGAATCAATTGCTAATGAAATTGAGAAATTTAGGAGCTGCTTTCTGACTTCCAAATGACAGGGCTCATATTTAACTCAAGAGCCGTGACAGTTAATGACAACATAAAAGTGCCATGAATTATTTTCCAGACCATGGGAAAATTACGCATCTCCCCATTGAAACAGCTCTCAGCTCATCAGCATGAAAATAAACAGACTTAATCACACGCTAAGAAATCTATGATGCTGTTAAAAACCTAGGTTCCTTTTGAAATAAACAAAGACTATAATCCTTGGGAATAATTGTAATATTTCACAGCCTCTTCCTTAACCCAGAGTGATAGATGAACTTAGTGTGACTGATATTACAGGTGAAAGACTATAGAAAAAAATATTGTGGATGGTCCTTCTTCTACCCAATTACTTTAAACCCTTAAAATAGGTAGAGTTTAATTTTTCTTCTCTACTTTAATTCATAGGCTGAGTTTCTCAGCACCTTTTATGTTCAAAAGGGCTTGCTTTGTATATCTTTCCATAAGTTTTCATTTCAAGCCAGACTTTTAAGGTAATTTAAAGTTACATTTAGCTATAACAAGACAGTTATTGTGTGTTAATGAAATATCAATGGAAAGTGCACTGATCAATATTTAATCTAATTAAGGTGTATACAGAGCAATATCACTATGTAATTAACTCAAAACAGCAGAAGGGATCCATGCATGTTTAAATTTTTATTAATATATTTGTTAAGAATTTTTAGATCATGCTGTTTTATGGGCTTACTTGAGAGATAGAAAATTAAAATGTTTGTCAAGATGCTACTGGAGCAACTATTAAATGTGGCTCTTAATCATCTTAACAGTCCTTAAGGTTCTCAGCCAGTTCTAATAGTCTCGCTGATGATGAAAAATGCTTTTGCCACAAATAAGAGTCCACATGTAAAACCTGCCTGGAATGTTGTTTGAATTTTTTTTAACGTTCCCATATTGTTTTGCCAAAATGATGCATGGCAGAGCGGACACATGCAAAAAAGTTTGAATTATGTTTAATATTTTAAGAAAATTTTTTAAAGAGCTAAATTTGCCCAAAGAAAAAATATTGAACTGTAGATATCATTGCAATATTCTAGCGTGTCTTATCGGATGTTACTATCACAGCTTCACAAATTTTTGTGAAATTAATTGCAACTTGTGTGGGGGAGTGAATTTGGTGGACAACTCTTACTTTAAACAAAGACCACATTTATTCTCATGATTCTTAGAGCTTCAAATATGCAAAGATACATTATAGGAAAGCATCCAGCTCAAATCCAAGCTCAAATCTGAATCTAAGCTCAAATCTAGGAACAAGTCACAGGGCATAGAAAACAACACCGACAGTGCTGTGGAATATACATTTATGCTAAGTGAAGGTGAAGAATGAGTTCAAGGTTACAAACTGGAGGCTCAGCTCACAGTATCTTATGATTCCCTAAACCCCTCAAGCAAGTTCAGCCCTTGCACCAGGCTCTTTAAAGTTGCCCATTGCAAGTACAAGGAGATATAATGAGAGATCGTCCCTGTGGTCCCTCTAGCTGTTGGAATGCTCAGACACAAGAGACTTTTCTTGATACAAAGAAATACAGAGATTGAATTTGGTGAGATAATGATTTCTATTGCACAGACTTGTGTCACTTCCTTCAATCTTACCATTTCATTGCGGAAAGAATATAGGAGTTGCTGGGAAAATTTGTTTCCCACCATGCTTAGTATGTATATCTTGCATAAGTGTTGGGCTAGCATGTCTACCTCTTTATCTCTGTGAATGAAGGAGTGAGGGATAACTCATACTCTGACTCCCCATCATGCCTGTGAGTGATGACAGCAACAGAGTTCAGCCATCATAGATTATATACGCCACATATTTTCTCCTCTCTCTTGAGGAGGGCTGAAAATGCTGAATATGACAGTTATGGGAGATGAAAAAGCCGTAAAAGGTGTGGATAAAGCTGCTCCAAATAGAAGTAAACTTTTAAATACCTCTGTGTGACTGTGTTGGTAATGAAGCCACTGACATGTGCATGGCAAGCTAATAAGGACAGCTGAGAGTGATCAGCTTCCCTCTGGCTTTCCATCTCAGGTAGGATAGCTAGAACTATCAAGTCCACCAGTCTTCTTGTGTTTCAAATCCTTTATAGCAAGATGGCTTTTAGGCCCCAAGATGGCTTTTAGCTGTTAAGGTAAGAGAGGGGAAGATTGCCAAAGCCATTGTTGGTTCTACAGGCTTCTGTCTGAACTCAGTCTGATGGCCAGGGTGGGCAGTCAGGGCGTTGGGCACAGAGCCAGCCAGTAGCCTGCTCCAATGCAAGATACTTCACCAGCCAGCTGCAAACCACTCCCTTCTCACACTCTCCCCACAAAGGAATCGGAAATGAAAACCCTGGAATTTGCTGATCCTTTTCATATCAAACTGAAAATTGAAAGACCCCTTGGCAGTAAATGAGAAATGAATTTTTAACCTAAAAAAAGGGGAAAGAGACTTGTGGGCTGGAGCAAAGAATACAGGTGGATATTTGGGAGAGCCTCTTAGTATAGTGACTTCTGCTTTTGATATAATAAAACTGCTCTCGTTGGTCTGTTATATTACTCCCAGCTTTTTCCTCTAAAAGAAAAGTGGGTCTTTATTTTCTCTATCATTTTTGAGCCTTTCATTTTTATTATCAGTTTTATTGAGACATATTTTATGTATAAAAAATCATCAACTTTAAATGTACAGTTCTAAGAGTTTGTCATATATATGTGGATCGATAGATAAAAATAGACAGGCCCATAACAACGATCAAGACTTAGCACATTTCCATTACCCCCAAAAGTTCCTCTCACGCCTTTTTTTGTCAGTCTTTCCCCATTTCAGGCAAAGGCAACACTGAATTTCTTGCTGTCATCCTCGTTTGACATTTTCTGGAATTTTATTTCAATGGAATCTTACAATGTGTATTGTTTTACATTGAGTTTCTTTTACTTGAATAATGCTTTCAGGGTCTATCATGTCATTGACTGTGTCTATAGTTTATACTTAGTCTACAGTTTGTAGGGTTTCTTCAGTTGATATGCCACAGTACGTTTACCCAATAACTGATCCACATTCCTTCTATTTTTCCAGGTTTTAGCTATTATAATAAAGTGGATATGAACATTTGAGCACAAATCTTTTAGCAAACACATTTCAAATCCTTTCAATATTCAGAAATGGGAATGTTGGGTTGACTGCTATGTATGTTAACTGCACTAGAAACTTTTTTATTGGTGTTCACCCAGCAATATGTGAGAATTCTAATCACTTTACATCCCTATCAGCACAGATTTTTACTGGTTTTATTTTGTATGTTCTACTGGATGTATAGTAGGATTTTATTCTAGTTTTAATTTCCATTTTCATTTTAGAGATATTTACTATCTTTTAATTTCTTTACCTAGTCATATACACTCTTTGATAAAGAATCTGATAGAATTCTTTACTCTTTATTTTAAAAAGCACTTTAGGGGTGGTGGGAGGAGATGGGGAAAGGAAAGAATGGAAAAGAAAAATTATGAGAAAAGAAAAACAATGGAAACGAAGTCTAAGTAAATAGGGAAGGGTGGAGGGGTGAAGGGCGCACAGGTAATGGGGAAAAAATAAGAACCAAGATACATCATGTACAGGTACAAGTGCCCAAAGATAAATGTAAACGTATTGTATACCTAAAATGTACCAATAAAAGAATTTAAGCAATAAATGAATAAATAAATAAAAAGCACTTTAAATATTTTATAGTAAAAGCTCTTTATTCTGAATATGACTCATTTGTTATATATGTCCTGAAAATTTCCTCCAAGTATATAACTTGCCTTTTCATTTTCAAGTTTCCATATATCTTAGCTTTGTTTTGTTTTGTTTTGTTTTTTGTTTTTTGTTTTTTGGTACCGGGAATCAAACTCGGGTCCTTGCGCTTGCTTGAAACCACTGAGCTAAATCCCCGGCCCCCATATATCTTAACTTTGATGGTCTATTTCATTAATATTTTTGTTTTATAATTCATGAATTTCTGTGTCCTATCAGGAAAGCCTTGTCTCACTCAAGATCATAAAGATTTGCTCCATTATTTTTTCTAGAAATTATATTGTTCTAGTTTTTATATTTCTGTGATCTATGATGATTCTTGTATTATATATGGTGTGAGATAAGGTTCGAGGTTCATTTCCTACCACATTGAAGTTCAGGTCTTTCAGCATCCTTTCTTGAAAAGAATTTTCTTTCTCCCATGTCATGTCTGTTGAAAATCATTTAAACACATAGGTGTGACTATTTCTAGACTGTTTATTCTATCCAACTATGTGTTATCACATTGTTCTGATTACTGTACTTACTAGTAAATCTTGCTAATGTACTTGGTTATGTACTCCAATGATAGATGTTTTAAAGATAGTTTTGATCATATGGCATTTGCTTTTTAAAAATTTTTTGAATCAATTTACCAATTTAAAAAATTCTGCTGAGATTTTGATGGTTTTAAGGCTACATTAAATCTATAGATTCATTTTGGAAAACTTGACATAACACTATTCAGTTCCAGATGTGCAAGCACTGTACAACTGTTTCATAGTATTTTACAATTTTCAATGTGTGGGTCTTGTATAATTGTCTTATATTTATCCATAATTAATTCATATTTATGATATTATATGTGGTATTATTTTTATTGCAATTTCCAGTTGTTGATCACTATACAAATGGCACTGATTTTTAAATGCTGACATTATATTGTGCCATTAGGAATACAGCTGATTTTTGTACATTGACATTATATTCTCTGATCTTGTTAAAATCATTTATTACTTCATTTAGCTTTTTGTAAATTCCTTGGATTTTCTACTTATCTGACCATGTTGTCTGAAAATAAGAACAATTTTTCTTACTTCTTTTTAATCTATCCACTTGTACTTCTTTTTCCTTGTGCTAGTTAAGATCTCCCATGTAATACTAAATAAAAACAGTGAGAACAGACATTTCAGTTTGTGTCTGACCCTAAGGACAAACTGCTGTCTTTTACCATTATGGATGATACCAGGAGTAGACTTTTCCTCATGTTGCAGAATTTTCTTTCCCATGGCTTAAGGCAAGGTAGAAACATAAGTAAATGGACGGGTATAGTGTGTTCATGAATCTGAAGACTCAGTATCATTTATATGTCAGTTCTCTCCATATTGAACCATAGATTCAATGCAATTACAATCACATTCCCAAAAGATGTTCTTGCAGAAATTGAAAAGGCTTTTCTAAAATTCCCATGGAAATACAAAGGTCCTAAAATTGCTAAAACAACTTTTAAAAAAGAACAAAGTTAGAGGAGTTAATATTATCTGACTTGAAGATGTATTATAAAACCATGGACATAAGAAGTTTAACATGAGACTCAAGACAGGTAAATAAATAAATCAAACAGATAAACTTGAAACTGTTTTCCACATATACAATTAGTTGACTTTCAAAGAAGAGAAATAGGGCCAGGGATTTAGCTCAGTGGCACTGTGCCTGCCTTGCAAGCGCGAGGTCCCGAGTTCAATCCCTGGTACAAAAAACCAAACCAAACAAAACAAAAACAAAAAACCAAAAAATAATAAAGATGGGAAATATACTAATAGTAAAGAATAAATGGTCGTTTAAACAAATGGTGCTGGAAAAACTGACATCCACCTGTAAGAGACAAATGAGCTTCAATTCACTTATTTCATTATTTACAAAACAACTCAAAGGGAATTATAGACCCCAGTACACTACCTAAAGCACTAATATTTCTAAAAGAACATGTAGGAGAAAGACTTTCTTAGATTCATCATTGAAAGGAGAAACCATTTTAAAATTGCTAAACCAGGCTTCATCAAAATTAAGAACTTCTGCATTTTGAATGCTTTATTCTTTCAAGAGAATAGAGACAAGCTACATACGAAGATACATTTGTAAATTACATAACTTAATAAACTCCCTTTATCCAGAATACAGAAAGAATGTAAAACTTTTCCCATTAAGAAAATGAACAACATAATTTTAAATATATACAAGTTACTATTAGGAATAGATTTGGAAGAAGGAATAGAGGGACTGTAGGGAATGCAATATTACAAAAAGTGACATACGATTTCTAAAAAATGAAGAAAAACAAGAATCCTTAGATTTCAAAGGATGACAGGAAGAAAATACACACACCATGACCAATGCCATAGTGACCTGGTGTAAACACATCTCAGGACATTAATAGTAAGAAGAAAATTGTAATAGTTATCAAGAAGAAAGTTTTACCTCTTGTAGCAGTTCTATCAGTTACTTCCTTACCTACTTTGTAGTCTTAAATGCAATGATTAAAAAAATAAGAATTGATGCCTCCCAAGAGGTGACTCTAAACCAATGGGTAACAAAAGATTGAAATATAAATACTTCAGCTCTCAACTTTTATACTGGGGTATTTCTGAAGCAACATTATACTCTGTTTCCCAAACTTGTTCAGGGAAATTAAGCCTTATTTTTCTCACAGTGGGGATCAACTTGATAAATCACAGTTTTTGGAGTGTCTTTCTCTTTTCTGTCTTACTATCTTACCAGTGATTCCTGGGATAAATTCTCAAATAAACTATATATTCTCACTTCTTTGCCTTAGACCCTACTTCAAGAATTACAATTCTTGACAGCTAAATATTGGAAGCATTGCATACATCCATCAACAGATGACTGAATCAAGAAAATGTGGTATTTATACACAATATACTATTCTGTCATAAAGAAGGATAAATTTGAGTCATTTGTAGGAAAATGGATGAGCTTTGAGACCATAATGTTCAGCAAAATAAATCAGATACATAAGCTTAAATATTGTATGGTTTATTTACATGAGAAACCCAATAAGTAAATAGCAAACTAAAAGGTAGATAATAGGAAATAGGGAGATAGATCTTTTGCAAAAGGGAAAGGGACTAAGAGTTAGAGGGGTAGGTTAGGAGGGAGGAAAGGGATGATAAAAGAATGAAGAGGTGTTATATACATATACCAACTCTCCACGAGGAATGTAATCATTATCTACAGCAAATTGTACTAATAAAAAAAAGTAAAAATTGAAAAAGAATTTAGGTAGCACTAGATTCTATGTCTCAAAAGTACTAGAGACCAGAAGGTAATGGTTAATATCTGGAAAGTGCTGAAGAAAATACTTTGATCCTAAAATTCTATTACCACATATATTGTGTTTAAAGGTGATTCTGGACTCAGAGGTAGATAAATTATAAATGATATCCAAAATTAAACACTTATTAGAGGATTAAGTATGCTAAGGGAAAAAAATCAATCCAGAAAGAAGCAGAAATATGTCTGAAGAAATAGCAGAGAAGTGAGAACAACTTGTGGTTAGGTCTAAATAAGTATTTATTATGAAAGAAATGAATTTTAACAACAATATGAACTAAAAGTCTGGTGTTGCCACATGGGCATTGGTGGAGGCTGGGGCAAAGCTGAGAAGAATGAACGGGCACCATGACTTTTACATTGCTCTGGAGGAAGTACAGTTACTAATTAACTCATTTCAGACTTTAAAAGAAATCAGAATTATAACTAATGACAGAATTACCTCACATAGGGATTGCTTAATTAATGATGTTTTGCCATAATAGCTCTTAAAAAATAAATGCCATTTTCTGGACACAACTTAAAAGCTTTGCTTTTCTGTATAATGACTTTTTCATCAAAAAACACAAGGAACAAATACAATCTAAGATGTGGTATTGCAATATCACACTTTCAAGAAGAGACACATTTGGCAATTTTCTATACACACTTTCTTGTCACCGAATATCATATGGATCAAATTTAAACTGCATGCTATAGCTCAATGAATCAAAACATTTTATTTGTGAATGTTTGCCAAGTGAGAAGGATTCAGAAAAGCTGCTTCTTCAACTCAAGAGCTATTGTGTGCATACTTTTCCCACGAGTTTCACTGGGACTTTGGATTTAACCTTTATTTCTTTAAAAAGATGTTCTTCTGTTCTCTGATTTTATTTGGAAGAGTTTGAGTGCAAGAAACAACATTAACTCAAAAATATTAACTAATGCAGAATGAAGAATTCCCCTTGTATCTCTCCACCAACTCCACTCTGAAATGGAGAACATTGAATTTTTCCCATTACAATAAACAAACATGGTGTTTCTCTTCCAATTTAGTTCTGATATGTAAGGGGTTTGAGGTTCATCACTCCTGTCATTACAAGAAAAAGCCAGGAAACTGAAAATCAACAATGGTTCTTAAACCCAGAGAGAACTATGGTCACAGAGTAAATTGCTACTCTAAAATTCAGAGAGTTGGGCATCTCCAGAGATAACAGCAATAGAAATTTGTTTTCCTAGAGCAGAAGTCAATGGAAGCCATAAGTTGTGGAACCACTTACTTTACCAGTAATTTTGACAAATTTCTGCAGGCTGAGTGCTAACTAGCTTGTTCATGACAAATTTCTGGGGCCTGGAATCAAAGGACAACCTCCATGCATTCTTGAGCTTTTGATCAATCCAGGAACCCTACCAGGGACTCACTGAGAGAATACGGGAAAAATCTCCTGTGGCTCTGACAAAGGGAAAAGAAAAGCAACAAGTATAACTGGCTCCCCTTTTCTCTCTTTATTACAAAGACTTATTCTCCAAGGAGTAACACTTTCCCATAGAGGTATATTGAAAGCAAACTGAAAGAAGGGAAAGGGATTTCTCCCCACTGCAGCTCTACTAGTCCTTGGTTATCTAAGTGAAAACTACAAGAAAAACCAAGTTAACAGGGGACAGAACTTCAAGGAAATACATTGGACACTTGGTGGCCAGGGAAAGTAGAAGACAGACACTCCTTGAAGAAGAAGAAAAACATTTGCAAAGACTATGGCCAGAGACATATCTCAGAGACTATCCCCACTGCCTCTCCCACATTCCCCATCAATCCAACAAACCCTCAGTATAACAGAGGAGTGCAGGTGGATATAGACCCTCCAAGGCATGGTACTAGGAGAAGCCTCAAACCCAAGAGAAAAAAACACATAAACTGACTCTATAGAAATTTGGAGGATCTGGGACATACGAGTACAACAAATATTAAACACAGCCCAACTCATAGCCAGATTAATATAAATCCTGCCCCTAATGACCTATTTACTTCAATTGCTGCTGCTGGTACAACACACAGACATTAAACTGTAAACTAAAAGGCGTAACAAACAGCAAAAACAATAGCGTGAGGAGACAAAACCATTATCACAACTATATTCAGATATGCCATAGTCACGGGTAATTTTAAATAACTATGCTAATAATAATAAAATAATAATAATAAAAACAGAATATGCAAGATCGAATGGGTAATTTTAGCAGGAAATTTAAAAAATAGTTTTAAAAACTGCTAAAAAAGAAAATGTTTGAAGGAGATATAAGGAAGATATAAGTAAACAAAGCACCAGGAAGAGAAGAGAAAATGGAGCAGAATAAGACATATTTGAATAATGGTTGAACTGCTATTAAATTAATCACAGGTACCAAACCTAAGTTCCAGAAGCTCAGAGAATAGCAAGCAAGATAAATACAAAACAAAATAAAACAAAACAACTCTGAGCATATCCTATTCAACTGTGAAAAAAGAAAAAAACAGAAAGAGAAAAATCATGAAATCAACCAGAGATGGGAGGAGAAACCTTCCTATATGGAAATAAAGATAAAAACACAGTCAACTTCTCATCAGAATTCATGCAAGCAAGAAGAAGATGCAGCAAAATATTTAAAGTGTTGGAAAAAAATAAAAACTGTAACAGAATTCTATGTTCCTCCAAATTGTTCTTCCAAAGTAAAGGAGAAATAGACTTTCCAGAAAATAAAAATTGAAGAGATTTGTTGCCACCAGAACAGCTCTACAAAAAAGATAAAAATAAGTTCTTTAGACAGAAGCAAATTTAGATAGATTAGAAATTTGGATTTTTTAAAATTAGTTTTAATTCATCTACAAGAAAATTGTTTTTTAAAAACCGGGCTTGGTGGTGCACATCTACAATCCCAGCTTTAGGCAACTTAATGACTTGGTGAGACTCCATCTCAGAAAGTATCTTTAAAAGGGCTGGGGATGTAATTATGTGAAGTTCTGGGATCATTGCAAAAAAGAAAGAAAGAAAAAGAAAAGAGAAGAGGAAAAGAAAACTTTTTAAAAAGCAATGATAGTAAGAAGGTATTGGGTAATTATAACATATGGATAAGTGACATATATTACCAAACTCACAAAGGGTGGTTAGAGGAATTAGAAGTACTTTGTTATTAGTCTTCACACATTGTAGTCAGGGTTTGCATGGGAATAGATTTAATACAGGACATTTAATTTACAGCATTATTTTATAATATTCACCAAAAAAATCAAAAGCAGAGGAATGCAAGAGATCTGTCCATGCACTAGAGACCCAAAGAATCCATCCAAGGGCCTGGATCCCTCAACAGTGTCCCTCACAAGTTCAGCCAGAGCCCTAGAGCCCACGGCAATGTCTCACGAAAGTCTGTATTGAGGATCTGCACCAGGAAGACCCAAAGGCCTGTGGTGGAAGCTAGAAAGTGTGCCGGCAGGGTGAGGGGTCTGTGCCACCAGGGATCCGCACTGAAGCCAGGAAGTGATGCAACAATTCTCAGGTGGGTCTTCTACACCCAGAACCCAGAATCATATAAAATGTTTACTGAATGCCAGAGAAGGTAGAGAAATGGAGTAAAAAGAAGGAAAGAATAAATGCAATGTCAAGGAAGCACTTACAAAGACTGCATATTTTAATCTGACTCCATCAATAATTCCCTTAAATGTAATGGTCTAAATACAGCAGTTAAAACCAAAGATTGTCAGATAGAGAAACATAATTATATGTCATCTAAAAAAAATCTACTTTAAATACAAATATTTATTTCAAAGTAAAGGATATAGCATTCTAACAGTAATTAAAAGAAAACTAGTTCAGGTAAATTAATTTCAGGCAAAGAAAGAAAATTACGAAGGATAAAGAGGGACATTACATAATGGTAAAAGGAGGTCAAGTCTTCAAGAAGACATAATATGCATAATCATGTATGTACCTAACAAAGTTTCAAAATAAATGAAGCAAGGGCCGAGGATTTAGCTCAGTGGTTCCACCGCCTGCCTTGGAAGTGCAAGGACCCAAGTTCAATCCCCAAAACCAAAAATAAAACAAAACAAAATAAATGAAGCAGTAGCTAATGAAACAGAAAAGATAGACAAATCTACCCTTACATTTGGAAATATCTTTGCTCATAAGTGACAGATCAAGCAGGCTGAAAGTCAATAAAATATGTGACCTGACAGCCCTATCCATCAATTTAATCAAATTGTCATTACATAAAATATTCCACCAAAGGATAACAGAATGTACATTCTTCTCAAGTGCACATGGAATGTGTATGAAAATAAATAATAGCCTGGACCATATTTTAATTTTTTAAAAAAACTAGAAATCATCTAAAGTATACCTTAGACTACAACATTATAATGGGAATGTGGATTGTGAAATAAGACAAGAAAATATGGTATGCAGATTGGAAAAAGCAGAGATAAAACTATCTTTTTTCACAGAGGACATAGTTTCTATGTAAATATTCCTAAGAAGTTCACAAACACACAAACCCCAAACATCTTGGAACTAATTAATGAACATAACAAGGTCACAGGATACAAGGTCAGCATACAAAAGTCTGTTGCTTTTCTATACATTAGTCAATGAACAATAGAATTAGCAAATTTAAATATTATTTACAATATTACTTATGCATATATAAGCTGTATATATATTCAGAGTTTGCCAAAAATGTATACACAATTCAGGAAAAGAAAAACAATATGATGTTTTTTTCCACAGATGGTGCTACCCTCATATGGGGGACTCAGAGGGGGTTTTATATTGCAGAAAACCCACTACAGGCCCTTAAAGAAAAAATTGAAAATGGGTGTGCAGAAATCTCAATGACCAAGCTTATCCAAGCAGCAATTCACTGCACTAATAAATATCTAGAAGACAATGGCCACTTCTTTGAGCACCTCTTGTAATTGTAGAGCCCAAAGTAACTTGTGTAAAACTCATGATGTTTCAATAAATGTAGTATTAGAATATTTATACAAATTTTTCTTTTCCTGAAGTGTGTATACATTTATTTGGTGATCCCTCTCTCTCCTCCCTCTCTCTCTCTCTCTTTCTCTGTTGACAGAGGTCAACAAAGCATATCTAGAATCTCTTTGTAGAACACTACAAACATTGATAAAAGACTTCCCTTTGGTGCTGAGGATCAAATCCAGGGCCTCATGCATGATAGGCAATCACTCTACCACTGAGCCATACACAGGCCCAAAAGAAATTTTTAAATGATTGAAGTAAATGAAAAGATTTTCTGGGATCAGGCATCGAAAGATTCACAATTGTTAAAATGGTAGTAATTCTTCCCAATTTGATCTATTGGAGTCAACTTAATCTCAATCAAAATCTCAGCAAGCCTTTTTGGGTAACTGACAAGTATGTGGAAAAGCAATAGACCTAAAATAGCCACCTAGTACTGAAAATTCTGCAGAAGAAAGTTGGAGGGCTCACACTATGCAATTTCAAGACATAATACACACTTAGACTTCTTTTCAAGCCAGCATGATATTGGTGAAAGAATAGATACAGATGAATGGAAAAGAATAAAAATACAGTGGATATCGAGTTACAAACTGCCTGACATATGAGCAACTTGGGTTATGACCAGAATTTTAGTTTTAACTTACAACCAAAGTCTTGAGTTATGACCTGAATGCCAGCCACTTGAGCTTCCAGATGGTCTCAGATACACATTTAACCCTGAAAGAGTTCTGGAAGGAACATGACAACATTATCCTTTCCCAGTGAGGTTGAGAAATCCTGGGCCAGTGTCTCTCTAAGGACACTGAGATCTGCCTCTATACAGGAGAGAGACTTTGAAGGCTGTGTAGAGGAGCCTGAGCCTTCAATTGACCAACCTGAGTTACAACCAGCCCTCATGAAAAAATTAAATTCATAAGTCAAGGATCTACTGTATCACAATAATACAACTGATTTTTGACAAAAATAAAAAGACAATTCAGTGAAAGGGTATTTTTTCAAGAGATGGTCCTAGAACAATGAGCATCTATATGCCACCTGTCTGTGTCTAAATATGCATGCATGTATACATATAGGAGTAAATATAAATATCAACTTACACAAAAATTTACTTCAAATAGATACATATTTAAATGTAAAATGCAAAACTAAGAAACTTATAGAAGAAAGCCTGCATAATGCTTAACCTTTTAGAAGCAAAAGCAATAGATGACCCATGAAAAAAATAGCTAATTTGAATGTAATTAAAATTAGAAATTCTGCTCTGCCAAATACACTCTTAATGGAATTGAAGAACAAGTCATATAGGGATTTGCAAAAAAAAAAATCAAGTTATATATGCAATAAAGAACTTGTATCCAGAATGTATGAAGAGCTCTTAAAGTTCAGCATTAAGAAAACAACTCAAAAAATGTTAAATATTCTAAGAAAACATCACCAACAGGAATATACAAATACCAATTAAGAACAGAAAATGATATTCAACATGATATGTTATTAGGGAAATGCAAATTGAAATAACAATGAAAGGTCACTATGTACCTCTTGGAATAACTAAAACAACAACAACCCACTGACCATATCAAATACTGGTGAAGATGTGGAGCACTGGAATTCTCATTAATGGCTGGTAGGAATTCAAAATGGTACACCCACTTGAGAAGAGAGTTTGGTGGGGTTTTAGGCTTTTCTCTTTTAGACTAAACATTTTTAAGTTATGGTAAAATATATATAATGGTAAAATTTTCCATTTTAACCGTTTCCAAGAACACAGTTCAGTGACATTAAGTACATTCCCATTGTGGCCCAACCACCACCGCCACCAACATCCGTCTCCAGAACTCTTCCATCGTCCCAATCTGAAATTCTGTATTCATTAAATAGTAACTTTCCATTCCACTTTTCCTATAAGTGAATCATACAACATTTTTCTTTATGGGATTTATTTAACAGCATAATATCTTCCCGTTTCATCCATATTATAGCCTGTTTCAGAATTTTCTTCTTTTTTAATGATAGATAATATTCCATTGGATGTGTATACCATATAGGGTTTATTCATCTGTTGATGGACACCTGAGTTGTTTTCGCTTTTGTGAATAGCACTGCTGTGAACACTGGCATTCAAGTTTCTGTCAATTCTTTTAACATAACTTTTTTACATCATAGTCTTACTATGCAAGCCAACAAAGCATCTCCTACTACCTAACTAATCTGAAAATTTATACCCACAAAAACCAGCACACATGTACTCCCAACTTTATTCATAATTACCAAAAGTGGAAGCAATCAAGATCTCTTTCAAAAAGTGAATGGATAAACAGAGGTGCGGATATACAAGGAATACTGCTTGGCAATAAATGTGAATAACTTGTCAGTCCAAGCTACCACATGGGTGAATCTTAAATGCATACTGCTAAGTGAAAGAACCAGGCTGAAAACAAGATATTCTATGTGAATGCGTTTATGTGCCACTCTGGAAAAGGCAAGACAGAGATAGAAAACAGATCAATGTTGGTCATCAAAAACAAGGAATACCTGAAGCATTTCTGTATCATGATGACCAAATATTCTAGTCTATAAGAAATCATGGAGCAGTGGTTGCTAGAGGCCTACAGTGGAAAGGAAGGGGAATAGAACATGTAAAGCACAACAGATTTCTTAAGGTGGTGAATCTATTCCCTGTGACAATGTAATGATAGATGCATTGACACTGCGAATTTGTAAAAACCCATACATCTTGCAGTACAATGAATGAAGTTTAATGTATGTATATATATATGCTTAATGTATGCAAATTTTAAAGCCTCAGGAGTTAGGATATCACGATGGAATGCAGGCTGTGTCAAATGAATTCAACAAAGGTGTAACATAACCTCTCTGAAGAGAGAAGGGTACAAGAGGTGCTGATCTAAGTTACATTAAAAATGAGTGGGAACTGTAAGACTAAAAACAAGAGAAATACTATAAGCACCTCACTCTGGTTGGTAAATTTATTTTTATTAAGGATATAGGTTAACAACTCAAAATGCTATGGAAGTATGATGTGCTCAAACAAATAACTAAATGGATGACAGATTTGGGGAGCCAGGTTTCTCACTGGTAGAATTGGAGGTTTCAGTTAAGTGAGGGAAGAGGTCTAGTGTGGATTATGCAAAACTTAGTCAGAGTTGGAAATACCAGTATGAACTTATATTTAGATTAACACAGATATAGATGCACATATGTAGAAATAATTTTAGGTATGTGTGTACACACAGGTTAGGAGACATAAATATTTCTAACCTCATTCCACTGAAACATGTAGAAGTAGCTACACTCCTTAGCAAAGACTGTGCTGTGCCCAGGGCCTAAACCTTAGTTTCAAATGCCTCCCTTCTTTTAAAGAAACCAGGGCTCCTGGGTGAAATGGCTGGCTGTAGGGCTGGGGCTAGGGATGTACTGCATGATCCTACAGTATCCTATCATTTCAGAGAGTAAGGAAGTCCTGAAAACAAAACAAAACAATGGGGTTATGTCAGTGGCTCAGGAGAACCATCTGAAAATGCTTTTAATGTCCAAAGCTAGAACATTTTATGGAACAAAATAAATAGCCTGTATTGGAATGTGACCCAAAGTATAAAATACATAAATATTTATGGTTATATTTTGATATAAGTAAATTGTTAGATAAATAATGAAATGAGAATAGACAATTCTATCATACAAAAGAGTTCTAAACAACTTGTGCACGTATGTCCTTTTGAGGAGGTGATGCATGGGTTGCTCACTCCCATAATGCCCTTCTCTGAAACAGTATGGCATAGACAGCGGGCAATGAAGGAGGTAGGCAAAAGCAGCATACAGTGGGCCGACTTGGCAAACAAGACCTCAGCCAGGCAATCAAGTTTAACATCATCAGTGATAAGTCATATTGATAGCATGTACACTTGATGTGATATAATAAAAGTGGCACTTTACAAAATTCACAGCTACAGTCTAGTCACAAGAAAAAATATCAGACAAGCCTTAAGTAAGAAATGTGTTACCTAATATCCAACAAATATTACTCTAAAGTGGCAAGATCATCAAAAACAAAGAATATCTGAGAAACTGTCACAGCCAAGAGGGCTCTAAGGAGTTATGATGACCAGGTGTTATATTCTATTTTAGATGGAATCCTGGAACAAAAAAAGGTTGTAGGTAAAAATTGAATAAATCTGAACTGAAATTGGACTTCAGTTAGCAATAATAAATGAATAAATATTGTTAATTAATTTTGACAAATGCCTTATACCAATATAAGGTGACTGTTTATCTTTATTCCAGAAAACATATTGTTTATTAAGGTCTATAAAGTATATTAACACAAAGCCTCCATATTTAACTCATCTGATGCTTAATAAATACAGTAATCTGTTGAAAAATAAATGATTTCTTTCTTCCAGAGTCCCATCCTATTTTTTTGTGATCTAATTCTCATAGCCAGGAAGATGCAAGAACATTCTGAACCCATTTATGTGTGTGTGTGTGTGTGTGTGTGTGTGTGTGCATGCGCGCGCACACCAATCAAGCAGAACTATTGGTCTGCAATTTTCGTTCTGCTCATTTTTGTGAAAGCTCTGATCCTTCTCCATCAACATACCCTGCTCAATGAAGACTACTATTCTGGGAGGGAACAAAGGAAAAATGACTCTAAGCTAAATGTCCCTGAATTTCTTCAGAGCAAACTCCCTGAAGAGAAGAAGAAACACTTATTCCAAGAAGATGTTGTTATAGAGCAAAGAATAAGAGATTCTTGGATTTGGGAAAAGGCATGTGTTGAACCTTGCATAGCATAGGAAGACCAAGCCCCACAGAGATTAAATGACTTGCTCACATCATAGTGTGTTAATACATGAGAGGAAATAATACATCTTTCTAAGATAGTACACTTTCACATTTTTAGTCTTCTACCTCCTTAGCAAATTTAACCTTCTCCATACAGTTGTTGAGATAACCTACTGATCATAAAAGATAAATCAACACCAGGGACGTATCTCAGAAAATGCCTCCAAACTGCCTCTCTTTTCATTATTGAAAACCACGAGATGAAAGTCCTTAATAACTCACAGCACAAGAGGACCATTACTGTCAGCATATACCACTCAGCCATATATTATAGCTTTTTACTTCTCCACACAAAATTGCTCTGAAATTTACATTTGCTATAAAGGATTCAAGTCCATCACTATTAATTTTCTTCTACAAATTATGCTTAATTATCACCTCTTTCCACCTAGGAAGAAACTCCTCTTGTACTCCTGTCTCTATATAGCTTTCAAAAAGAGTTTCCTCAGCATGAATCTTGGATGGTGATTTTTTATCCCTCACTTGCCCTTCCTCATCAAGCTCACACAGCCTACTTAGAGACATGGAAATGAGCAGTTTGCTTGGCTCCACAGTTCCTGCACACATATGAAAACTGGTCTCTGTACGCAGAGGTGGAGGAGGTGACAAGTGCCAGCTTTAGCCTGTGGACAATTAAGCTAGAAACATTTATTTTAAGATTCCAAGCAGCTTTCAAAGACAACCCATGACTGAGTGTATATCAGTTCATATGCCACATCTACAAAAGCATTTTGAAGATTCAGATATTTTTATGATGCTTCAAGTATGAGTCTCTCTCTCTCTCTCCCTCTCTTTTTCAGAATCCTAGATGAAACTAACTTAAAAGAAATAAATAAATTCCAAAATTATATTTTATTATTTTAAATTTAGTTTTTGTGCTTCCTTACTATGTGGTATAATATAAATTGCATGATCTTGGCAGTCAGACCCATTAAGCAGTCATATAATATCTGTAAAAAAACCTTAGGCAACTTCAGGTAAATCATTTCTCTCTGAGCCTTGGTCCTCTCAACCTGAAACATAAAGTTATTTTAATTTTAGCTAAGAATGATGTGCATTATGCTGGATGTCTTCAAGGAATTCAAATGTTAAATGTTTTTCACTTCCAGATTGAATGAGACAATATTTTTGTCTGTACTATTTTGCCTGCAACTGATCCAAATCCAACTCAAGCTAGTTTAAGAAAAAGGCAGTGTGGTGACTCACATATCTAGAAGGCCAGGCAAGTTTCTGGATTCAGATGACTGGATTAAAGTTCTTAAGCAAGGTTTTCATAGCTTTTTGAGTCTGTTTATTTGTTTGGAGTTGTTCTGAACATAAGCTGACAAAATGTCTAGCAAAATAACCAATGTAAATTGTAGATACTTAGCCTTAGTACATATTTTTAATGCATGTTCAACAGCATTTACTAAATTCACTCAAGCCCCCACTTACCTGGCCTCTTTGATTCCTCCATGTCCTTCCCTCTTCTTCACCCATGACATCCCAAGTCCTCTTAGTTGTACCTTTGAAATAGATCCAGAAAGTTTATTTTGGCTCATGTTTCTGTCCCTAGTTGTTAGCTCTGAGGCAAGACTGCATGGTCTTCCTCTTTCAGCTTCTTCCTTGTGCAGCTGAACATCATTTCCTGATTAGTCTGATACAATCATGTTCTAACTTGTACCCTATCTCTATTCTTAGTCACTTACATTTCACACTCCCCTCAAAAGCCAAGAGAGACACATTGAAAAACAAATCAGATAA
Source organism: Heterocephalus glaber (assembly GCF_053883595.1). Taxonomy (NCBI): domain Eukaryota; kingdom Metazoa; phylum Chordata; class Mammalia; order Rodentia; family Bathyergidae; genus Heterocephalus; species Heterocephalus glaber. Next base: position 11,890,668 of record NW_028258320.1, on the reverse strand, counting down.
TATTGTTCCCTACCAAAAACATTGAATGGTTTTTCCATTTTACTCAGACTGAAATACAACCTCTTGTCCTTGGACTATAAATCTTGAAATAAACTGGCACCTGCCCACCTCTCAGTCTGACCAGATTCACCCTAGCCCTTTCATCACACTCCAGCCATGAAAGGCTTTTTTGGTTCCTGGAAGACATTATGTCCACTTTTACTTTAGGGCTTTCCCCTCCTTCCTTTGCCTAAAACTCTCTGCTCCCATACTGAAATGGCTGGCTGATTTTTCCTGGTGATTCAGGAATCAATTCAAAGGTTGTTTCTTCATTGAACCATCCAAAATAAAGTATTTCCTAATCACCACCATCCAACCTCTCACACATCATGTTGCTTCTTTCTTTTGTTGAATATATTTCTGACCTACATTTCCTTTTCCTCATTTGAGCTATTTATTGCTTTGTCTTTGGTATCTAGAAAAGTGTTGGGACTATAAAAGAAAGTATGTAAGCTCTTGCTGAATAAATAATTACAGAAGATAGGATCTTAGTCACTTTCCTCCTTGCTGAGACACAGTACTTACCACCCACAATTTAAAGGAGGAGAGGTTTATTTTGGCTCATGTTTCAGCCCATAGTTGCTAGCTCTGAGACAGGATGACAGGGCAGAGGGGCCTGGCAAAGAAGAGCTGCTTGTGGCATGGTAGGAGGGAAGCAGAGAGAGAGAGAGGGATTGAGAGAGGAGCTAGGGAGAGAGATATCCCTTCCCAGGCCACGCCCTCAGTGACCCACCTCTTCCAACCAGGCCCTTCCTAGTAGCAAATCAGCTGTACTGTCCCGTAATCTAATCACCTTTCAAATACATGAGATTTTGGGGGCCATTTTAGGTCTAAAGCATAACAGATAGTTTTCTACAGTTTTCATAGAATATATGGTATTGTGCTGTTAAAACTGACACTCTATGTTTTTATCTGTCTACTGCATGCATTATGAGATTTACATTTGTGTAAATACAAAGTAATTGACTCCCATAAATTTATGAATTATCACCTGCATGGCAATAGCGTGACCTCTTAACATGGTCCAGGTGGTGACTGGAATGGTATAAACACAATGATATATGTTAGGTAAATGACTCTTTTAACAAGATGCAGCAATATAATATTGGTATATTTTTATTTTCATAGACTTTGACTTCACATTCCATAGTTAGCACCAGCTCATCTACTTCTTTCAGTTATTAAGTTCTTTGATCTTAAGCCTTGTTTTCCAATTGGTTCAAGTTAATAATCGTTGGCAAAATCACACTTGACATTGATATGCATTATGAGAATGAGAAACTCTACATTCTGTTTAAATAACTTAATTGCATACATTTTTAAAATTTTTTAACCTATTTTATTTTATTTTATCCCATTCCCCCCTTCAAGCCCTCTCCTCTCCCTATGTACAAAAGCTTTGTTTTCATTCTTTCCTTCTATTTTCACTCTATTTTCTATTTTCTTGTCCCTTCTTTCCTTTCTTCCTCCCTCCTCCCTTGTTCCCCTTCCCATTTGAATACTTTCTTCCCATTTCCCAGCATCTATTATACATTTCAGTCCTTATTTTCACTTTCAGTTTCTCACACCAGAGAAACAATGCAATATTTAACCATGTGTGTCTGGTTTATTTCACTTAGGAGTATGGTCTTATGGTCCATCCATTTAGCTATAAATGTCTGAAGCTCATCATTTTTTAATTTTTTTACTGAGTAGTATTCCATTGTATAAAAAAACCCCACATCTTCTTTATCCACTTGTCAGTTGATGGAGATTTGGGCTGTTTCCAAGATTTATTTACTACAAACTGTATTGCTATAAACATGGGTGTGCATATATTACTGTGGTATGAATAATGCTTTAATTCTTTCTGGAAGATAACAAGAAGAGGTATAGCTGATCAAATGGAACCTCTAGTTTTAGTTTTTTGAGAAATCACACTGATTGCACTAATCTGCACTCTCACCAACAGTGGAGAAGGGTTCCTTTTTCTCCACAGCCCTGCCAGCATTTGTTGTTGGTTGATTTCTTGATAACAAATCATTCTTTCTGGAATGAGGTGGACTCTGTGTTTTAATTTGCATTTCTCGAATGACCAGTGTTGAAAATTTTTTCATATATTTATTTGTTCTTTCTAATTCTTCATCTGAGAAATGTCTGTTCATTTCAGATGCCCATTTTTGGATTGGTTCTTTAAATCTGGGGGCTCTGATTTTTTTTGAGTTCTTTATATAATCTAGATAATAGTCCTTTATCTGAATCACTGCTAAAAAATTTTTTTCACGCTGTGTGTTGTCTCTTCCTTCACTCTGCTGATGGTTTCTCTTGCTGTGAAAAAGCTTTTTAGTAAGATGAGGTCTCAATTGTTGATTATTTGTAGTATTTCCCGTGTGGTCTGGGTTTTGTTCATGAAGTCTTTGCAAGAGTAGGCAATATTTATTGAAGGACATACCCTGCCTGAAAGGGACAGGATGGGACTGGAAAGTGGGTTGCCTTGGACTCCACTTACAGGGGAGGCTTTATAGAGCAAAATCATCATGGGATAGGTATGAAATCACTAGATGGGTACAATGTGGCACGAAACTACGATCAACCAGTAAGGTTACAAATTCAGTTGCTCAGGTAATATTGACCCAATGGGGAAGCAAGTCATGTAGCAAGTATATATGGAAAGAAGGAGGACCTTTCCTGGAAGGGATGGGTCAGGAGGTCTTGGTCTCTCACCGAAGGTGATTGATTCCTATTTAGACTATCAATCATTGTTCTTCCCTTGGGGAAGTATGTAGGTGTAGTCATTTCACCTTTATCTTGAGGCCTGGCCTTCAACCAATCCACCTTCAGCCACAATTGTAATGTGTTTTTATGTTCTGCACTGACTTCTTTGAGGGTCTATTCCCTTATGCTCAATTGCATACATTTTTGACCAAGGAATTTCAGGTAACACAGAAAAAAAATGGACTATTATTATTGTCATTAAAATATCAAGTTTATGATTTTTGAAAAGATTATGAGACAGGAGACATTTATTTTCAGTCATAGGATGATGAGGATTAAAAAAAGCAAGCTGTAGTATTACATGTAATCATTTCCCAAGATGACTGTAAACTGCACGAACTGCAAATATGTACTAATAAAATTAAAAGTTTTTTAAAATTAAAAAACAAAATAAATAAATATGCATAAGTAAAAATCTTTATGCAGATTGAAACCAATCTATTAACCCATACCTGTGGTATGATCTTTTGTTCAGGCATTAGCCCTGTTATTGAGTTAAGATTCTCACTCCATATTATGTTCACAAAGATATTTTTGAGGACTTCACCAAATGCCCTAGGAAAATTCAGATGTAATATCTGCATGTTCTTCATCAACAAATAATAAAAAAAATAATAAATGGGATTAGTCTGCCATGGTTTCCTCTTAATGACTCCATCTTGGATCTTAGTGAAAGCTAATTTTTTTCCTTAGTATTTATAAACCAGGTGTACAATTCTGATTTTTTTTTTTTAAAAACCCTCACATATATAGTATGTCATGCATTTTCCTTTTAGGAAAAGAAATGATGTATTTCTCTATTCAGCAATTTTAATCTTAGGGATCTTACTGGGAAGCTATCTTCATACCTTGGGATACAGGTCCAGCCATTATAGAACTATGCATTCATTACAACACAGCTCACACTCCTATTGCCTTGCTTACTATCTATAGTCTAGAGGGCCACACATCTCACTGCAAAAAATTACCTTTGACAAATAGGAACAAAAGAAATAATGAGTTTATTTTTTATCATCCATTGTTATAATAAAAAGAGTCAGAAAAAGAGCTCCAAGTAGTCTGGTAAAATCTTATTCTGGTGAACACATGAATCTGTAGCAGTTTCCTCATTTTGGAGTCCCATCAGGCAATTTGTTGTTCTGAAACATGGGCTGAGAACAGGTCTCCCACTCACCAAATAACAATAGTCATAGCTTTAATTGCATACTTTTCTGGAGTTTGAGACATTTATGTGTTTCTTAGAAACATACAACCAGCTTTGGGCAGAGAAGAGGAAAAACCAATAGAAACAGAGCATGGTTTCCATAAATGGATCAAAATTAACACTGAGAAATCCTTGGCCATTTTCCACTTCATCTCTATTTCTCTCTCCATAAGTTCTAGCCCCTCTTTTCTCCCAAAGCCTGGGTCATCTTCATAATAGTTGCATCAACTTTCTACCGTATTTCTAAACACTACATAAAATTGTATCTGTCAGGTTTTCTTTTAAGAGATAGACCCTTAGGGTGAAACTATTAAGAAATACTCTAAAAGAACACTTTAAGGACATTAATGCATATTGCCAAAATGGAATTCCATTTATTTTACTGAAAACTGATACCTCCTGCAGCCACATATCTGGAATGTCAAGACAGAGAACTGAGCTCAATTGTGTCAACGTGATTTTATTCTTTCTTCCAAGAAATTGTTGTCCACTATCATAAGGGTGTAAACCAACAAATAAGTTACTGGTAGCTTCAGAAAATTTCTTATAACTTAGTTTTATCAATACGTAGTAAGTAATTTGGACATCTGATCAAATGCAATCCTTTTCCAAACAATAGATTGCTTGTTGGTATAAATAACTCATGTGTCAAAGTGCCTTTACTTGCCAAGTCTTTCTTAAAGATCATTATCTCACTGTTTATTTATTTTTATCATATCTTAATATATTATATCACTCACTTTATCACCATTCCTAATAAAATCCTCATACTCATACCTGCGTGAGACTATTTGAGCCCAGATCCTGGAGCTCCAAAGACTTCTAGCCATGACCACCCTCTTCTCAGACATGACTAAGACTTTAAATTGACATTCTGACTTGAAGGTGATGTTATCTATTACTGCCTAATACTTGAGGTTTGCTTTGGCAACAGTTTATTCTAGTGGTCCTTAGGGAAGTCACAGTCAAGACATCCAACAAATAAATGCCAACCCTCTTACTTTCTGATACTTACTACTAGACCTTAGGGATTCTTTTGTGACCAAAAGGCCCCTGGTCCATGTAATCCTACAAGACAGAAACATATTAAACAATTATAAATGAATGAATTACAATTGTGACTACTCTTAGAAGGCAAAGTTACAAGGGGTTTTGAGAGTAAATAGTGTGACTCTTGGGAGGAAAATAAGGAGGCATATCGAATAAGTAAAGTTTGGCCTGGCATGGAGGAAAAGATGGAGAGGAACGGAAAAAAAGGCAGGATACTAGAAAGGAGGAGGTATGTGATGGTTAATCTTGACTGTCAACTTGATTGGCTTGAGAGACACCTAGGAGATGAGTAAAGCATACTTCTGAGTATGTCTATGTGGGTCACAGAGATGTGATCTGAGAGACAATAGCTGGCCCTTGGCCTCTTCTGCTCTGGGTCTTCTCTACTCTCTGCTTTTTGGCTGCCCCAAATTTGGCAGCTTTCCTCCCCCATGCCCTTCTGCCCTGAAGTTTCTGCCTTGGAACCAGCTGACCATAGATTGAAATCTCTGAAATTAAGTTGTATATGTTGAGTTATTTGGTCACAGCAATGGAAGATTTAATTATGAGAGAAGAAGAGAGGAAAATGGAAGAGGAGGACAAAGAGAGGGAAAGAAAGAGCTGAAATAAAACATGAGGGAAGTAAAAAAGGAAAGGAAGTAAAAGAGGGGAAGAGAAGGAACTCTGAAAGATTTGTAGACATATATATTATATATATAATATATATAATATATATATAAAATGTTAACTGGAAAGATATCTCCCAACCCTGGAATAGAGAGCAAAGAAGAAAGTAATTTAAGATTGGAGAAATCAAAAGAAGCATGAACATAGGTCAAGAAATTGTAAAACTTAACTTTCATCCATATCTGTAAGACAGTATCTGATTTATCACGTGATTCCTAACACCAAGTATTACATAAAGTATTTACAATTTTCTTAATTTGGTAGATGAAAAATGGCAACTTATTATCTGTCTTGAATCATTTGTCTACTGGTGCACTTCCAAACAAATGGTAATTTAATATTTTTATTTCCTTCCCTTATAACTTAATTCTTCAAATCTTTGGCTTCAGTTTATCCAGGGAGATTCACATTTTTCTTAAGTATCTGAACAAGATTTTATATATTAAATAATATGATCACTTTGGCATGTTAGTCATAAATATTCCTCTGCTGGTTCAAAAGCAAATGTTAGTTCTCCGTGGGGAGAGAGGAAGAGGGGAGAGATAAGCCTGTTGTGGGGCCACACAAATAGCTAATGGAAAAAAGAGAAGAGGAACAGATGAGTGGTCCCTTTAGAACCCTGCTGGCCTCGTACTGAGGGGGAAGATTTCACTAAGAAAGACTTCACACTCCTTCCATGGTGATCTCTTTCCCTCCAGCCAGAGAGCTGTGTGCAGAGAGCCAGCCTTCTAGGACAGGCAGATCCCAGGGAGGCCTCTGGGAAGCCACAGCTGCCCTCCCCTCCTCCGAGGCTGGCCCCAAGTTGTCACACACCTCAGCACACCCGAACAAGTTAATTTGTAATCTTAGGGGGAAAATGATGGTCGCGCTGGGTCTGTCACCGAGCGCTCGCCCTGCCAGTTTAAACAGCTGATTAGTTAGCGCCACTGGAATCGATCCGCATCAGTTCCACCTGCGTGCACCCACCAGGAACCACTTTATTGTAAATCAATCATTCTGAAAACATCTCACAAAGGGGCCAGGCTTTACTAACAAGCTGTCAATTCCTGCTGCCTGTTGGCAGCGCCCAGCAAATGAGGATTGCAACCAACATTTATTCAAAAATTATCTCTTCAGGTTCTTTTGAGCCTGGGCAGGGGGTGGAGATGTGGGGATGAATCAGAGCTCCTGATACAGGCACATGCACACATGTGATGTCAAGCTATCTTCCTGGAAAGAAAGTCACTATGTGACCAGGCCCTCGTTTAAAAAAAAAAAGTTTAAAATGAGCAAACAATTTGGATAGACAATTCACAAAATAAGGTATATGGATGGCCATAAGCACATGAGAAAATATGCGCTCAACTTGATATAGCATCTTGGAAATGTAAATTAATCCTGCAAGATGGCACTTACAACACCATGGAAAATATTGACAAAGCCCAATGTTGGCAAAGATGGAGACCAAACTAACTCCCCAGCAATGTTGAGCAGAGTGTAAAGTGATAGAATTATCTTCAAAAGAAGGTCCAGTGATTTCTTATGAATTGAACATACAGCTACCCTACTAGCAGTAATCCTACTTCTATGTATTTACGCAGGGGAAATGAAAACATGTATCTACACTAAGACTTGGACACACATATTGGTAATAGCTCTACTCACAATAGCCAAATTGTGGACAAAGTCCTGGTGTTTCTCACAGGTGAGGGATAAAAAAATTGGTGTATATCCATAGGAGGGGGGGGTACCTCTCAGCAAATAAAGGAATAGGTGGTGGATAAGCACAACAGCATAGCTGAATATCCTGAGGAAAGAGATCTTATGCAAAAAGATACTGACTCTATAATTCCATTCATATGAAACTGTAGAGCAAACAAAACATCTTTGATGTGAAAAATCTGAATAGTGGTTGCTCCCAAGGAGGTGGGGTTAGGGATTGACCAGGGTGTGGCTAGAGGGAAATTCCTGCAGTGATGTTCTATATCTCATGTCCTTTATTCCATGTTCTGCACCTAATATTTTATATCCTGATAAACTTGGATTTCATGATTTTTGCATATGCCAAAATTCAGGGAAGGGCCCACTTCAGATTGGCACATTATATTATATGCAAATTTTACCTAAAAAGTAAGAGAGAAATACAAGCAAATAGTGAATTGTGGGCTGAAGTGTACCAATCTGCGACTTACTCCACAATGCATTTTAAAATAAGACAGATTGATAACTGGATAGAGAGATGGACAATGGACAGATATAGCATAAAGCAAGTACGTAATAAAACCTCAGTGAAGTTAAGGATCAGAATACAGATGCACAGTGTAAAATCCCTTTCAACTATTCTTTGTTGGAATTTTTTCAAAATACAATATTAGAGGGGAAATTTTTCATAAAATAATGAGATGGATAGTCTTCCTTTCCTAGTCAGCAGTAATAGCACACTGGGGCTCTGTGCCCTGTTTGAGTAATCCATGGTCTCCAAATCAATCTTTTCCCTTGTCCACTGACTACAAAAAATGACTACATTTGGGCTCTTCAGAAGATAAACTTGCCAGATAACACTAGAACACACTGCTCTGGAGAAAGAGGTGCAGAGAACGTTGTAATTGGTTTCCAAGAGCCTTCTGCAAAACATGTTCGACTTTTTTTAGTTAAACAGATGGAACAAAAGTGTTTTGTCTTGAGATACTTTCCCCTTCCCTTTGTGGCTTCCATCTGAATCTTAGTACATGAGCAGAAAAGCCAGAGAAAACTGTGCTGCCATTTTCTGGTAATGCAGATTCTCTTGTTCTCCTCTGGTTAGGAGGCATTGTGGTAACAACCGGATCTTGCCGAATGTGTCCAAACAGGCCCATGTGGGAGCCGCTGAGGTCATTTACTGGCAGATGATTGTGTTATCAGTGCTGCATGGTGGAGGGTAATTGTGTGATTATGACCCCCTGGTAAACCTTACATTTGAAGGCAAAATTTTGGGAGTTGTTTGAGCAGTGGGGAGGAGTAAAATTGGACTGTAAGGGAGAGCAGCTGAATGCCTGTGGCCCATCAACTTTGGGCTTGGGAAGTGTGAGGCACAGATGGGAAAACCAGCTTAGAGCCACTTGGGAGAGGCAGTTATGGTAATGAAACAGCACAAGGTAATGGTTGACATACATAACATGGTTAGAAAGAACCCTAGATTTATTGGCACTTGGCAGACATGGAGGAGCGGGATTAAGAAGGCAGGAGGTGGTTGAATCTACTGGTACCATGCAGGAGTTAAACATTTGCCTGCTATACCTAATTTTGCCTGGGATCAAGTCCCACCTGGCTCTTTCCTAACTCTGTAGCCTTTGGCCAATGTCCTCAGCTCTCTAGGCTTCTGTTTTACCTTCTCTGTAAAATGACTTAAATAATTTCAGCTCTCCTGTGAATGTTGTGAGAATTGGTTGAGTGAGGTAAAAAGCTGAAAATAATGCTGGCCATATGATCACCATCATGGAAATGCTCATAATGACTCTAGGCAAACTGCCCTTCCTCTGAGCTTTGAATGGCCTCAAGTTACAGCAATGCAGTGTTAGGCTCCAAATATTCCTCGGTTGCTTGGCTACTATCTGCCCTCCCTTCAGGTTGGGTATTCTTGCTCTGGGCATGTGCTGTGACTCATCACAGAAAGCAGGATAAATTCAAGAGATGAGCAAGTCTGATAATTCTTTCAGACAATCAAGGCACAAGCTCTCTACTTCTAGAGAATGTTATTTTACATGTCTCTAGGCCTTAGTTTCTTCTTATAATGGGGAGAATAATACCAGTCTTATAGGGCTATAACGAGGATGATGATAATATATATAAAATGCTCTTGTTACCATACACAGCACACACTAGTTGCTCAGCGGTGTGTGTATATATATATATATATATATATATATGTATATGAGATAAGCATATATATATGAGATAAGCATATATTTTGCATGAATGTACAGTACACACATAAACACACATATAGTTGCAGTAATAACTATATAAAGAACAATCATAGCTTCAAAAACTAAAATCTGATGAATGAGATTTATAGGTGTGAGTGTTTAGATACTTAGGTACCCATTTTTAGACACAGGCAATCTAGCAAACAAGAAACCAGCAAATAATCTACTCACCTGTGGATTTCTACCTGATTTGACTTTAAACGTATATGTAACATAGTAATAAACTTAAAAGCTATTTAACATACCATAAAGAGTAAGAGTTAAAAGAAAAAATGTGTGTTTTTATGTGTGTATTATATATACATGTGTGTATGTATATACCTAATTTCCCATTAAGTATTTATTAATAATAATAGAACAGTAGTGGTTAATAATAGTAATGATGTTGGTGGTAATATAAACTATTCCAAGTGTTCTCCAGTGTAACAATTTATGTTCATTCAAATACTTCTTTTCTTGACACTTTCAAGCCACAGGTCAAAATAACATAGAATTTCAATTCTACATATCAAGGAAGAACAAATGAAGAACCTGAGAAAATACATACATTCACTCATCTTTCTTTAACATATTTGATACCCTAGGTATAGCATAATACTATATGTTTTAAACACAGTGAAAAATAAACATAACTGTCTATAGAGTAAGGCACTCTAGGTGAAATAGTATTTTTCAAGGCCTCACTCAATATGTTTTAACAACGAAAGGTTTTGGCTCAAAAAACCCCCAAAAACATGGGCTTCTACCTCGTGCCTGTTCCTTTGGTTGAGATTCACAATGCACATGGCATATTAAATGCACTCAGAAGTCCTAGAGAATCTTCTTTACCTTACTCTGCATTTCACCATTTACTGGAGCACGGAATCTCTTTGCTAGCAAGACATGTCAGCATGTTACCCAGGAAGTCTGTGGTATAAGGAGGTAGACATACAAACACGTGCAATGACCTGTGACAAGGGCTGAGATGGATTGATGGACTGCACAGCTTGGGGGCAGAGAGGATGCAAGGGTTTAATTTGCTTCCATATTAACCAAGGGGTCAGGAGAAGTTCCCACCTTCAAGCCAAGGTCGTGAAGCGTAGTAGGATCATCCCCAAGCACCTTTACCTGGACCACGGTATTTCTAACAAGAAAGACAGATTTTCCATGCTTATTCTTCCCATTCAATAGAGTGGTTCTAAAAAGTGAAATGTGTTTAATGTCTTTGGTCCCTTTGGGAAGTTTAGCATTGGTTTCTCAACATATAAAGCAAGGAGATTGGACTTGGTCATTTCTAATCACATGTTTGTGAACTAGACTCTACATGCTTTAAATGTAGAGTTTGAATGGTTCAATTAAGAGCCAGTAGCCCAGAAGCAAACATGTCTATTGGACTCTCAAATCCAATCCACAGCCAAAAGCAAAGCTTTTTACAAAGAGATGTATCTTATTAATGGTGAAATGTATTGATTTTGGCCAGTGAGGGTCACAGGCTGCATCCTAGTAGATGTCTAGAGAAAGAAGCTTCCAGGTTAGATTTCATTGTAGCATAGAGTTAAAAACTTAGATACTCATGATAGAAGTTCCACCGATGAGTGACTTCATCACACCAATGGGTAACTTCAATTTCTGTCTAATAGAAATGCAAAAGGAGATGCGTATGTGAGCAAGTATGTTGTAGCCACAAAATCTGTAGGCAGCCCTCTCCCCAGTGATACTTTTCTTCTCAGCAAGTGAAAAGCATGTATAAGATACAGCACTACTCAATTTTGGGACCTTAAATCCAAGGATCTGGATATATGTTCATGTATCTGGGAGGAGAAACTTTTATGGTGGGAAAACTCACATATCATAAAATTTACCATGTTAACCATGTTTAAATGTACATTTTAGTGCTACTAAAAACATCCACATGTTGTGCAACCATCACCAGCATCCATCTCTAGAACTTGTCATATTGCTCAACTCAAACTCCATGACCTCTAAACAATCACTCCCAGTTCTCTTTGTCCCCTCCTCTGGAAACCACCATTGTTCTTTTAGTTTCTATGATTTTGACTACTATAGATAGCTCATGTGCATAGAGTCATACAATTTTGTGTCTAGCTTATTTCATTGTGCATGATGTCCTCAAAATTGATCTATCTAGTAGTAGAGGATGAAGTTGTAAATATTATGATTTTATTACATGCACATACATACTTAAGGATAGCCACTTGGTTTTACAGTCTATTTTATGTTTTGTGTTCATGATAATTTCAGGAGAATGAAGAAAAATGGAATTATAGTATACCTTGGAATTGAAGGGGTTTTTTGTCATTTATCCCTTCAGAGGCAAAACTGTTGCAAGAGATACAAACTTTTCTTACAAGTCGTTATGGAGTAACACCTAACTTACATCTTCTGCAGGATTAAGTAGGAAAATACTGAGAGAGTTATCATCAGAACCTGAGAATATGTTACTTTATACAAGGAATTTAACAGCTGTGATTAAAGTTACAGACTTTGCAAGGGAGGATTATCCTGGATTTGTTCTGGTAGCCCCATTCTAATTTTATGAATCTTAAAAATCTCAGAGTCTCTAGCTGTGGTCTGAGAGAGATATGTAACTGGTAGGACTGAAAGAGACACAATGTGAAACAGATTTCAGTCATTCTTTCTGGCTTTGAGGATGAAGAAGCAGAATCACCACCCAAGGAATGGGACCAGAAGCTAGCAAAAGTGAGGAAATGGATTCTTCCTATCTGTCGCGAAAGGAGTGCAGTTCAGCTCGTGGAGATCCATGTCACACTTATGATCTACAGAACTATAAGGGAGTAAATCTGAGTTTTTTAAAGCTGCTAAATGTGTAGTAATTTGATACATCAACCTTAGGAAACTCATCCAAGATTGTCAATTGCAAAAGCACTGGCAACATGGCCTCAGATGTTATCTTCATATTTTAAGATGCACTACTACCACCCTCCCTTTGTACGGACCAATTGATAGAAGTATATTTTGGAGGTAACGGAGTCATACACATTGATGAAGAACTCTTCTGATCTGAATTCCATCAACAATGAGTTTAGGTTAAACATTTATTCATTAAGGAATTTTAAGTGCCTACTATGTGTCACATATTATACTAGGTACTGGGCACTCATAGGAACACGAGACTAGAGACCTGCTGTCTGGGCCTAGGAAACTGATATTCTTGCATAGGTGATAGAAAACAAATAATTCAGTCAACATATGATTATAAGTTGTGAGAAGCACTATGAAGGAAATGGGAAATGTAACATGATGGAAAACCATAGAAAAGTTTAGGGGCAGAGGCAAGGTCATTAAAGTGGTCTCAGAAGAATTACTGAGGATTGAACTTTTACACAAATATCTGAAGGATGAAAAGGACCCAGCCATGTGGAATGAGCACTGCAAAGAGAAAGGAAAGATGAAGGTCAACTCTGGCCAGTTTCTGGGAGAAAATGAATTCAGCCTAGTTTGATTTAGGAGTAGGAATAAAGAGATAGCACAAATGGCCCCTAGATTTGACTTGAGCAACCCAATGATTTAGAAAGTATTTGCATTCAAGTTTTACTAATACTGTAATGTTGACATTATCTTTGGATTAAAATTGGCATTATAGGACTGCTGATAGGGTGCTGATAAAGAATGAAATCTGGTTGCTCTGAACTACCAAACAAAACATTCTGAGAAGTATACTTATGTAGGCCAACTTCCTCTGAATTAGTATTATTAAAGTCAAAGACCCCAAAACAAATTCATTGTAGAACTAGATCTGAGGCTACTTTTTATTAAAATTAATGGAAAGTTCTACGATTTCATTTCAATGAAAACAATATTATTCACCACACTGAATTAACATTATAAATTTAAATTTTATTGATTTTGTTTTCTTTTATCTTCAGTTTCCAACTCTTTTGCTTAATAACTAAGTCATTTTCAAACCATTTTTTTATTTTTTATAATTTTATTTAGGAAGAGCTATATGTATGAAGGCCAATTTTGTTTATACATTTATAGTAAAGCTTAACACACATAGCATCTATTGCATGCCAGATGCCTCCTTTAAGTATTTTGCAAATGCTGATTCATTTAATTTTCATAACATAAAAATATAGATTTTATTATTATCTCCATTTTACAGATGAGACCAAGGGAGTAAAGGGTTAGTGATTTGTCCAAGGTCACATAACCAATAAGTGGCTAATCTGAGACTCCAGCCCAGCCAGTGTATCTCTTATGTTTATGCTCTTAAGTAATATTAAAAATTGAAGTTAATACAAGGAAGAGCCATGAAAAGTTTTTCTTTGAGTATATTTCTTAATTTTGAGAAAACTATCATAGTTATTTAATCCTTGAGTCAAACTTAGAGAGTTTTTAGTCAAATTATATTCTTCTTTGTATTTAGGAGGAAACATATTCCTAGAAGGGAAGAAATCAGTGTTTCTTGAAATTATCCATTTGTAACCTTGGAATGTTTTCCCTTACTTCAAGTACGTTCAATCTTCCTGTCTAGATTATGAAGAGACAGGGTCCCACCAGAGACCCCAGCACACCAATAACACAGAGTAAAAACCCACAAAATTCACCAAGGCTCACGAAGACTCAAATGATTTAAACCAGTTAGCTAACAATGTGTGTGTGTGTGTGTGTGTGTGTGTGTGTGTGTGTGTATGGGGGTGGGGTGGTTATTTCTGTCCTCCCAAGTTCACAAGATGTCATTACCTCCTGTAACAGTTAAGTTTAATTGTGTTAATTTGACCACCTTGGGGCTGCCTAGTGGATTAGTAAAATAGACTTTTGGATGTGTCTGGGCAGGTCCTGGAGGCATGACTTTGGGTACTATATATTGTCTCTGGCCCCTTCCTCTCAGTCAGTTTCCCTGCTCTGCTTCCCAGCCGCCATAAACTAAGAGCTTTGCTTTGCTGGGCCCTCCCACCATAGTCTTTTTATATTGGAGCCAGCCAACCATGAACTGAATCCCCTGAAACCATGAGCAAATTAAACTTTCTTCCTTTAAACTGTGGGTGTTTGGTATTGTGCCTGAGCGATGGGAAAGCTGACTAATATACCATAGTCAGCACTGGCCTCCACAGGCCATTGAGTTGACACTACATATCTACCCTTATAAAGTGCCATTCTACTTCCTTATCCTTTCCATTTTATTTCCTGAGTTTTCTCCTAGAAAATTTCTGTTAGATAGCAAGACCCAGTGCAAAATTCTCTCCTTCTGATATTGTCCATGACCCTGTGAGCTGATTGCTGATTTTGCTTCTTGGTCCTCACTGTATGTCCTTGTATCTGTTTTTATGGATGCACTTCTTATGCTGTTCCATAATTAGTTGTTTCTGTCTCAACATCTGCATCCTTCAGGGGCAGGGACTATGTCCAATTTCATTTGTAGCCCTAGAGCCTCTTGTTATGAGCTGAATCTAAATTCACATGAAAAGGGGCTAACTTCCAAAAACTCAGAATATAAGTGTATCTGAGATAAGATCTTCAAAGAAGTAATTAATGTAATTGAAGTCCCTTGTAAAAAGAAGATATCTGGGATATGAGTGCATAGAGAAAAGGCCATGTGAGAACATGTGAGAAAGTGGTCAGTGATAAGCCAAGGAAGGCAGAAGGAGGTCTTAGACAAAATCAAATCTTCAGATACCTTCTTCTTGGACATCCAGGCTCCAGAGCTGTGAGAAAAGTAATTTCTGTTGTTTAAGCCACCTAGCCTGTGGTATTTTGTTATGATACTTCTAACAAACCAATACAGTTGTTACAAAGCATTTATATACAGTTAGTGCCTAAATTATAGACATATTTGTAGTTCATGTCAATATTTTTAAATCACAGTGATTCACCCAAGGCCACAGAGCAAATTTGTGAAAGATCATGATTAGAAAAACAATCCCCCAATTTGATGCACCTTGACACCATAATATGAAATGAAACGAATCAGACACGGAAGGTTAAATGTCACCTTATTTATTTTATATGGCAAACCGTAAATACAAATAACTTAAAGAGCAAATTAAAAGATAAATGATAAAAAACAGGAAGGTTGACTTTGTGGAAAGTGATCAGAAGATGGAGGAGTCAAGAGGACAGGGAAAGGAAGAGAAAGTAAAAATGATTAAGATGAGATATGTATATGTGCCAGTTCCTTAAGACGAATGTCATTATTACATATTGCAAACATATAGTAATGAAAAGGTAAGTAAATGAAAAACAGTCCAATACTTATCAAGACCTCACCTCAATCCTGCTCTCAACTACAAATTTCTTTTTTGACTTTTATTAATACATGTTTGCAGTACATAATGATTATATTCACTGTAGGGAACTGGTACATGTACATAACACATTCCCTTTTTCCCCTTGCGGCCCCACCCCTTTTATTTTTCCTGCATCAGATTTATTTATCTTATAAGACCTTATAAAGTCAATTAACATATATACAGATTAAAAGCCAGACTAATAAACAAAAGAACATATAAATCATGTAAGACATCCCTAAATTTGTCACTCTTCATTTATATTATGACTACCCACCTCAAGAAGTATAATATGTTGGCTTTGACATTCTAAACCATATAACCAAATTCTTATAATTTGAAAGAAGACACTAATTGCTTTGATTATATTAGGGTTAAATGAAATAAAGAATGAAATAAAAATAAAGTGTGTGTGTATGTCCACACCATCACAATTTGTTTTGAAAGCATGATATTCATTCTTTTTGAATACTCCAATGTACTGTAATGTATGTTCTTTAAGCGTGTATACATAGGAGGTAATCCTATAAGGACAGAATAAGAGATGGAAAATCAGCAAACACAGATATCTGGGGCCCTGGCTGGAAGCTGGTTCTAGGACAACCAGATCCCTGAGACTGGAATTAAACGAGGGAAACAGGAGAGAGCTTGCAGAGAGAAGCGTGCAAATTCCAGAATATTCTCCCCTAAGCAGCTGAGGATAAGTTCTACTCTGCCCTTTCTCAGACTTCAATTACATTCTAAGTCTTACTCTGCAAACAATTGAGGCTCAGTAAGTATTTGTTGAATGGATGAATGAATCAAAGGAGCTGATTTAACTAGGAACACATTTCATTGTTGATCATAGAGAAGGGAGGTGGGTTTACATACCAGTTCGCAGTGGAAAAAGCAATTCAATTACCAACACCAACAGACAATAAACTCAGGCTAAAACATGGCAATTTTATGAGACACTTGGCTGCAGCAACTTTGCTTTTTTCTTGGCTTCTCCTTTCCATTTCCACCCCCTATTGACTATTTGTAAGCACCACAGCATGATATCCCAGTTTTTTACCCCCCTCCCAACCACCATCATCTCCTCCTCACTGTGTGGGCTATGGGAAGCCTAAATTGGCTCTTTAGTCATTTGTTTTTCTTTGTTTCTTCCCATACAGTTGAATAACTTATATGGTCTAAAAGCTGAGGAATTTGGCATGTGCAAATACCACACACACGATGAATAAGACCTTATTTGTTATGAACTGGGAAATAGAATTGGAAAGTGGTTTAAAACAATGAAAGAAAGGGCCAGAATTTTGTCCTTACTCCCTGGTGGTTGAGTAGGTTAGAAAATAAATGTAACCTTGAGATTTCTGGGTCCCCACAAACAGGGAAAGATATTCAGACCAGGGGATTAGCTCGTGTGTGAGTTAACACATAAAAATGCCTTCACAATTTTCCCTGCAGGAGGCTGCAGAAGGAGTAGGGAAGAGGGATTACTTGGGAAGCAAAAGAATCATGAGAAGGAATGACAGATGATGATTTTTGGAAGCAAAGAGAAGACAGAAGACAAAGTCAGACTCACATTGGAACTGATTTCTAGAATGACTGAGGGTGACATGGAGCTTTGATCTATATTTAGTTCCCAAAGCTCCTAGCTGTACAGGGACCTTTGTTGAAGGCACAGAGACTCATGTTGGACACCAGAACAAGGGCAAGAGAGGACAGTGGGAGAGAAGAATTACATTGAGGAATGAAGACACGAAAGGGGGAGGTGCAGTGGGGGAAAGGGAGGTGCCTCTCCCCTCCTTTGTGAACATACAGACAAGTCCATCAAACCAGTGGCAGGCTGCAGTGATGAGAAAGATACATAATATGATAAAGCTTGGTAGCAGGCATGTGTGATTGAACAGACCAATGAAGAGATAACATTTGAAAGCTTTACTGCTTGGAAAGCTGTTAGCAAGCTGGTGTCCCCTTCATCATGTTTAATTTTACTTTTACTACCCTTCATTTGCTTTGACGGGTTGATGTTGCCATGGTGCGGTTGGAATTCTCATAAAAGTGCTGTTACCCTTTCAAGATGGCCATTTTTTTCTAGGGTTTATTCCACATTTTATAGTTATGTCAGAAGGTTTACTTGGTTTATGAATTCTCCAAGCTCTAAGATTGCACTCGAAAAACTCTGGGCTGCCTTCAGTTCTTGCTGTTTAATTTCTGATCTTTTAACAATGTTTGCACCACTGGGTGATGTCCCAACATAATTAGAAATGCGTCTTTTGGTCCCTGCTAGGGAACAAAGGGCTTGCAGAGAAACAGAACCTACTTTTCCTAGGCTAATGCCCCTAACTATTTGTGATTGTATATCTGCGTGAATATTATACTTTTTGGATAAAATGGTAATAAAATAACTATGAACAACTGTGAAATCTAATGATTAAATATAACTATATAGTTTGATGGCTCTTTTATTTCCTACCTAACAATTTAAGGGTATAAAACCATATAGAAGGAGAGCCGGGGATTTAGCTCAGTGGTTTTGCCGCCTGCTGTGCAAGCTCAAGGACCTGAGTTCGATCCCCCATACCAAGAAAAAAAAAAAAAAACATATAGAAGGAAACTACTCTTCTAAATATCTAGTGAGAATGTCCAGGTTATGATAAGCATTGAAGTAGGTCTTCACCTTCATCAATTAGTACAATCTATTCACTCAACTAAGAAATTTAATTAATTTTTAAGGAACAAGCGGAACTCAAGACATTATGCAACACCATATTTGAGAGATTGCCCAAACTGAAACATCAAAACAGAGTACAATTACGGTGGTGAGATCTGTTATACTAGTTTCAGTGGATGGGAATGCATTAACAATTTGACGTGAGATGTCACATATGTAAAATTCCAAGACTTTCTTTGAAATTTCTTCTAGTCAATAAATATTTAAGTCCATTTCTCCACATTGCCTGGCGAGATCTGGAATGTGGAAGTCACTTGAGGAAGCGGAGAGATACTCGCCTGTATTAGTTTCCTGTGGGTGCTCTGACAAATTACCACAAAATTAGTGGCTTAATGGCAAATTTATTATCTTACAGTTTTGGAGATCAGAAGTGCAAAATGAGTCTCATGGTACTAAAATCATATGTCTTCCTTGTTCGCCTGAAAGTTCTGAGGAAGAGTTTTTTCTCTGCCTTCTCCAACTCCTGCAGAACACCCTTCCTTGGCTCATGCCCCCTTTCCAAGAGACACTGTTTGGTGTCCCTGATCATTCTTCTATGGTCATATCCCCCCTGACCTTCAGTTGCATCCCTCTTTCATTGCTAAGGTCCCTTCTGATTAACTGCATCCTCCAGACAATCTAGGGAAATGTCTCTATTTCAAGGTCAGCTGATTAACAACCTTAATTCTACCTGCAAACTTAATTGATCTTTGTCAAGTAAACATATTTACAGCTACCCATGACTAGGGAGTGGATATTTTTAGAGTCCATTATTCTGCCTATTGTACACCCAGGGAAGGTAGGAAGCATGTTGGAGGACCACTTGGAACAATAAGACTCACATAAATTAAAGTGGAATCAAATCACCAGAGGCCATTTTTCCGATTTAGAAGTGATGGTGTTGCCAGGGATTTATCTCAGTGGTTCTGCCACCTGCCTCACAAGTACAAGGTCCCAAGTTTGATCCCCAGTACCAAAAAAAAAAAAGAAAAAAGAAGTGATGGTGTTTTATAAAACCCTATACCAGGAGCTTAATTCCACTGCTGAGCTTCCTGACTGGTGAGATGAGAATGGTTACATTTTACTAAATTACTAAAATTTAGAAAACAAGTCCTATTGGAGTTATTATGCATCCCCCATGTGCTCATCAGGGGGTAATTTTTATGACAAGCAGCTCCCTTTTTCAAGTTGGTTTTAGAAATACTGACTGTGTGCTATATGGTTGACTTGACAAATGTCCATTTGCACTAGCAATGTGCATTAAATGTACATCATAGATTCCTGCCTTCATGGAGCTTGCCTTTCAGTAGAATTTGTCTGGCTATTATTAAGTATTATGACTGATTAATGCCAGCATTCTTAAAACACAGCTAATTTAGATAAATAATATTTCTGTGGCAACACAAGTGAAGCTACCAGAATTTCTCCTTTGTGAATTTAAATATTGTTTTAAGACACATATAAGAGTTCAAGATATTTTGTGCTGGACTCAATGTGGAGGGCCTGCAAAGATAGCAACCTACTGCTGCAAGCCCTGAAGAAGCCTTCTGTTCTAGCGGCCTAGTTATTCTGATCTTCCTTTTGGTCTCTGGGCCCTTGTTATTCTTCCAGTAAATCCCCTCTTCCCTCAAATCATTATTTTGAGCTTGAACTAGTGAAACAGTTTTCATTGCTTAGATCAGAAAAGCCTGACAGATAGATACTGGATACAATCAGCTGGGCATAGTCACCATAAGAAACCTGGCCAGATTTTCTACACTATCTAGTCTTCCAAAATAAAACAATGTAAGGACAAAGCCATAGGGACCTTAGTCATCCTTAAATATAAGGAAATTGAGGTCCAAATAAGAGAAGTGACTTGTCTAATTTGCCATAGAGATTTACTGATAGATTCAGAACAGTTTTATATACTTAGTTCACATCAGCATCAATAGCAAATAAGCTATAAGAGTTATTATTATAGATTCTGGAAGAAATAATACAATGACATCATTTTAACTATTATGAAGACTCCATTTTCAAGGAGAAGCTGTGACAATCCTGCCTATGTAGATGGCAATGAAAGTGAAGGGTCGCATATGATTATTATTCTTTCTAGAATGATAATTTGGCTTCCATTAAAAATTGAGAGGCAGGTAATTGATTAGACCTTGGCCTCTAATTAGCATTTGGTGATGGTTAAGTCTCAGAATCCTGTCTATTCTCATGGTAGATGAAACCTAAGATAACTTTCAATGATCCCTACCTCCTGCTATTTATATCCTTTTGAAATGTCCCTTTGAGTGTAGATTGATTGAGCTGGTGATTTACTTCTAATCAAGAGAATAGGGTAAGGTACTACAATATCAATTCTATGACTAAGTTACAAAAGATTGCAAGCAGACTGTCTTGCTGGCCTTGATGACATCAGCTGCCATGTTGGGAAGGCTATGTGACAAATTTTAGAAGAGGCCTCCAACCCCAGCCAGCAGGGATCTGAGTTCTCAGTCCCAACACCCTCATGGCACTGATCTGGCAAGAACCATGGAGTGCACTAGGAAGCAAATCCTGCTGCAGGAGAACCTTAATTACAGCCTTGTGAGAGCCCCTTAAATGATGTCTCCACTAAGCCATACCCAAATTCCTGACCTAGACATAAGGTAAGATAATAATTCTGTATTGTTTAAGTCACCAAGTTGTTGTAGTATATGCACAAACAGATTGTTCCTATGGTCCTTGGTGGAGGATAATTTTTCTGCCCTCTTGGGAGATTAAAGCTTTCTTACTAAATTTACAGGAGAAGGTAAGCTGGGCGAAGGTATGCTGGGCTATAGGTTTATTTGTTTGTTGCTTTATTTGTTTGCTTTCTTGCTTGTCTGTTTGTTTTGCAGTTCTGGGGATTTAATCCAGGGGCTTCATATTGAGGTATATCCTCAACCCTGCTTTAGTTTTTTTATTTTGACACAAGATCTCTCTAGGTCACTAAGTTGTCCAGGATGGGCTCCAACTTGCAATCTTCCTGCCTCATCCTCCGAGAGCAATGGGCTATGGGCTTTGACAACTCTCAGACTAAAGCCCTGTGCAAAGAGCAGGAAGTGTATTGTCCTTCATGGCCAATTAGTTCTAGAGTAGCTGTGGGCCATAAAATGGGAAATTGGGACATGCTACCTTTCCATTGCTCATATGCAGAGTTTGCTTCACCTTAGCAGAAACTTCTGCAAGACAGAAAAGCAAGAATCAAGTGCCACTGGTAAGAGAAAATGTGACATATGGTTGGTTTCACTGATGTCACTTAATTACACATTTTTATTTAGGTTTAACCGACTATCGGTTACACACCATTTTAATTATGTTAGAGTGGAAAAAGAGGAGTATTTAGTTTGAGTTTCTTGTTCCAAGTTCTTTTCTTAATTGCCTTTTCATTCAAGCTGAAGAGTTATGGTGGTAGCCACAGCACTGTTGAAAAACAATTCATTGTATCAGAGACTGTGCCTCATAACAGAGCATCTTAATAAGACCAAGTTCTGTAGTTCTTGACTCCCTGAGATGGATTATGTTCATAGTCCATTATTTGAACAAGAGTATCTGACTTATGGCAAATCTATCTGAAACACCATTGTAGAACTGTATTTTATCTTTAAGAAATGTATTTTTATAAAAGTAAGATATTTACTTCTGTTGCAGGAAGGAATTTAAACAGAAAAATTTCTCTCTAATGTTTGTTGAATCATACGAGAATGATGAGGGGGAACAAGGCGATACATCAACCAACTAACTTGAAACGCTCTGCTGTATTTTTATTTCAGGGAGAAAGGCGGAGCTAAAGGTGCTCTGTGGTAGTGCATGAAATACTTTACTTCTTTTTCTAAGTCAGGCATATCACCCAGGAATTCACAAGAGTCACATCTCTGTTCTCTATTACTTAAATTTGCTCAGGCATGTCATCAATTCTTCTTCCCAAAGGCCTCCTCTTTAAGGCTGGCGAAAGAGATGGAAATTTACAGCCTTTGAGGATGGTCGTCCTTGTTTGGAATCACAGGCTGTAAGAACCAGAAGGCTCGACTGAGATTATCTGATGCAGCCCTCTCATTTCATAAGTGAGGGAACCAAGGCCTGCTGATGAAAGATCTTGTCTGTCATTAATGTTTTGAAAGATACCTGGAGACCTAGCCCAAAAGAGGCCATCTCAGGATTCACAAAGAGCATGGAAATCATGTACATGATTAAAGGGTTTTAACTTCATTAGACTTTGTTCACCTATTTTCTTTTTTACTTGACTGAAGTTAAAAGAAGAGTACTGGCCCAAAGGTGCGTAGACTTTGTGGCTGAACACGGGGGTCTCAGTCTAGCTCACTCGCTCTAACTGGGACCTTGGGAACACTACTTAATCTGTCCATTTCCACATTTATCAACCAGGAGAAAACAGTAAAACCAACTTCTTTGGTTGAAGTGAGGATGATATGAGAAACTGCTTGTAAAATCCTAAAGACAAAGCCTGACTTTTGGCAAGGTTTATGAAATACTTGGGATGATTATTACCAGCTCCTCCTAGCATCACACACCTAGAATCTTCTGATCTTCACCAAGAGCAACCACTTCACCTTTGGGGCCTCAGCATGGCTATATACAAAATGAAGGAATTTCAGTATCAAGACATTTTTGATCTTGGCCCTACTCTTCTCCTGGCCTCAATTTGGAAGATATCTTTTCAGCCTTCTTGAATGGCGTCCTCCATCCACTTCCATCTTGGTTGTCTTTGTGGCAGGCAGGACTGGAAGTGCCTTGAGAGTGAAGCTCATAGGTGACCCTTTCTGCTTCTTTCTAAGTCCTCATACAGTGTCTCTGACTAATAGGTCTTCATATTCAATTAGCACTTTCTTATTGAATTTCTGTTGCCGCTCGAGACATGACACACTTGATGGGCTCATGCAACAGTAGACTTAGCCTGGCTAAGGATAATAGACCATAAAGCTCTCCAAGGAGCTGTGATTCATGCTCAGGGGACAGTGGGCTATCAGTACCTGGGTCCTGGGAAAACTGGCCAGAGGACTGAAGAACAAGAGCTAGACAAAGACATCTATGTAAGAGTTGTGTTTGGATAGAAGAGAAGGAGCCCACAGTGTGAGATTAGGCCAGGTCTACTAGTGTAGAGGGGTTTACAAATATTTATAAATTTTTATTAGCCACTCATCCCTGAGTGAAAAAGGAATTGGAGCCTTAGTTGCTATTTGAAAGTATTTGAATGGCAGTTTTAGTTACCAAGCCCAGCATGTTCTGAGGAGTGGTACTAGTGTTATTTTTCACCCTCTTTCCTGTCAGAGAGCTTCTCTGACAGGCAATGGTTTTGTACAGAACAAAGGGCAGTGTTTTGTTCTCGCCCATGGATTGTCCTCTGGTTGTCAGGGTTTAAATTTTAAACTGTTTTGGTCATTCAATGTGGATTCCAACAAAGAATTTTGTTACAGAAAGGTCTTGTGCAATTATTAGCACAGAGTGACAACTGCACTTCAGAAGACAATTGCCCTCTCCTGTCCGTGCCACCTTCACAGAAGTCTTTGCTGACAATCTCTGCATTTCTATTTATTGTCAGCACCATATTTCAACAGCTCCTTGTTGTCCATCTTGGCTCTGTCAGGACTGTAGGCTGAGGGACTGCAGTGTAACTAAGGAGAACAAAGGACAGAAAGGACATTTTAATCTCTAGCCAGGTCAATTCAATGCCACTTCAGGGAACTGTTAATATTTTGTGGCTGACTAGACTGAGACAATTCTGAGCCACGACTGGAAAGTTTTAGGGCAGAGTTTCACTCATCCCAAGGAATCCCAGGAGTTTGCAACTGCATGACCAGTACTGTGCTCCCCATGGGGTCTGTTTTCCCTCATGTGATCTTCCTGAGGCCTCTGTCACTTGGGGCAGCTCTTGGTTCTGGTGACTTTGAGCCAACTGATTTTCACACTTTGCCTGCTGACACTGCTTGGTGTGCCCCACCTTCACGAGTTTCATCGTGTCTGTCCAGAATGGGAAATTAATGCATTTCTCTTGACTTGAAAGGTTAGGTCAAAATGAGCACAGCTGAAGGGAGATTTTGTTTTCTAGATGAAATAACAAGGTAACCCTACCTGAACAATCCAGATGTAGGAAAAAATAATGCCCAATCTCACAGCCTTCTAGAATTTAAGAGTTATGTATCTTGATCTACCAAAGCAGGGATTTCAAAAGCAGAGTGCCAAACTGTATTGACAACCTCCCTTCTAGATATGTGTCTGTGTCTACGTTTGTGGGTGTGCGTATCTGCACGTATGTATAGGAGCATGATTGTGCTTCCAAAGCCTGATATAACTATGCACACAGGAGAATGAAGACAGCAAGGGGTGTAAGGAGGGGGGCCATGTGGGCTGTAAGTAGCAGCATTTTTTTTGCTTAGGTCCTCAAGACAAATAGTGTCCATGGCCTGCCAATTGCTCATCCAGATGCTGGTGTGAGTCAAAGCCTTGTTTCTGAATGGCCTCTCTTTTTACAGTATGCTGCTATCACAGCCCCCTGTGCCAGGCCAGCACTATCCTTGGTAGGTTTTACCAGAGAGCTCTTTCACCATTATGGAGGTGCCTGTGGAGGGGAGGGAAGCTGTTCTGAAGAGCATGCTGATGGAGAGAAGCTGTGACATGTGATAAAATGATGAGATCCCAGGGGAAATCTCCACAGACTTGGCATTGCAGTGTGATTAGTCTTGTCCTCATTGGGGGACTCATATTGCCTTTTTCCAGCCTCTTGGAAGGAATAATATATGATTTGGATATTACTCTGCTATTGACATGCTGGCATTTCTGCTTTATCAATTTTTAAAGAAACAAGTAGGAGTTTACAGAGCTGGGTTCTTAATAATCCTAGAAGACAGCAGAGGGTGATTGCTTGAATGCATATTTGTCCCTGGTCTTCCTTAGATTGGTACAGTCAAGTGTAGGAAAGTGCACCCTCTTTATGCTAAGAAAATAATTGCTAATCAGGTGGAATTTCAATAGTTGAAATTAGGAATTTCAAAATCCTTCTCCTTTTGATTTCCTACCAAAGATCAAATTTTTAATTTCTTTGATGTTATATTTAGTGTTCAGTGCTAGGAACCACAATTTGAGCTGGATTTTCTCCAGATCTGTACAATTCCAAGTCTTTAGAAAAGAGAATCCACCACTGGAGTTTAGACACAGACAGTAGAAGTAAAGCAGGTAGTTTTTCGACCACTTTTGGCAGATGGCTTTGGTCATCACCTCTAATAAGGCTCTTTGTCTAAATGAGTCTGTATCACTTCAGGTCCCACAGTCTGAGTTAGCTTTGGGTCCCCCAAAGAGGAAAGGAGTGCTCAATGAAAAACCACTAAATACCCGCTGCAGACGGGCAGGTCTGTTCACGCCCTACCGAGGTCCTGAGTCACGCAGAAGATACTGAATCACCCTGCTGCAGACAGGCAGCCACCTGGTTCCACACTACAAAGACGCAGAGGACACCTGACCACCAGGTCAAGGTACTGAGTCCCACTGCTCCCGGCCCAGAGGCAGGGGCTTCTGAGCCGCTCCTGGTCCAGAGGAAGGGGCTTCCCAGTCACCATCCCTCCCGCTGCTCCCAGCCTAGAGGAAGGGGCTTTTGGGCCACCTTCTGTCCCACTGCTCCTGGCCCAGAGGAAGGGGCTTCCGGGCCACCATCTCTCCCACCACTCCCGGCCCAGAGGTAGGGGCTTCTGAGCCACCATCCCACTGCTCCTGGTCCAGAGGAAGGGGCTTCCTGGCCACCATCCCTCTCGCTGCTCCCAGCCCACAGGAAAGGGCTTTTGGGTCACCATCCCTACCCCTGCTTGTGGCCCCTGTCCCACCTCTCCCAGCTCAGAGGAGGTAATCCATGGAGGCGCTAACAGGCCCCACCCCAGTGGAAATGAGAAAACAAGTAAATAAGTCTCAAAACCAGACTTTCAGATCACCTACAGCAACCCTAAAGGGAAATGAGATGGAACACTCTGATACTCAACCACATGGACCCACTGAACTGGCAACAAAAGGGCATCTGGAAAAAATGAAATCAGAAATAATTTCTCAGATAACAGGAGAAATTGTGCCCATAGTGCAAGATATGATTAATAAATCTAGAGAGGAGCTCAGGAACATGAAGGAATCCCAACATAAGAAACAAATGGAATCCATAAAACAGATGCAAATAGATTTCCAGGACATGAAAAACTCCATTGAAAGTCTACACAGCAGAATGAGCCAATGTGAGGACAGAATTTCAGATATAGAAGATAAGATTGCAATTAGTGACCAGAAAAAGAAAAATTGCTTCAAAATTATAAGGGAACATGAGAAATCAATCCAGCAGCTGCTAGATGATGCAAAGAAGAATAACATAAGACTGATTGGGCTCAATGAAGAAACAGGAGAGAGTGCAGATGACATAAAAAAAAATCTCTTCACAGAAATAATGGCAGAAAACTTTCCAAGCAGGGGAAAAGAGCTTGACATACAGGTAAGTGAGGCATATAGGACTCCAAATAGCCTTGATCAAAAAAAATCTACACATAGGCATATAATTGTTAAGATTCCAGAAACTCAACAGAAGAACAAAGTTCTCCAAGCAGTCAGAGAAAAGAAACAAATCACATACAAAGGAAAGCCCATCAGAATCACAGCAGACTTCTCAACACAAACCATCAAGGCAAGAAGAGCTTGGAGTGACATATTCCAAGCCCTAAAAGAAAACAGCCTCCAACCCAGATTGATGTACCCTGCAAAACTATCTTTCAAAATGGATGGAGAAATAAGATACTTTCATGACAAAGAGCACCTTAGGAACTTCGTGAATACCAAAACAGCACTCCAAAGAATTTTACACAATAGCCTAGGAACAGACATTGAGGATCACAACCCCAGGAAGCAAAGCAGAATGAACCCATTTGGCATGACAAGAAATTAAATGTAAAGGGGGAGAACCCAACAAAAAGAAAAAGTCATGGCAATGACAAGTCAATACGTTTCAGTTATAACCATCAATGTTAATGGTCTCAATTCACCAATCAAAAGAAATAGACTGGCAGAATGGGTCAAGAAGCAAGATCCAACAATATGCTGCATACAGGAAAAACACTTAATTCAAAAGGAAACTCATAGACTGAAAGTTAAAGGGTGGAAAACAATACTCCATGTGACAGGAACCTGAAAAAAAGCACGAGTAGCTGTCCTCTTTGCAGATCAAGTAGATTTCAAACCAACAGTGATTAAGAGAGACGAAGAAGGACACTACATCCTTGTAAAGGGAAGAATCCAAGAGGAAGAGATGACAATCATAAATATCTATGCACCAAACACCAGTGCACCCAACTATATAAAACAAATACTAACGGACATGAAAAGTCATATATGCACTAATACAATTGTAGTGGGGGACCTCAACACCCCACTATCACAGATAGATCAACTAGACTAAAAATAATTAAAGAAGAAATCAGTTCCTTCAATTAAATGACAATGACAATACAACATATCGGAATCTATGGGACACAATGAAAGCAGTCTTACGAGGGAAATTCATAGCAGTGAATATGCATATTAGGAAAACAGAACGAGCCCAATTAAACAACCTGATGCTGAACCTCAAGCTTCTATAAAAAGAAGAGCAGGACAACCCCAAAACTCATACAAGGGAGGAAATTATAAAGATCAGAGGAGAAATCAATGCAATGGAGACTAAGAGAATGATACAAAAATCAATGAAGCCAAGAGTTGGTTCTTTGAAAGAATCAACAAAATTGACAAATCTTTAGCCAACCTTGTCAGAAAAAGGAAAGAAAAGGCCCAAATCCATGCAATTAGGAATGAAAAGGGTGAAACTACAACAGACCCAGCAGAAATCCAGAGGATCATCAATACCTACTTCCAGAACCTATACACCAATAAGATGGGCAACACAGAAGAAATGGACAGATTCCTAGGTACATATGAATTACCAAAGTTGAATGAAGAAGACCTAAAAATTCTGAACAACCCAATATCAACCAATGAAATTGAAAATGTAATTAAAAACTTTTCAACTAAGAAAAGCCCAGGCCCTGATGGCTTCACTGCTGAATTCTACAAGACATTTAGAGAGGAACTGCTGCCACTACTGTTTAAACTCTTCAATGAAATTGAAAGGGAAGCAATACTCCCAAATTCATTCCTGGAAGCAAGCATCACCTTGATCCCCAAAGCAGAGAAAGACCCAACAGAAAAAGAGAAGTATAGACCAATCTCACTAATGAACATAGATGCAAAAATACTTAATAAGATAATGGGAAACAGAATGCAGAAGATCATCAAGAAGATCATACACCCTGATCAAGTGGGATCCATCCCAGGGATGGAGGGATGGTTCAATATACACAAATCAATC
This sequence comes from Heterocephalus glaber, assembly GCF_053883595.1. Classification (NCBI taxonomy): domain Eukaryota; kingdom Metazoa; phylum Chordata; class Mammalia; order Rodentia; family Bathyergidae; genus Heterocephalus; species Heterocephalus glaber. The sequence goes on along the minus strand of NW_028258320.1, from coordinate 11,861,675 downwards.
AATGTAATACACTATATCAATAGAGCCAAGGACAAAAACCATATGATTATCTCCATAGATGCAGAAAAAGCATTTGACAAAATCCAACATGCATTTATGATAAAAACCCTACAAAAAATTGGAATAGATGGTCTCTACCTCAAACTGATAGAAGCCATCTATGAAAAACCAACAGCCAATATCATACTAAATGGTCACAAACTGAAATCCTTCACACTCAAATCAGGAACAAGACAAGGATGTCCACTATCACCTCTCTTGTTCAATATAGTTCTGGAAACATTAGCCATGGCAATTAGACAAAAAGAAATAAAAGGAATAAAGATAGGTAATGAAGAAGTCAAATTGTCATTATTTGCAGATGACATGATACTCTATACAGTAGACCCCAAGAACTCCACCAAAAGTCTTCTAGACTTAATAACCAAATTCAGTCAAGTAGCTGGTTACAAGGTCAACACACAAAAATCAATAGCTTTCCTCTACACAAATGACAGACTCACTGAGAGAGAAATAGGGCAAATAATTCCTTTCACAATAGCATCCGAAATACTGAAATACCTAGGAATCATCCTAATGAAAGAAATCAATGACCTCTTCTCTGAAAACTATGGCACTCTGAAAAGAGAGATTGAAGATGATATCAGAAAATGGACAGACATCCCCTGCTCCTGGGTAGGAAGGATTAATAGAGTGAAAATGGCCATACTTCCAAAACTGCTCTATACATTTAATGCAATTCCAATTGAGATCCCAGCAGCATACTTCATAGGCCTCGAGAAAACAATCCAAAACATTCATTTGGAACAAGAAGAGACCCAGGATAGCAAAAGCAATTCTAGGTAACAGAGACATGGCAGGGGGCATCACAATCCCCAACCTGCAACTCTACTACAAAGCTACTGTGATAAAAACAGCATGGTACTGGCAAAGAAACAGACTTGAGGACCAGTGGAACAGATTAGAAGATGCAGAAACAACGCCAGACACACTCAGCCATCTCATCTTTGACAAAGGAGCCAAACACCCTCACTGGAGGAAAGATAGCCTCTTTAATAAATGATGCTGGAAAAATTGGGCTTCAACTTGTCAAAGATTAAAACTAGACCTGTATCTCTCACCATGCACTAAACGAAAATCAAAATGGATTAAGGATCTAAATATTAAAATAGAAACTCTGAACCAGTTGGAACAGAGGTTAGGTAGAGCCCTTGAAGACATCGGTGTAGGAAGATTTTATGAACAAAACCTCAGTTGCCCGTGAACTAGCACAAACAATCAACAAATGGGATCTCTTCTTATTAAAAAGCTTCTGCACAGCAAGACAAACCACCAGCAGTGTGAAGAGACAACCCACAATGTGGGAAAAAATCTTCACCTGCTCTTCCTCAGACAAAGGTCTACTATCTTGAATTTATAAAGAACTTAAAAAGATCAGACCTCCCAAATTTAAAGACCCAATCCAAAAATGGGCATCTGAAATGAACAGACATTTCTCACACAAAGAAGTAGAAATAGCAAATAAATACATGAAAAAATGTTTAACATCACTAGTCATTCGAGAGATGCAAATGAAAACAATGCTGAGATTCCACTTCACTCCAGAAAGAATGGCTGCTATCATGAAATCAACCAATAACAAATGCTGGAGGGGCTGTGGGGAAAGAGGAGCCTTGCTCCACTGCTGGTGGGAGTGTAGACTGGTGCAAGCAACATGGAAATCAGTATGGAGATACCTCAAAGAACTAGGACTGGAAGTCCCATTTGACCCCGCTATTCCACTGCTGGGTATCTTCCCCAACGAATTAAAAGAATCATACCACAGTGATACATGTGCACCCATGTGCATAGCAGCGCAGTTTGTAATAGCTAAAACTTGGAAACAGCCCAGATGTCCATTAACTGGAGACTGGATAAAGAAAATGTGGTTTTTTAATAAAATGGAGTACTACTTAGCCATAAAAAATGAAAAATTAGAGACATTTATAGCTAAGTGGATGCACATTGAGGCCATACTCTTAAGTGAAATAAATAGGACACACATGTGTAAATACCGAATAGTTTCTCTGGTGTGAGAAACTGAAAGTGTAAATAAGGACTAAATGTATAATAGGTCATGTGAAATAGGAAGAAAAGGGGCAAAGGGGAAGGAAGTGGGAGGGCTAGGGGAAAGGATAGAAGGGAATGGGATTAATATGAGAAAATGGAAAAATAGGAACAAAATCTTTGTAAATAGGGAGGACTGGAGGGGTTGAAGGGAGGGCTGGGCAAGGGAGAAAAATAAGAACCAAGAGAGACTATGTAAAAGTGCAAATTTCCAATGATGAATGTCATTATATTGTATACCTAAAATGTACCAATGATTAAAATGAAGAATCGATAATGTAAAATTGGAAGAAAAGGTCCAAAGGGGTAGGGGTAGTGGGAGGGGCAGGGGAAAGGAAAGAAGGGAAAGGAAAAATGCTGAGAAATGGAAAAAATGGAAATAAAGTCTCTGTAAATAGGGAAGGGTGGAGGGCGTGAAGGGGGGGCCAGGAATGGGGAAAAAATAAGAATCAAGATGCATTATGTAAAGGTACAATTCCCAATGAGAACTGTAATTGTGTTGTATACCTACAATGTACCAATAAAATAATTTAATACAAAAAAGGAAAAAGGAAAAACCACTAAATTGAGGTAGAAGAGAAAAAATTAGAGCTCGACACAAGGAAAGCTTTTTTTATTTATAACATTTTGGTGTGATGGGATCATTTTCAATTTGACTTTAAAAAGAACTTGTTCAGGGCCTGGGATTTAGCTCAGTGGTTCTGCCACCTGCCCTGCAAGCACAAGGACCTGAGTTTGATCCCCGGTACAAAAAAAAAAAAAAAGAAATCAAAAAAGAACTTGTTCACGATCATGTATATAAATCTTACTTTCTTGTTAGAAATATTACTTTTTTGTTAGACAGAAATGCTGAGACAAAAACAACTTTTTTTTTGGTACCAGGGATTGAACTCAGGTCCTTGTGCTTGCAAGGCAGGCAGCGGAACCACTGAGCTAAATTCCCAGCCCTAAAAACAACTTTTAAGAAGACACACGTAAGATAGAAGCTGTGGAGTAAACTAGCACTATGATCAACTGTGCACATAGCATAGATATTTGTATGGCATCTAGTTTGATGAGCTATACGTTGATGCTTCAAAAGAAAAAAGAATGGTTCTCAGTTTCCTAGGGAGCACCCATTCATGGATAGAGGTGTTTGGGGCAGCCAAGTAGAGAAAGCAATGGATGGTCTCAGGGATACCCACGTGGATATGATCAGGCTTTTTAGGAAACAGAAAGGGCTAGCTTGAGTTGAAGACTTGTGATGAAGCTGGAACTCTATAGAAAAGAAGATGAGAAGATGGGAAAATATTCTACACACACACATACACACACTTACACACATACACAAACACACACACACACACTTTCGTGGGCTGCATTGTGTCCATACACACCAAAATACATTATGACCATTACCAGTTTCCTTATAAAATGAAGGTATTAGCAGGCTGGGATGTAGCGCAGTGGCCCCGCCTCTGCCTCACAAGAGGAAGGTCCTGAGTTCAATTCCAGGTACAAAAAAAAAAAAGGAAGGTATCAGGACACAGGTATACACAGGAAGAACTAAAAATGAAGACATGGGGAAAACACTGCCATTAACAAGCCACGGAGAGAAATTTCAGATGAGGAAACTGTGGCATTACATAATTGTCATAGATCTGCTAGGTTCTGGAATGATAGAAAGATAAATTTATGTTGTTTAAGCTATCCAGTAATACTTCAAATAGATTCAGCAAGAATATGGTGGAATATGATTTTTAAAATATGAACCTGCAAAGTTTCCATACATAGGTAATCATGCAAACTACATACATCTACATATTTTAAAATGTCTTTATACTACTAAATTTAATATAAATATTCCATATTATATATGTATTTAATATAATAATATCAACAATTAATATTATATTTAGTATTCTTATATCTGATTAGAGGGCAAACTGATCTATGGTCCTATTTTTTTTGTCTTACCCTTGTCTGAATGTATCATCAATGTTGTACTAATTTAAAAGACTGAGGTCAGCAGTCTTCTGTCTTCTATTCTCTGGAACAATTTTTAATATACTTGTTTCTTAAAAGATAACAAAGTTTCATAAAATAAGTTTTTGTTTGATGAAGAAAACTTTAAGAACAATTAAATTTTAATAGGTATTGTTTATATAGATCTAGATTTTCTTAAGACAATTGTTGAAATGAGTAATTTTTTGGACTTTTTCCATCTGATATACTTTTTCTAACCTATTGTCATAGTTATTCTTAACATTTTTAATAATACTTATTTTCTCAGTGTCTATTATTCAGCTTCCTTTTACATCACTACTTTTTTTTAATTGGTGGTTGGACCCAAGGCCTTTGCACTGAGCTATATCCCAGCCCCACCTTTTTTATTAATTTAGAGAGAGAGTTTTGCAAAGTTGTCATGTCTGGGCTCAAACCTGTATGATCCTCCTGCCTCAGCCTCCTAGATGGCAGGGATGAAAGGTTTGTGCCACATCTCCCAGTTTTTCATTATTATTTTTTTTCTTCCTGATCTATTCAGGCTACAGTGTACATCTATTTCATTGTTTTTTTTCAAATGCTTTTCAGTTTCTTGTGTTTTTCATGTTCCTATTTCTTTTTATTTTATTTGCTGCTTTTAACTTTATTTTGTCTTTTATTTCACCAACTTTGATATATTTTACATTTTGTTTTATCTTTTCTTACATAGTTTTAAAGTTACTTTATTTTCCACTATCTTTTTATTTTAAAATATCTTTGCAAAAGAAAAATTAGACATAAATTTACATCTGAGTGACACAGTTGTATCTCACAAGTTTTCACCATATTCCCTTTGGGACCCATTGAGATTTAGTTCTATTAAGGGATAAAGAAAAAGTAATACTTATACTACTCTGCCATGGAGTACTATTTTGCTGTGAAAAAGGAAAAAACTTGGGTCATTTATAGTAAAATTGATGCACCTTATGACCAGAATATTATTTGAAATAAACCAGACATATGAGCTTATATATGGCATGATTTCTTTTATATGAGAAATCCAAAATATAAATAAAGAGCAAAATAAAAGATAAATAATAGGAAATAAAAAGATAGATTTTTTTGCAAAAGGGAAGTGGACCAAGAAATGGAGGGAGGAGATGTAGAGGAGGGGGAAAGGATGAAAAACAATTGAGATACGTCACACACATGAACCAACTTCTCGTGGGGAATGTGTTATGTGCTGCAAACAGGCACTAATAAAAAATAAAAATTGAAAAAATGTATCATAAAACTTATCTTACTTCTCTAATCCAGGTATAACAGACATAAAATGCTTATTCTCTTATTCTTTACCATCTTTTTATTTCTAATTTTATTTCACTGTGGCCAGTAACGTTAGTCCACATAATATTAATAGTCTTAAATGTGTTGAGTTTTTCTTTTTTGTTAAGAGTTATGTAAATCCATCTGAGAGTCTGAGAAGCAGTGGATAGTTGGATATGTTAATAGATGGTGAAAGCATGATCTTTAATTACCATATTCAGGAGATAGATGTAAAAATAATTTTTAATTATATTTTCATTATTAATATGTTTAAAATAAATAAAAATAATTTTTAAATAATTTTTAGTGAAGAAGGGAAAACTAACACAAGGCAGGGAACAAGGTAAATAAGAAACAGTAAAAAAAGATAAGGAAGCAAGCAAGATGTCAGCAAATCCAATGCCAGAATTAAGAACAAATAGAGACAGATTACATGTGCTTATTTAAAAGAGGGACATCTAGAGGTCTGCGGATGCCCTACCGAGGTTGTGAGTCAGAACACGCCGAATCAGTCCGCGCCCTGGCAGCAATCCACTGGACACCCCACCCACCCACCCCCACCCCGCTCCTCTGGCCTCTTCTCTGTACAGCCACCTGGTTCCACACTACAGAGACGCAGGGGACACCAGACCACCAGACCACTGTACTGGGTAAGTTGGAGTCATCTTCACATCCCATCAGGACCGGGTCTATCTTCAGGGGAAGGGCAGCTGGAACCTGCAATACAACTCTGCAGAGTTCAACCCTACAGGAGGACAGGGAGCTCAACTTGGGACTTGCAGCCAGAAATCTGCCTGAATCTCATTGGTCTGCGACTAGCTTGCTGAGACTCATTGACTTATATCTGCACACCGCTACTCACATTGTCTATTGTGACAGCAGAGACATATCCTGAAAGAGGCCCTACATCTTCATTGTTTTATTTTTATTCCTAAAATTAGTATTATTAGTTTGGATTTTTTTCTCTTTGCTTTTCTTTTGCTCCTCTTATCTTTATTTTTTTTCCCTACTCTTTGCAAATATTTGATTTTCTCTCCTTTTTTTCTTTTCTTCTTTCTTTTCTCTTTCCTTTCTTTCTCTCTTACACTCACTCTCTTGCTCTCCCACATTGTTCATCTTCCCTTTTTGTCCCTGTTTTGGTCCTCATTCGGAGTTCTTCTTTATTTCACTATTATTCTCTTTTTCCTTCTCACCTGTGTCCTCTGACCACACTGCTAACCTTCCTCTATCCTTCTTCCCATCTATCCCTCCCTCCCCAACCCCTTCTAACTCCCCATCCCAAAGGGTAAAGTTGTTATATTGAAGAGTTTATTCACTATATGTTGGGTTGGTCCTCGATCTTGATTTAATTCACACAGCTAAAGGTGATAGATTAATAACTACCACAAAATGTCATTTTCGAAGATGTACTTGATGCAGTGGTGTTGCTGATTGTATCACTTGGGCTAAGGAGTTGGTATTGATCTACTCAATGAACCTTCCTAGTATAAGGAAAATGAGATAGCCTTAGAGTCATTAGAGACTCAAAACTTAAAGACCAGCTATATCTGGAAGACACCTCTGAGAAGCAATCATTCCATAAGTATTCTAATGACAAGCAACAAAGATACCTAGAATAAGCAATTTCAAACCATCAACCCAGGAGTGAAACCAAGGACAGTACCAAAAACAAAAATGAGAAGACATTTAAGCAAGGCACAAACTCAGACTTCCACCCCACCAAGGGTAAATCCTGGGGGAAATGAGATGGAAATATCCCATAACCAACCACCTGGATACCCTGAACTGATAGCACAGGAAGTAACACAATGGATGAATGAGGCTCTAGAAAAATTCAAAGCAGAAATAATCTCCCAGATATCTACAGAGATGGTGAGCAGAGTGAAAGACATGATTAGAGGATCTAGAACAGAAACAGATAAAAAAAATAGATGAGCTCAGAAACATGCTGGAAGCCATGAATACCCAGCATAAGAAAGAAATGGAAACTATGATCACCCAACATAAGAAAGAAATGGAATCCATGAAACAGATTCAAACAGATATTCAGGGGATCAAAAACTCCATTGAAAGTATCCATAACTGATTAAGGGAATCAGAAGATAGAATATCAGATATAGAAGACAGGATCATGGTTAGAGACCATGAAAATAGAGATTTCTTAAAAATAGTAGGGGACCATGAGAAATCAATCCAACAACTGCTAGATGATGCAAAGAAGAATAACATAAGACTGATAGGAGTCCATGAAAAAACAGGAGAAAGCACAATTGACATAAAAAACTGTTCCCAGAAGTAATAGTGGAAAACTTCCCAGACAGAGGTAGAGAATTGGACATACAGATAAGTGAGGCATACAGAACTCCAACTAGCCATGATCAAAAAAAATCTACATCTAGACATATAATAGTCAAGATCCCAGAAACCCAACAGAAAAACAAAATCCTACAAGCAGTTAGAGAAAAGAAACAAATCACCTACGAAGGAAAGCCCATCAGAATCACAGCAGACTTCTCAACACAAACCCTCAAATCAAGGAGAGCCTGGAGTGAAGTATTTCAAGCCCTAAAAGAAAATAACTTCCAACCTAGACTGTTGTATCCTGCAAAATTATCTTTCAAAATCAATGGGGAAATTAGATACTTCCATGACAAAGAACACCTGAGAAATTTCATGAACACCAAACCAGCACTACAAGCAATTCTAAACAATATCCTAGAAAAAAGCAATGAAAGCCACAACTCCATGAGGCCCAACAGAGGGAAGCCACCAGGCAAGGTAAGACAATAAAGGGAAAGGGGGAAAAAATAAGAAAAGAGCCAACAAAAGTAAAAGATCATGACAAGGATAAATCAATATCTATCAATTATAACCCTCAATGTTAATGGCCTCAATTCACCAATCAAAAGAAATAGACTGGCAGAATGGATTAAAAAGGAAAATGCAATATTATGCTGTTTACAAGAAACACAACTAACTCAAAAAGAAACTCACAGACTGAAAGTAAAAGGATGGAAAACAGTTCTCCACACCACAGGAACCCAGAAGAAAGCAGGGGTAGCAATCTTATTTGCAGACAAAGTAGATTTCAAACCAAAACTAATTAAGAGAGACAAAGATGGGGGCCGGGGATTTAGCTCAGTGGTTCCGGCACCTGCCTCGAAAGCGCAAGGACTCGAGTTCGATCCCCAGTACCAAAAAAAAAAAAGAGAGAGACAAAGATGGTCACTACATCCTTGTGAAGGGAATTGTCCAAGAGGAAGAGATGACAATCCTAAATATATATGCCCCAAATACAAATGCCCCCAACTATACAAAACAAATATTAATAGACATGAAAAATCAAATAACCACTAGCACAATTGTAGTGGGGGACCTAAATACCCCACTATCACAAATAGACAGATCATCTAGACAAAAAGTTAACAAGGAAATTCTAGAACTGAACAAAGCCATTGAACAAATGGACTTAATAGATGTTTACAGAGTGTTCCACCCCACAAAATCAGAATACACATTCTTTTTGGCTGCACACGGGTCATTCTCCAGAATAGACCACATGCTAGCTCATAGGACATGTCTAAGTAAATGTAAAAGAATAGAAGTTACCCCCTGTATATTATCAGAACATAGTACAATAAAATTGGAGATCAATAACATAAGAAACCTCAAAACCCCAACAAACACATGGAAACTGAATAACACCCTCTTGAACAACCAATGGGTCACAGAAGTAATTAAAGAAGAAATTAAACAGTTTCTACAAGTAAATGAAAATGCCAGTACAACATACAGGAATCTATGGGACACAATGAAAGCAGTTCTATGTGGGAAATTCATAGCAGTGAATGCACATATTAGGAAAACAGAGAAAACTCAGATAAATAACCTAATGCAGAATCTCAAGCTCCTAGAAAAAGAAGAGCATAACAAATCCAAAGCTGGTACAAGAGAGGAAATTATAAAGATCAGGGCAGAAATCATTGCAATGGAGACTAAGAGAATAATACAAAAAAATCAATGAATCAAAGAGTTGGTTTTTTGAAAGAATAAATAAAATCAATAAACCTTTGGCCAACCTTATCAAAAAAAGGAAAGAAAAGGCACAAATAGGTGCAATTAAGAATGAAAAAGGTAAAGTCACAACAGATCCAACAGAAATCCAGAGGATCATCAATACCTACTTCGAGAACCTCTACTCCAATAAAATGGAAAACACAGAAGAAATGGGCAGATTCCTAGATACATACGAATTGTCAAAGTTAAATGAAGAAGATATAAAAATTCTAAACACCCAGTTACAATGAGTGAAATTGAAAATGTAATACAATATTTACCAACAAAGAAAAGCCCAGGTACAGATGGCTTCACTGCTGAATTTTACAAGACATTTAAAGAAGAACTAACTCCATTACTCTTTAAACTCATCAAGGAAATTGAAAGGGAAGCAATACTTCCAAATTAATTCCTGGAAGCAAGTGTTACTTTGATTCCAAAACCAGTGAAAGAACCAACCCAAAAAGAGAACTATAGATCTCCCTAATGAACATAGATGCAAAACTCCTCAACAAGATACTGGCAAACAGAATACAGAGGGTCATCAAGAAGATCATACACCCTGATCAAGTTGGATTTATCCCAGGGATGCAAGGATGGTTCAACATTTGTAAATCAATAAATGGAATACATCATATTAACAGAGTCAAGGACAAAAACCATATGATCATCTCAATAGATGCAGAAAAAGCATTCGACAAAATCCAGCACCCATTCATGATAAAAACCCTACAGAAAATTGGAATAGAAGGTCTTTATCTTAACCTGATTAAGGCTATCTACGAAAAACCAACAGCCAACATCATACTAAATGGTCAAAAACTGAAAACTTTCATGCTAAAATCAGGAACAAGACAAGGATGCCCACTATCACCACTCCTGCTCAATATAGTTCTGGAAACATTAGCCACAGCAATTAGAAAAGAGAAAGAAATAAAAGGAATAAAGATAGGAAAAGAAGAAGTTAAACTGTCATTATTTGCTGATGATATGATACTTTACATAGAAGACTCAAAAAACTCCACCAGAAGACTTCTAGACTTAATTGACAGATTCAGTAGAGTAGCTGGATACAAAGTCAACACTCAAAAAACAATAGCCTTCTTCTACACAAATAACAGACTCACTGAGAGAGAAATTAGGGAAACAATTCCTGTTACAATAGCATCCAAAAAAAATGAAATATCTAGGAATCAATCTAACAAAGGAAGGAAAAGACCTCTACACTGAAAACTACAGCACTCTGAAGAAAGAGATTGAAGAGGATACAAGAAAATGGAAAGACATCCCGTGCTCCTGGGTAGGAAGAACCAATATAGTGAAAATTGCCATACTTCCAAAACTACTATATAGATTCAATGCAATGCCAATTGAAATTCCAACAATAGAAAAGGTCCCAAGGGGTAGGGGTAGTGGGAGGGGCAGGGGAAAGGAAAGGGAAAGGAAAAATGATGAGAAATGGAAAAAATGGAAATAAAGTCTTTGTAAATAGGGAAGGGTGGAGGGGGTGAAGGGAGGGCTAGGAATGGGGAAAAAATAAGAACCAAGATGCATTATGTAAAAGTACAGTTCCCAATGAGAAATGTAATTGTGTTGTATACCTACAATGTACCAATAAAAGAATTTAATTGAAAAAAAAAAGAAATTCCAACAATATACTTCACAGAACTAGAGAAAACAATCCAAAAATTCATTTGGAACCAGAAGAGACCTAGAATAGCTAAAGCAATTCTAAGCAACAGAGCCATAGCTGGGGGTATCACAATCCCCAACTTGAAACTATATTACAAAGCTACTGGGATAAAATCAGCATGGTACTGGCAAAGGAACAGACCTGAGGATCAGTAGAATAGATTAGAAGATCCAGAAACAACTCCAGACATGCTCACCCACCTCATCTTTGACAAAGGAGCCAACCACCATCATTGGAGAAAAGATAGCCTATTTAATAAATGGTGTTGGAAAAACTGGATTTCAACCTGCCAAAGATTAAAACTAGATGCATACCTATCACCATGCACTAAACTAAGATTGAAGTGGATTAAAGATATAAATATTAAGACAGAAACACTAAACTTGCTGGAAGATAAGTTAGGTAGAACTCTCGAAGACATTGGCATAGGAAAAGACTTCATGAACAAAACCTCAGCAGCACAGGAACTAGCAGAAAGAATTAGCAACTGGGATCTCATCTTATTAAAAAGCTTTTGCACTGCAAAAGAAACTACCAACAGAGCTAACAGACAACCTACAATATGGGAAAAAATTTTTGGCAGCTGTACCTCAGACAAAGGATTACTATCTAGAATATATAAAGAACTGAAAAAAATCAAACCCCCCAAATTCAAAGACTCAATTCAAAAATGGGCATCTGAAATGAACAGACATTTCTCAGACAAAGAAGTAAAAGCAGCAAACAAATATATGAAAAAATGTTCCACATCACTTGTCATTCGAGAGATGCAGATGAAAACAACACTGAGATTCCACCTCATCCCACAAAGAATGGCTGCTCTCAAGAAATCAAACAATAGCAAATGCTGGCAAGGTTGTGGGGAGAAAGGAACCCTTCTCCATTGTTAGTGGGAGAGCAGACTGGGGCAGCCACTGTGCAAGTCAGTATGGAGATACCTCAGAGAACTAGGTCTAGAGGTCCTATTTGACCTAGCTATTCCCCTACTGGGTATCTTCCCCAAAGAATTAAAAGAATCATACCACAGTGATATATGTGTACTCATGTTCATAGCAGCATAGTTTGTAATAGCTAAAGCTTGGAAGCAGCCCAAGTGTCCATCAACTGGAAACTGGATAAAGAAAACGTGGTTTTTTTAATAAAATGGAGTACTACTCAGCCATAAAGAATGAAAAACTAAAGTCATTTATAGCTAAATGGATGTATATTGAGGCCATACTCTTAAGTGAAATAAATAGGACACACATGTGTAAATACTGAATAGTTTCTCTAGTGTGAGAAACTGATAGTGTAAACAAGGGTTAAAATGATTAAAATGAATAATTATTAATTTGAAATAGGAAAAAAAGGTAAAAAAAAAAAAAAAAGAGGGACATCTAATGGAATGGAGAAAAAAACCCTAAAATGAGCTGTCACTTTGCTATCTGCCTCACCTGTGAGCCCTCATCCCTGCTTTCCTCAGCAAAGTCAGAGAGAAATTCTCAACCACAAATCCCCACTTCCTGCCTCTACCTTACAATTTCACCCAGATTCTCATCTCCTCTAAGTAGGATGAATTTTTCTATTTCAATGTGTTAAGGTGACACTGACTATGAACTCACTTTTAGAATTTAACTCTGGGTTGAGGTTGCTCTCCTCAGTACTCACTTCCAAAATATTAGTACCCATCAAGATGCAATCTACACAGCAGGCTACCACCTTCATCCCAAACTAGAAGGAAAAGTTTGATAGCTCCTTCCATGCCAAGCAATTGCTTCCTCCTATTCTTTACCTGTATCAGTGTCTACTGGATTGATCCTATTACACTGAGTAGGCTGAAGAAGTATATAAATTCTGAAGGATAACCAAAGCTAAGGCCCCATAAAAGGGTAAATTATGCTAACTAAAGAAATATCCATAGTAGTAAGTTTTTGTATCCAAACTGATCCTCAACCCTCAGCATAAAAACAATAGAAACATGAGAAAACAAGGCAACAATATGCCTGCAAAATCCTTGACCCCTCAAAAGTGGATCTTATGGCACTAAAATGACGAAAGTTGCAACAAAAGTCAAAAACCAAATGGTTAAAATGTTTGAAAAGGTCAAAGAAGAAATGAAAAACAAATCCATAAGCTGTTTAGTGAGTTCACACAAGATCTAAATAAATAGATAAAGGATTTAATTAATAAAATGTTTCCTGAACTTAAGTAAGACACAAGCAAAACGGTGGTTGAATTAAACCAAACTAGACAAGATATGAATCACCAATTTTGTTAAGAACTAGAGATAATTAAAAGAAATTAAACAAAAATCCAGGATATAAATATATTTTGTTGAAAGTATGGGTAGTAGTTACAATCAATGTGAGAAAAGTGTGTCAGAATGAGAAGACAGATTGATATAACAGATCATATACTCAGTGATTACCTGAAAAACAAGACATGATGGAAACTGAATCCAATAGCTGTAACTCAAAAAATAAAAATGAAGTCAACCTAAGTATTAAAGACTTTATTCACTAAAATCATAGCAGAAAATTTTTTCATATTTAGGGAAAGAATTCAACTTTCAAGTAAATGAAGAATATAGAAATCCAAATACCCATATCCAGAAAAGAACTCCTGGATACATAATACTCAAAATCCCAGCAATTTAGGACAAAAAGAAAATACAAAAGCTATTAGAGAAAAGCATTCAGTAATACATAAAAACAACTCTATCAGGATAACAGCAGATTACTCACAAAAATCCCTAAAGGCCAGGAAAGCTTACAACAAAGTTTTTCAAAACCTACAAGAAAACAAGTTTCAATCCATATTAATATATCTTGCAAAATTATCTTTCAAAATTCATGAAATAATTTCCATGATGAAGAGCATCTGAAGAAATGCATGACCACAAAACTAGCATTGCAGAAAGTGCTCAAAAGAATTCTAGATGAAGAGAGCAAAGCCAACATCATTAAAGAGACCAATTTATCTGGACTAAATAAATTTAGCTAAACTAAATAAATTTAACTGGGAGAGGAAAGAATAAATTTAATGGAGAGAGTATTTAACCTAAAGGAAATAATAAAAGAATTAGCGATGGAAAAATTATACAAGAAAGGAGATAGTAAATATCTTTTAGTAATAACTTTTCATGTAAATGGACTTAACTCCTCAATTAAAAGACAGAGACAGGCAGACTGGATCTAAAACAAACCCAAGTATATGTTGCCTACAAGAGACAAACCTCATCTACAAAGAAACACTGAAAGTAAAATGATGGAAAACAATACTCCATGCATCAGGGGCCTAAAACCAAGCAGGAATAACTATTCTATTTTCAGATAAAGAGGTCTTCAATCCAAAACTGATCAGAAGAAATAAAGAAGGTCACTACATACTAGGAAAAAAAAAACCAATTTAACAGGAAGAGATGACAATTATAAATATATATGCACTAAATTCCAGCACACCCAATTTCATAAAACAAATACTTCTTAGTAGACATTAAAGTCTGATAAACTTCAATACAATCCCAGTGGGGGATTCAATAACTCACTCTCACAAATAGATCAACCAGATAATAAGTCAACAAAGAAAAACCAGAGTTGAATCACATCATAGAACAATTATATTTAGCAGATATATACAGAGTGTTTGATCTAACAACAACAGAATAAACATTTTTCTCAGCAACACATAGAATTTTCCCCCAAATAAACCACATCTTAGACCATAAAGCATGCTTAAATAAATACAAAAGAATTGAAATAACTCCTTGAATATTATTGGATCATAGCAGAATGAAACTAGAAATCAACAGTAAAAGGAACAACAGCACTACACAAACACATAGAGGTTAAGTAATACACTCTTGAGTAATCAATAGATCACATAAGAAATCGAAGAAAAAATTAAATGTTCCTAGAATCAAATGACAGTGGCAGCTCAACATACCAGAACCTACGGGACACAATAAAACAGTTCTAAAACTTTTTAAAAAGTGTATAGCCTTTAATAACCACATTAGAAAAACAGAGTGTTTCGCTTATTTTCTTGGCTCTGAGACATAATGCCTGACCAACTTAAAGGAGGAGAGGTTTATTTTGGCTCACAGTTTCTAGAAGTTTCAGTTCATAGTCAGCTACTTACAAGATAGAGCAGTACAGCAGAGGGGCATGGCAGTTGAAACTTCTCATGGCATAGCAGGCAGGAAGTAGAGGTGATCAAGGGAGGAGGAGGGAGATGTAGCCTTCTAGACCGCACCGCCATTGACTAAGTATCACATTTAGCTACAAACATTTTACTTATTCTTTTCTGTCTAACTTCAATTACTTTATGATGTCTGTAGATTTGCCTATGTTGTTCTGTGTAGCAGTAGTTTGTATTTTTTCCCAAAGTGTGCATTATATCATTGTCTGCATTACATTATTTACCTATTTACTTGTAATGGAGACAGTGGTTGCTTCCAGGTTGGGATATTAACAAGATAGCTGCTGTAAGCATTCTTCTACATTCTATATTCTATATTCTCATTTCTTTTGGGTATATATCAAAGGGTAGGGTAGAAGTATTAGATTATAATGTATCTTTAGCTTTAGTTGATATTTCTAAATATTTTTCTAAATATTCTGCTCTTATCTCCATATCTTAATCTTTGGAATAAAATAATCTTGTCCTGTGCAAGTAGAGTTCAATCCTCAGCTACAGACTCAAGGTGTCCCCAGGTAGTAGATATTCCAGTTGTTCATTACCATCTTCAGCACCTGTTATTGCCAGTTGTTTAAATTTAGCCATCACATGGATGTGTAGGAATATCTTGTGATGGCTTCATTTTGCACTTCTCTGAAAACTAATGATGTTGAGTAGCTTTTTTATATGTTCATTGGTTCTAACAATTTATTTCTGTCATAAATACATAATTAAAATTAGAAACATAAGCTTATATTAACTTCTTTATGTAAAATACAGCAAAGGACAGACACAATGAAGGCTGATCCCCTTGACACAATCAGGCTATCCTGAGTCTGATATGGACTGAGGGCCCGGTAAGACTTACACTGCTTGTTAGACTTTGATTTAGTCCTGAGATTCCATGGTTTTCAACCAAGTCCTGGCCCTTCATGCTGACAGATCTTGATCTCTGATCTTTGTCTCACAAGATTGCTAAGAACTCTCCTTTTCAGAGTTTTCACTTAAGCTTTTAGCAACTTACTTTGCACAGCTGTGCGATTCAACAACTGCCCTATGGGAAAACCAGCTTGAAGCATCTAACTTCTTCCTTCCATTATTTTTCTGTCCAAAGGCCTGCTGTTTTCTCTGTTCTTCTGTGGTGTGCATTTGTCTACCTGTGTCTCAGTTTTTTTCTCTGTGTTCTCAGCGTCCTGCTCACAGCTGAATAGACTTATGCTTTCCTTTTTCCTCCTTACCATCCTCCATGTAAAATTAACTACCATTTGCTTTAATTTGTTAAATGAGGCAGATTTTACTCTGTCACTAGGTAAAACCACAACAGGTTCTTCTACTGACTTTTAGGTAATAGAAAAAAAAATCTATAATCATTTTAGCTTTCAAATGCAGTCTGAATTAGAGAATTAAATCTTCATTCCTGCCCCCAGATAGGTAGCCAGAGAAAATTCACAGGGAAGGCTATGGTGGTTGACAGGTTCACTCTTCCCTGATCTTCTCTACTACTCACTGGCTCCAGCCCAGGTGGAAGCAGGAAGAGGAGAAAGAGGCTACCAAAGTACTGTTTGAAGAATACTACAACAATGTGGCACTGTGTGAGTCCACTAAAGTTTAAATAAATGGCTTTTTTAACAGGTCTTTTTGGGGGCTTCTCTGACTGCTATCCTGTGTCATGAGAAGAGTATGTCTTCCTTCAGGCCTTTCCCGGGCCTTATTGCAAGATTACTCCTCACAAAACTCTCTGTTCAGGTTCTATCACTCTTCTAGACTGGACTCAATGGTAGAATTATTAGATGGCCTGAGACTTACTTTGTTTCTCCAATAAGAGTTATGTAGGGTCCATAGAAAACACCCAGTGCTCTGCTTTGGAGGGAGTAAGTTTATTTTCAAATGCACCTGTCCTTGTCCCTGGCCCTGCTGCTCAGGCCAGCAACCACAGAGGTCGAACTCCTGTGGACAGACATCACCCTCCTCTCTCCCCCTGGTTTCCTGAAAGACCTAATATGAGGTGATACGTAGTTCCTCAACTTTCCCCAGGGAATGACTCATAGCTCAGCAATTGCCAAAGAAATGCTTCTCTAACAAACCACCCTTGACTATCTTATGCCCTCAGAGTGTTTAAGAGTTTTCCAGAGTCATGGAACTTGACTTGGTCATTTGCTTTGAAGATTCATGATTTGTTGTGTTAGTGTATCAACTTACCTTATGATTTTATCTCTGAGGTACCGTGATGGGATAGATTATGATTCTGTAAATATGTCCATGTGCTAAGCTTCAAAGTTTTTAAAAATGTTACCTTCCATGGTAAGAGGGCCCTGACCAATGTGATGAAGTTAAGGACCTTGAGATGGGGAGATCATTGTGACTTTTCCAGGTGGAGGCAATGTGGTTACATGATCATTACAAGGAGACAGGAGCATCAGAGTCAGCAGTGGCAGATGAGACAACAGCAGCAAGAAGTTAGAGTGACATGAGCAAGGGGCCATGAGCCAAGGAATGCCAGTGACCTCTACAGACTGAAAAAGGCAAGCAGACAGTCCAGCCTTACTCACTTTTTTTCTGGCCAATAGACAACAATGAATTTACTAGTAGGAGAAATTGCTCCAATGTTTATTTCAATGAAAAGTGTTTATTTCACTGTTGCATTGGGGGAAATTCAGTGAATACCCAATAATTATCCTGGATAGAGGTAAGATTAATGCATTCAGCTTGGAATGCTGAACATCCAAATGAGAGCTTTCTTTTATTTTTCCTATCTAGTACACATTGAGAAAACATTACAAGGACCAGCAGTGAGAACTGGCCATTTCTTACATAATTACACAGACAAAAAGAGGAAAAAAAATGCTATTGCATACATCATTTAAACATATGTCACTGAACACAAGAGAAATTAGATTATTAGATTTGTTGAGTTCTTTAACTGTTTTATTTTGAAAAACTCTTTTATTTCAAACTAACAAGAATGTTGCAAAATTGTGCAACGTCCTACATGAACTTTATCCAGATTCCACTAATATCAACAACATAATTATTAAAAGTAGAAAATTTGAATTGATAATATAATATTATTGAAACTAAACACCTTATTAAAATTTTACCAATTGGCCCACTTAAGTCTATTTCCTGGAGCAGGGTCCAATCCAACATACGACATGGCATTAAGTTGTTTCCTCTCCTAAGTAGCCATTAATCTGAAACAATTCCTCATGATTTCACATGTTTAAAGAACACTGGCCAATTATTTTATATAGTGACTTTCATTTGGATTTGTCTGATTACTTCTTCATGACTAATTGAAGTTTTGCATCTTTGACAAGAATAAAACAAAAGCTGTGGTGTCCTCAGCACATAATTCCAAAGTTTTAAGTTGTCTTTATTGATCCTTATTGTTTAACTTGTCTCATGACTAGTAATAATTTTGACTACTTTTTTTTAATGTGATGGGGCCAGTTCTCTCTATGCTTTTCTTTCTATGTATTGTGAGGAGCTAACTAGAGTCTATGTGAAAATTCTGTTTGTCATCACAATCTTGTTCTAATTCCCAGTTTTAGCATTCGTTGGGGATACTTACCTAAAATGACAATTATTGTGGTAGTTTTATATTTTTATCATTTTTCTATGTTTACTTCTTAGAATATAACTGTAAGATAGAATATTCCCTTCTCTCTCATATCTCAATTTACTCAATTAATAATTTGCAATAGTATGGATTAATTAATTTTTATTTTAACCTCTAATTTATAAATCAGTTTCTGGTTTATCTTTTCAATGACTCTTGTGCCTATTGGGTTTATTTTGGTATTTTCTCTTATACAAAACGTAGCATAAAATAGAAACACCGTGGATTCAAATATTTGATACAAATAGGCTCTTTAGGGTTGTTCCTGTGTGTGGTGCGAGGAATGGATCTAAGTAATCTTTTCTAAATTGACTGCTCAGTTGTTTCAGAACCTCTTATTAGAAAGCCCATCTTGATTTGAGGTAACTCCCCTTGACATGAGGTATTTTATAATACAATGTTTATACAGTCTTGAGTCTATTTTATTATTTATTCTAGTCCACTGGTATTACAGGCATGTGCTACAAAGCCAGGCTTACTTTGTTTTCTTAATTCTGTAAAATATTTGATTTCTTTTTGCTAGTTTTTTTTAACTCTTTTGCATCAAGATTTGTAAGTGGCATTGGTGTGTAATTTATTTGCATTTTTATTGTGCATATCAATATTATATTTGTATCATAAAAGTAAGAAGTTTTCCTTCATTTTCAATGATCTAGAATGATATACAGAGAATTGGAACTATCTAGTCTTTGAAAGTTAGATGATGTTTGCCTGTGATACCATCTGTTATACTGTCTATGATACTATTTGGTCACCCAGTCTGTGTTTTTTGTGTGTGAAGTAGTTATTGACAACGTTTTTCTATTTATCCTATGGAAATTCACATGTTTAACTGCTGTGTCCACAAAAGTATCAATTTTGTTAGCTATTTCTGTAGGTAATTTTCCATTTTATCTAATCTTTGAATTTGTTTAGAAAGATCTTGCTTCCTTTTTTCCTCTTATTAAGCTGGCTAATGTTTGTATATTTTATTTTATTTTTTTCAACAAAAATAGGATTTTAATCAACTAGTTAGATGTACTATTTTTACTCATAATTTTGTCTTCTTTTCATATTTAATAATTCCTTCCTTATAAATTATTTTTGATTATGTTGTTCTAGTTTTATTTCTGAGCTTGTAGCTGAATTTATTTATTTTTTCGTTTAATTTCTCTTTCAACCAAGACTTTTTTATGAATGATTATTTTAATTTGCCAGATCCTCTATTAACAGTGTTTTCTTCTCATTGGTATTTTATTAACATGGATTTTCTTTTCTTTTCTTTCTGTATGGCTACTTTATTAACACTTGTTCATTTAAATATATTTAGGTCAGAAATTGTTGCCCATAATACTGCTAATTCATGGAAATTATTGATGTTTTCTTTGTAGTATGTATAAATGAGAATGCTCCATCAGACTTTGAAAAAAGTGTAATCTCAAATTAGCAGATTGTATATTAATTTCCTAGGGCTTATATAACAAAATACTACAACCTGGGTGATTTAAAACAACAGGAATGAATTGACACATTGTTCCAGAGGACAGAAGTCAGAGAACAAGGTTTTAGCAAGGCCATGCTCTCCCTGGAATCTGTAGGGGAGAATGCATCCTTGTCTCTTCTTGTTTCTGACATTTACCAAAGAACCTTGGCAGTCCTGAGCCAGCATGAGTCACTATCTGCCTCCATCGTTACGTGGCCCTCTTCTCCTGTGTGTCTCTGTCTCTGTGTACAAGTAAGGTCACATTCTGAAGTATAGGTGATTAAGACTTCAGTATAGAGAGATAAAATTCAACTTATAACAGGGTATGAATTCAATATATATTCATAAGAACCACCATATTTATTGTGTATTTTAGAACTTTTTATTTTAATGCATTTTTTTTCACTTCATAATTCTTATACTGAGATTGTAAGTCCCTAACTTAGAAATGAGATCTGTTCCAGGAGAAGTATCCATAAGCCAGATTCATTTGTAAATCGATAGTGAGTCTGATACACTACACCTGTGAAAGTTTGCAACATGAATGCTCCTAAATTGAGATTTATAGTATAATAAACATACAATTATTAGAATATATCCTTGCAGTTTTTATAGATTTTGATTCTTCAAGCTATTTGCTATATTATTTGGAGCATATACATCTATAGCACATCTTTATTGTGAATTGTACCTTTTAGCCTGTTAAGCTTCTATTTATTTATTTATTTATTGGATTGAATTCTATTTTGTCTTCCATAAGGATGCTTTGTTTTTGCTTATTTTTAAATTACAAGTTCTTGAACTGTCTATTGTACTGTTGCCTACAAATGGCTTTTGTTTAAGCATTTCAAATTAAATATGCCTTTTGTATTCAACGTATAGTTCAGTCTTATTTTGGGTAGCTTTAAAATATTTTTAATTTATTAAGAGAGAAAAGCCTAGGCCTCCCAGCGACCAGCAAGCAAAAGGTGAGGACTGAGCTGAAGGTGAGGACCTCAGTCACCTGGAGCAGGGCTCCATCCCACCCATGCTCTGCCTCCCAGAGACCAGCTTAGCATGCAAGCACCTGAAGCACCACCCCCCACCCCCACCTCTGGCCTCCTAGCTGCATTGATACCTGGTTCCACACTACAGAGGCACAGGGCGGGTCATAAGGCCATTGTCCTGAGCTCCAGAAGATAAAGCGAAGTGAACAACAGAAAGAGGGCCTCTCTCAGGCTCCTTGATGAAAATTGAAGCCCACTGGAAAAGTGAAGAGAATCTCTGCAATAAAGGCACACCAGATCACTGTACTTGGTAAGTTGGAAGGATCATCACCTCCTATTGGAACCTGGACTCTCTTAAGGGAACCTGAAGTAGAGCCTTGCAGTGTTCAAACCTGCAGGAGTAGAGGGAGCTCAGCTTTGGACTTGCAGCCAGAAATCTGCTTGAATCTCACAGATCTGCTGCTGGCTTGCTGAGACTCATTGACTTATATCTGCACACTGCTGCCCACATTGTCTATTGTGACAGCAGAGACATAGCCTGAAGGAGGCCTTTCATTTTTATTTTCAAAATTATTTTTTTCTGTCTTATTTTTAATTTTTTTCTACTCTCCAAATTTTTCTTTTCTTCTTCTTTTTTCTTCTTTCTCTCTTTTCTTTCTCTCTCTCTCCCCCCTCCTCATTCTCTAGCTGTCCCACATTGTTCTACATCTCCCTGTTTGTTCCTGTTCTGACCCTAATTCAGTTCTCTTCTTTCTTTTTCTTTTCTTTCCTTTTGCCTTCTCTCACTTGTCATTAGTTTTAAAGGAAAGTAAATACAGTTTCTAGCTTCCCTATTGCTGTTAGGTTGTTCTGTTCTCATATTTGTTCTTTCATTCTGTCTTTTTCTCTTGTCTTCAACAGTTTCCTACAGTTTGCATGATCTTCCTGTGTCCTTTGGCCTCACTGCTAACCTTTCCCTATCCTTCCCTCCTGTCTATCTTCCCTATTTATCCCTCCCTCCCCAACTCCTTCTAAGTCCCCATCCTGAAGGGTAAAGTTGCTATATTGAAGAGTTTATTCAATATAAACATATGTTGGGATGGTACTCAATTTTGATTTAATTCACACAGTTAAAGGTGATACATTAATATATACCACAAAGTGTCATTTTCTAAGCTATGCTTGATGCTATTGTGTGGCTGAATGTATCACTTGGGATAAAGTGTTATGATTGATCTAAGCAGTTGTCCTTCCTGGTATAATGAAAATGAGATAGCTTCAGAGTAATTAGAAACTCAAAACCTAAAGCTAGCTACATCTGGAAGATTCCTCTGAGAAGCAATCATTCCATAAGGGTTCTAAATACAAGCAACAATGATACTTACAATAAGCAATATTGAAGTGTCAACCCAGGAATTAAACCATGGGCAGTACCAAAAACAAAAATGAGAAGATGTTTAAGCAAGGCACAAACTCGGATTTCCACCCCACCAAAGGCAAATTCTGGGAGAAATGAGGTGGAAAAGTCTGATGATCAACCACGTGGACACCCTGAACTGATAGCATAGGAAGCAACAAAATGGATGAATGAGGTTCTAGAAAATTTCAAAACAGAAATAATATCCCAGATAACTACAGAAATGGTGAGCAAAATGAAAGACATGATTAGAGACTCTAGAACAGAAATGGATAAAAAAAAATAAATGAGCTCAGGACCATGATGGAAACCATGAATGCCCAGCATAGGAAAGAAATGGAAACCATGAATTCCCAGCATAGGAAAGAAATGGAATTCATGAGACAGATACAAACAGATGTCCAGGAGATTAAATCTCTATTGAAAGCATACAAAGCAGACTAGGCCAATCAGAAGACAGAATATCAGATATAGAAGACATGATGGTGGTCAGTGACCAAGAAAAGAGAGATCTCTTAAAAATAGTAAGGGACCATAAGAAATCAATCCTACAGCTCCTAGATGACACAAATAAGGTTGATATAAGACTGATAGGAGTCCATAAAAAAGCAGGAGAAAGTACAAATGACATTAAAAAAACCAGTCACAGAATTAATGACAGAAAACTTCCCAAACAGAGCAAAAGAATTTGATATACACATAAGTGAGGCATATAGGACTCCAACTAGTCTTGATTAAAAAAAAACTACACCTGGACACATAATAATCAAGATCCCAGAAAACCAACAGAAGAACACAATGCTACCAGCAGTTAAAGAAAAGAAAGAAATCACATGCAAAGGAAGGCCCATCAGAATCACAGCAGACTTCAACACAAACCCTCAAGTCAAGCAAAGCCTTGTGTGAGGTATTTCAAGCCCTAAAAGAAAACAACCTCCAAACTAGAATGATGTATCCTGCAAAACTATCTTTCAAAATTGATGGAGAAGTAAGATAATTTTATGACAAAGAACACCTGAGAAACTTCATGAATACCAAGCCAGCACTCCAAAAAATTCTAAACAATATCCTAGAAAGAGATAATGAAGGTCACAACTCCATGAGGCTCAACAGAGCAAATTCATCAGGCAAGGTGTGAAGTTAAAAGGAGAGGTAAAAAAATAAAAAAGAACCAACAACAAGAAAATAACATGACAATGATAAGCCAATACATGTCAGTTATAGCCATCAATGTTAATGGCCTCAATTCACCAATCAAAAGTAGACTTGCAGAATGGTTTAAGAAGCAAAATCCAACAATATGCTGTATACAGGAAATGCACCTAGTTCAAAAAGAAACTCATAGACTGAAAGTAAAAGTTTAAAACAGTTTTTAAAACAGTTTTCCATGTGAGAGGAATGCAGAGAAAAGCACAGGTAGCGATCTTATTTGCAAACAAAGTAAATTTCAAACCAAAACTAATTAAGAGAGACAAAGAAAGTCAATACATACATGTAAAGAGAACAATCCAAGAAGAAGAGATGACAATCATAAATATATATGCATGAGAGAAGCAGAGGCCTCCAGCCCCAAGCAGCTGACAGTTTTGGGCTGCCATATCATAGCCCCCCAGCCCAGAGAAGCAGAGGCCCCCAGCACCAAGCAGCTGACCCTTTTGTGCTGCCATACCACTACCCCCAGTGCAGAGGAGCAGAGCCCCACCCAGAGCCAAAGAGGTGAGCCTTGAAAGGTACCAGAAGCACACACACCCCCATTGAAATGAGAAGACGTAAACAAGCTTCAAAAACAGACTTCCAGATCACCTAAAGCAACCACAAAGGAAAACAAGATGGAACAATCTGATACTCAACCACCTGGACTCTCTGAACTGGCAATGAAAGAGGATCTCAAAAAAATGAAATCAGAAATAATTTCTTACATAATAGCAGAGATTGTGCCCATAGTGCAAGACATGATTAATAAAACTAGAGAGGACACAGGTAAAAAAAAAAATAGAGGAGCTGAGGAACATGATGGAATCCCAACAGAGGAAATAAATGGAATACATAAAACAGATGCAAAGAGATTTCCAAGAGATAAGAAACTCCATTGAAAGTCTATGCAGCAGAATGAGCCAATGTGAGGACAGAATTTCAGATATAGAAGATAAGACTGCAATTAGTGAATAGGAAAAGAAAAATGTCTTTAAAATAGTAAGGGACCACGAGAAATCAATCCAGCAACTGCTAGATGATGCAAAGAATAACATAAGACTGATTGGAGTCAATGAAGAAACAGGAGAGAATGTAGATGATATACAAAAACTGTTCACAGAAATGATGGGAGAAAACTTCCCAAGCAGGAGAAATAAACTTGACATACAGATAAGTGAGGTATATAGGGCTCCAACTAGTCTTGATCAAAACAAACAAAAAAATCCCACATAGACATATAATAGTTAAGATTCCAGAAACCCAACCGAAGAACAAAATTCTAAAAGCAGTTCGAGAAGAGAAACAAATCACATACAAAGGAAAGCCCATCAGAATCACAGCAGATTTATCAGCACAAACCTTCAAGGCAAGAAGAGCTTGGAGTGACATATTCCAGCCCCTAAAGGAAAACAGCCTCCAACACAGATTGATGTACCCTGCAAAACTATCTTTCAAAATTGATGGAGAAATAAGATACTTTCATGACAAAGAGCACTTTAGAAATTTCATGAATACAAACAATCACTCCAAAAAATTTTAGATATTGTCCTAGGAAAAGACAATGAGGATCACAAACCCAGGAAGCCCAGCAGAATGAATTCATCAGGCATGACAAGAAATTAAATGCAAAGGAGGAGAATCCAAGAAAAAGAAAAAGTCATGACAATGATAAGTCAATATGTATCAGTTATGACCATCAATGTTAATGGTCTCAATTCACCAGTCAAAAGAAAGAGACTGGGAGAATGGGTCAAGAAGCAAGATCCAACAATATGCTGCATACAAGAAACACACTTAGGGCTGGGGAATTAACTCAGTAGTTCCAGTGCCTGCCTTGCAAGCAGAAGGCCCCAAGTTTGATCCCTGGTACTAAAAAAATAAAAAATACACACACTTAATTCAAAAAGAAACTCATAGACTGAGAGGCAAAGGGTGGAAAACAATACTCCATGTGACAGGAAACCAAATAAAAGCAGGAGTAGCTATCCTCTTTGCAGATCAATTGGATTTCAAACCAACACTGGTTAAGAGAGACAAAGAAGGGCACTACATACTTGTAAAGGGAACAATCCAAGAGGAAGAGATGACAATCATAAATATATATGTGCACCAAACACTATTGTGCCCAACTACATAAAACAAATATTAATGGACATGAAAAATCAAATAAGCACTAATACTATAGTAGTGGGGTACCTCAGTACCCCAATGTCACAAATAGATAGATCAACTAGACATAAAATAAGCAATGAAATACTAGAAATCAATCAAACTCTTGAACAAATGAACTTAACAGATAGATACAGAACATTCCACCCCACAAAATCAGAATACATATTCTTTTCAGATGCACATGGGTCATTCTCCAAAATAGGTCACATAATTGCTCATAGAACATGTTTGTGTAAGTGCAAAGGAATTGAAGGTATCTCCTGTTTATTATCAGACCATAGTGTGATGAAATTGGAGATTAATAGCAAAATAAGCCACAAGAATTTCATAAACACATGGAAAGTGAACAACACACTTCTGAATAACCAATGGGTCACAGAGGAAATTAAAGAAGAAATCAGACAGTTCCTGCAATTCAATGACAATGACAATACAGCATATTGGAATCTATGGGACACAATGAAAGCAGTCTTAGGAGGGAAACTCATAGCAGTGAATACACATATTAGGAAAACTGAACGAGTCCAATTAACCAACCTGATGCTTCACCTCAAGCTTTTAGAAAAAGAAGAGCAGGACAAGCCCAAAGCTCATACAAGGAAGGAAATTATAAAGATCAGAGCAGAAATCAATTCAATGGAAACTAAGAGAACAATACAAAAAATTAATGAAGCCAAGAGTTGGTTCTTCAAAAGAATAAACAAAATTGAGAAACCCTTAGCCAATCTTCTCAGAAAAAGGAAATAAAAGGCCCCAATACATGCAAGTAGGAATGAAAAAGGTGAAATTACAACAGACCCTGCAGAAATCCGGATGATCATTAATACCTACTTTGAGAACCTATATGACAATAAGATGGAAAATACAGAAGAAATGGACAGATTCCTAGATATGTATGAATTACCAAAGTTGAACGAAGAAGGCCTAAAATTTCTAAACAACCCAATATCAAACAATGAAATTGAAAATGTAATTAAAAACTTACCAACTAAGAAAAATATGGGTCCTGATGGCTTCACTGCTGAATTCTACAAGACATTTAGAGAGGAACTACTGCCACTACTGTTTAAACTCTTCAATGAAATTGAAAGGGAAGCAATACTCCCAAATTCATTCCTGGAAACAAGCATCACCTTGAGCCCCAAAGCAGAGAAAGACCCAACTGAAAAAAAGAACTATAGGCCTATCTCACTAATGAACATAGATGCAAAAATCCTTAATAAGATACTGGCAAATAGAATGCAGAAGATCATCAAGAAGATCATACACCCTGATCAAGCGGGATTCATCCCAGGGATGCAGGGATGGTTCAACGTATGCAAATCTATCAGTGTAATACACTGTATCAATAGAGCCAAGGACAAAAACCATATGATTATCTCCATAGATGCAGAAAAAGCATTTCACAAAATCCAGCATGCATTTACGATTAAAAACTCTCCAACAAATTGGAATAGATGCTCTCTACCTCAATCTGGTAAAAGCCATCTATGAAAAACCAACAGCCAATATCATACAAAATGGTCAAAAACTGAAATCCTTCACACTAAAATCAGGAACAAGACAAGGATGTCCACTATCACCACTCCTGTTCAACATAGTTTTGGAAACATTAAACACAGTAATTAGAGAAGGGAAGGAAATAAAAGGAATAAAGATAGGAAATGAAGAAGTCAAATTGTCATTATTTGAAGATGACATGATACTCTATAGAGAAGACCCCAAGAACTCCACCAAAAGTCTTCTAGACTTAATAACCAAATTCAGTAAAAGTACCTGGATACAAGGTGAATACACAAAAATCAATAGCTTTCCTCTACATGGACAACAGACTCACTGAGAGAGAAATAGGGCAAACAATTCCTTTCACAATAGCATCCAAAAAATTGAAATACCTAGGAATCAACCTAACAAAAGAAATCGAACACCTCTTCTCTGAAAACTGTAGCACTCTGAAAAGAGAGATTGAAGACAATATCTGAAAATTGAAAGATATCCCTTGCTCCTGGGTAGGAAGAATCAACATAGTGAAAATGGCCATACTTCCAAAAGTGCTATGGAGATTTCATGCAATCCTAATTGAAATTACAGCAGCATTCTTCACAGACCTGGAGAAAAGTATCCAAAAATTCATTTGGAACCAGAAGAGACCTAGAATAGCAAAAGCAATTCTAAGTAAAAGATGCATGGCAGTGGGTATCACAATCCCCAACTTGAAACTATACTACAAAGCTACTGTGATAAAAACAGCATGGTCCTGGAAAACAAACACACCTGAGGACTGGTGGAATAGATTAGAAGATGCAGGAACACCCCCCAGACATACTCAGCCACCTCATCTTCAATAAAGGAGCCAAACACCCTCACTGGAGAAAAGATAGACTCTTTAATAAATGGTGCTGGAAAAATTGGGTTTCAACTTGCCAAAGATTAAAACTAGACCTATATCTCTCCCCATCCCCTAAACTAGAATCAAAATGCATTAAAGATCTAAATATTGAAACAGAAATGCTGAACCTGCTGGAATTGAGGTTAGGTAGAACTCTTGAAGACATTGGTGTAGGAAAACATTTTATGAACAAAACTTCAATTGCCTTTGAACTAGCACAATCAACAAGTGGGATCTTTTCTTATTTAAAAGCTTCTAAACAGCAAGTGAAACCACCAACAGTGTGAAGAGACAACCCACAGTCTGCAAAACAAATTTTCACCTGCTGTTCCTCAGACAAAGGTCTACTATCTCAAATCTATAAAGAACTTAAAATATCAGACCTCCCAAAGTTAAAAACTCAATCCAAAAATTGGCATCTGAAATGAACAGACATTTCTCAGACAAAGATGTAGAAATAGCAAAGAAACATATGAAAAAATGTTCAACATCACTGGTCACAGACATGCACAACAAATGGGAGTAGTTAGATTTGAACCACTGTCATGGTTTAGGGGATGAATAAAGTCTTTGCAAACTCCCAAATCCTAGGCCTGTGTTGCCATTTGTGGGTTCTCAACAAGTCATCCAGGAATGTACACATTCACACTTGTACTATCTGCTGAAAAGCATCACATCAGAGTGGTTGAAAATGTGGATTCTAGAGCCACATTTGTCATTTCAATTCCTGGCCTGCCACTTATGGACCATAGACTAGTCACCACCCTCCCTGCATTTCATTTTCTTCATTGCTAACATGAAGATAAAAGTAGTATCTATTCTATAAAGATGAATAAGCATTAAAGAGATAATCTTTATGAAATCCTTAGAACAGAGCTTGAAACATAGTAAGTGCCAGAAGTATGTACTAAAGAAATGTTGAATAGATCCTTGCTCAGCTCTTTGCATATGTTACCTCATTCCTTCTCATGGCAGCCTAGTGTTTCTCTGAGATATTAGTAATCATCCCATTTCAAAGACAGAGAAATTAGAATTCAGAGAAATTATGTAGGAGTGATTTCTACTATCACCTAGCTGATAAGTGATAATATTAGAGCCAGATAAATATACTGAGATAAAAACCTTCAAAAAGAAAATATAATGCATTTCTCCTCTTCAATATCTATACAAATAAAAATAACCAGCATAGATTAGCCTCTGCCCTGGTTTTAAAACACAGTCAAATATTCTTTGACATTACTCCCATAAGAGTAATCCCTTCCTCTTGAATCTAAGTAGATTTTGAGACTGCTTCATCCGTCAGAGTATGATGAAAGAGACACTATATGACTTCAAAATTAACCCATAAAATCTCACTCAGATTTTGCCTTTATTATTGGAATACATCCTCTTAGAACTTGGTGCTACCACATAAAAAGGTCAAATGACCCCAAAGTCACCATGTTATTAGAAGCTCAAGCCACAATAAGAGGTCTTAAACTTAAGTGTTTAAGTCAATGGTCTCATTTGAACCCATCCTTGGAGTCATTCTAGACTAGGAGCCAGACTATGTGAGTGGCTGTCTTCAGAACATTCCAGCCTCCACCGTGGAGTAACCCAGAGCCACTTAACTCTTCTTACCTGAGGACCCAGATTCCACTGAGCAGATGAACCACAGTTCCCAATATGAACTGAGATCCTATACCACGGGATCCATGAGCATAATAAAATAGTTTATATTTTATACAACTAAGTTTTTGAATGCTTTGTTAGCACAGATAAACAGAAGAGCTCCTTTCTAGATCTTTCTCAGCTACAATTGTAATTAAAATTACCAATGTTGCCCTGCCTCCATTCCTCAACATCCTTGCTTTCTTCCTTCCCCAATAGTCTTTCAAATCATCCAGCATTAGAAAGACCTGGGATTTGGACTCAGGAATTGCTGCTGACCTCTCCTGTACTAGGTGATTGTAAGCAAATCATTTCATTTCTTTGGATTAGTTTCCTTTTTTAAAGGGTAAACCTGCTTTGCAGGATTGCCATGAGAATCAAGGATACCTTGAATGCAAAATTCTTTAATGGAATTTATAGACTTTGGATCTCCAGCAAAAGATTGGGGCAGAGAGTAGAGCCAATCTTCCTTGAGTTCCAGTCTTGCAAAGAACACTATTTGCCCAAACAAATCAATAGAGTTGGTGCTGCAGTGTTCAGAAGAGCAAGCTCAGAGCTTACCACGCACTGGGGGCTTCGAAAGAGTCTGTTGTGTCCATGTGTGTGCGTGCACATGGTTGCAATTTAATAGTGGGCCAGCCTAGTGATTTTGAAACAACTCAAGTGTCTGACATGAAAGCAAGTGACAGTACTTGGAACGAAGGCCATGAAAACCAAGTACATTGCAAATCACTCCGCGGTACTGTCAAGGGAATCATAGTCACCATATATATTTTCTTAAATGTACTTTCCCAGCAAACCTTTCATAAAATTCATGACTGTGGCTGACCTTTGCTACATCCTTGCTTCCACAGCTTCTCCCTCCCCCTTTAATATAACCCAGGCTTGCAAAGGCACTTGTGACAAACACTGCTGATTGGCTCATGGACAGCTGTCCCCAAACTGTTCTCCCTTTCTGCCTCTTTCTAAGGAATTCAAAAAGCCAGTGTTTGCCAGTCCAACCTCCCATGCAGCTAGGGGTGGTCAGCGTCTGTGAGGAATAGGCAGAAATCTTTTGGAGAGGTCTGTTGTAGAATACCTCTTCTCTGATACAAGGACATACAATGCTGGCACATCCTTTCTTTCTTACTTTCTGGGGCCTTCAGTGCATCATGGGTACTGCAGCAGCAGCTGTCTTCTGACAAGAGAAACTCCAGAAGTGGCGTGTGCTCCCACATCTTCAGCACAGCCAGCCCTGGCTTTGCGTGGGAAAGTATCTATCGGTGTTAGCCCCTGCAGCTGCATTTTCTATTGCCAATGCAGAGAATCCTAACTGAGGTACCACTGAAGGAAATAGTGTGCACCATGTGCTATTAGACTTTTCTAAGTGAGCAGGTGAGTTTTACTTCCCTGACCTTTACGAGGATGGCAGAACAGAAAGCCTTGAGTGTAGACACACTTAGTGCCCAGGCATGGCTCTCTCCCTCGAGGTGACTGAACTGACCCTATAAGCCACTGTCCACTTTTCCCCAGAGCTCTGCCATTCTGCTGCTGCGGAGCCTAATATTCCACCATAGCTGCCCAAATGTCATTTTCTCCATGGCGATGCCTTCCAATCTGCTCTCCGTGCTGCCTCCATACAGGTTTTCCATAAGGCAAATATCCATCCATATTGTACTGCAAGCAGCATTCCAGCACCCACTCCTGAATCTCAGGTCTTTCCTATGCTCAGTGAGATTTGGCCTCTGCCTCCCCTTTCCTTCTCCTCCAGCCAGTCCTTTTGTCCTGACATCTCTCTAAAATTTTCTCAAGTTCCTCAACTGCTCAGTTTCAGCCACCCTGAACTGTAGAATCCCTTCTCACCCTCCACTTCCTCTGCTGGACTTTTTCCCTGTCACTTAGCTCAGACTTCTCTGACGTAGGTGTCATACACATGTACATATTTACCAGTCTGGTTTGTTGTTTCTGGCCTGGACCTGAATGTGTCTCCCTCACTGTTACAATATCAGTGCCCAGTAAGGTACCTGGCATAGGGCACTGGGTGGAGAGAAGGAGGGAAGAGGGGAGAACTCTGATCAAGACCCACTCACCCCATTGTTGCAGAGGGAATCTCTTCCCTAAACAGAGAGTGGCTGAACACACCACACCTGGTACCAGCCAGAAGCAAAGGATGGTAGCTTGTAGTCATATGTACTCACAGTCCAGAGGAGAGGACACCACAGGTCATGCAAGATCACACAGGGAGCACTCAAGAGCAGATGGATCCAGAAGAGGCTGCAGGATGCCAGCTTTGTAGTGACACAAGGGTGGGATGACCCTTAGTTTACCTGGGAGGATGCTATTGGTTGGTCTGAATAATCTAGCAAGCTTGTAGGAGGGGAAACAGTCAGGTTGAGGACCAGATAGGGTGCAGCTAGGCTAGCTGACAGAAATGTAGCCAGGTGGGGAGACTTCTCCAGGAAGGGAACATATCTAGCAACAATGGGGAAATTCACAGCGAGGCCTTTGAGGCCCTCTGGATCAAAGATTTCAAGGCAGCTCTTGACATTTTTATGCATTACAGTGCAAAGAAGGGAGTAAAAGGAAGAAGAAAATGGAAAAGAAAGGAAGGAGGAATGTTTCTATTATATCTTGGCCTTGCTCAATTCATTGATCAGGCTCAGAAGTTGGAGTGATGGTTCAGTTACCTACCTACCGCTTCTATTACTCACTATTAATCAGCTGACATGATCCCCATTCCCAGCCTCCTCCTTCTCTACCTTCCAGGCAGGCTTGTTCATGTCATAGTGTTGGACGAGACATAAGCAGAATTGCACTATGGGATTTGGGGAAAAGGTTTTGTTCTCCTTACTTAGGAAACACTTTTTTTTCCTTATTCTCTTTTTGTTTCTACTAGCATATAAACTTGATGGCTAGAACTGTAGCAGTCATCTTGTAGCCATCAGAGACAGGCAAGATAATCATAAAAATCTGCAACATATGAAACACTTTGCCTCTTAATTTGCCACTTCTCAAGAAGCTATTGTATAATAGAGTTTTACTTTTTTCATTTAGGATTTAAATAAATATTTATCATATACCATTAAATATTCTTAAGTATAACTTAGATCATCCAGATACTATTACTATTACCTTGAATGGATATACCACAGTACATCTCATCTATTTTCTATTTTTGTGAGTATATTTTTTTCATTTTCTTTATTATTCAAATTAAGGGTGTTGATTGAGTTACAGATAGCTATGCACTCACTGCAAAGGGCTAATAATTGGAAGTTGATGTTTGAATGGATACTAATTTGAATGACCTCTAGGATTCAAAAGACATGATGGATGAGGTAGAACTTTTTAGGTTTATATCTATGCAGCAATCCTATTTTCTAAGCATGGTAGATACCCAAGTCTTGCCTATAGGATGTGGGCCCAAGTGAAACCAATGGGTACAGAGATACCTCAGTTCATGAACTTAATTCTTTCCACAATTCTGGTTGCAAACTGAATGGGAAGGGAACCAAATCAAATTTCCCCGTAAGTTCAACATTGAACCTAGCCATTTAATTTGGTTTGGTTCTGGTCCAATTCAGTTTGCAACCCGAATTGTAGAAAGAATTAAGTTAGTGAACCAAGGTACCACTGTATTTCATCTCTGAGAGGAGTCAGATCTGGAGACATCTGGGGCTGGACTAAAGTGGGAAAAGCATCACGTAGTGATGTTGGTATCAAAGCTAATGTGAATAAACAGAATTGTCCTTGAAAATAGTCAAGGCAGGGAAGCAAAACGTGTCAGGATAAAGTGCCAGGGGCATTCAGAAATGAATGACATTGCATGGGCATAGCAGAAATGAGAATAGGAAAATGAGAATGGCGTTGTCAATTGGGAAATGGAGAAAATGTGAACTATGCCATGTGGCAGCAATCCCGAACCAAGTCCATGTCCCTGGGCACTGGGCACTAATAATAGCCAGATGCCTGGCTACTGTAGTGAAAGCAGAGACACCTTGACTAAGTAATTTCACTCCTTTTTTTCCTGATTTATTTTCCCAGCTTTTAAAGAGTAAAACTCAGTATACTATTTTAATATAACAGTATATTTTGAAGAAGTGAATTGCGCTAACCTGAAGTGAGATGGAGGTCATCCTCACTTTCTTTCTTCTACTGCCTCCATAGAATTCCCTGAGACTGTTCAGTGGATGTCAAAGGAGCACAGATCACCTCATTGTGTTCCTCCAAGTAAAGCAAGGCAACAACAATTCCAGCTCCTCTTACAAATATGATGAAATCTACCGAATTAATTCTCTTATGCATGCATTCTTAAAACTTTACTCACAAATTCAGAGTGGGAAGAACACCAATTTAGGCGCAAGAACACTGAGACCTTGAGATCTGTAACTGCTTCTTTCTCACCTCTCTGATCAATCCATCCTTTAGAATTATGTTCTTGGATCCCAGCCTGTGACTCCCAATTCAGATGTGCCACAGGGGCTTAGGAAATGCAGACATAAACTCACTGTGGAACATTCTCTTCTGGGGACCAAACTTGCTGATAAACATGACAGTTGGTGGTCGCTAACTTATGTAATTCACATGAGCACTCTTCTGTTTGTCCAACCAGGTTTTGTGAGCCACTGTCCTCAACATAACTTCTCCCACTGAATTCCTATGTTCCAGGGCACTCCCACAATATGGCATAGGCCCTACACTTTGAGATAACCAGTGGGTAATTATCCATTCCTTTCCTTTCTTACACATTTCCTGGTTTTCTCTACAAGGATTCTATTCATCTTCCATCAAGCCTCCTCTATAAAGTGAAGATAGACTTTTTCCTACATGGATTCTCATCTGCACCTAGCTTCAGCTCATAATTTGCTCCTGTCCTGGACATCTTTGCAACTGTTTTTCCATAAGCAAAGGTAGGGATTCGGGGATAATAGACTAGGGAAGAAAGCCCGTGAAGTGAATAAAAAAGAACTAAGCTTAAAGAACATATAACGAATATCAGTTGAGTTCAGGGGAAGAAAAAATTCACAAAGGCTGGGTGAGCTAGGGTAATGCTCACGGTGATACCTCGGTTTAGGCTGGAACTTGAGGCCACTGCATTTACCCAGTTTACTGCATGCAAAGCTCTGTGCTAAACATCTTACTTGGAAACTCTCATCTTCACAATAACCCAAGGTAGACACTATCACCATGCACATTTTGCAGAGTAGAAACTGAAGCTTAGAGACATTAAGGAACTTCCTCAATGCAACAGAGCCAGATTTTGGACCCAGCTCCATCCAATACCAAAGTTTATACCACTCTACAGACCACTAATTGATACCACATAATGCATAGTAATTGCCCAATCAGTAAGTGTTAAATGAATGAATAAAAGAAGGAATGAAGCAGTGATATGCAAATAAGAAAAAGATAACCTGATACTGTGGATTATGCACCCATGGTAGAAGAGGGAAGTTTAAATGGTGGAGGTGATAGTGTAGCTAGTTAATTACTGACATTTACTGAATGCTTGTTCTGTGCTATGCTATACGCTAAGAGCTGAAAATCTTCGAGACCATCTTGTTGAAGTCAACAGAAATATACTGAGTGCTAGACATTTTAGCTAGCTCTGTACAGAGCCTCCAGGGTGGCACATTATCTTCAACCATTCACAGTCCAAATGCAGAAGACAGACCTGCAATGTACTTCACGCCATGGAAATCAGGGCTATCTGGGGGCTTCATTTACCTACTCTGTACTCGCCCTCTGCAATGATGAACAATCCATCATGAGTTAGATTTCTCTGACCCTGGGGATTTTGGAGTGATCAATGGGCTCTGAATGTGTTAGGAATCCACCACCCTCCCTTCTCAGTTCTCACAAATTCCCCATAATAGACTCTCATATAGTGTGAGTAATTTACAGTATAATGAATTTGTTTTATTCTGGTTCAGTCTGGGCATTGCAAGCCCTGCCTGCCTTCTTGTTGTTTTATTTACCCTCAGTCATTCTCATTTTTGTAGCTATTCCCTTTAGCTTTCCTTTCCTGTAAGGTCATTCTAAGGACAGGATGTTGCGATGGCTTAGATGAGTTGTGAACAAGTGCAACCCAGGTGTATGTGTTGGTGATTCTCTCTCTTCTTTTGGGCACTCTGAAATCTGGCTCATAAAGAAAAATATCACATGCTGGAGATTTAGAGCCCAAATTCCAACTTTGAGGTTGGTGTCATTCAGATGAATGCCCCTGAGCCAGGCACAACAGAGCAGTTACTGGGCAAGATAAAGTGATTCAGTGCCATACCTCAGTAAGCTGTAACTCACCAAGGGTGGGGGGAGACGTTTTTGTAACCACTAAAATGTGTAAGGACAGCTTCAGTCCTATATATTGCTGTTTTCCACAATGGCTATTTCCTGGCAAATCCATCTCTTTCGCCATGGGGTACTAGGGGCATTGAAAATTAGTCAGTTTGCTATACTGGTCTTGTTAACCCTTGTGGCAGGACATTAATACAGGATAATAGCAATCACATTGGTGTTAAATATTTGCAGTGTTAGGGCAATAGCTTTGAATCTCAACCTACTACATTTGATTAATAGCAATACTAATGGTGGCACCCAGGAAAATGGGCTCCCCAGACTTCTTTTCCAGACAGTATAACTACTCCAGTGCTAAGTGCTTCATTTATATGTGAATACAATTAAGATTAGCTTCTAATTATTTCTGGCACATGGTCTTTAATCCTGTAGGCTTCAAGTCACAGTGGTCAAAGGGTAATGCATCATAACGGGTTACAACACCCCCAAGGATTTCTTGATTGACATAAAAATAGTTTATCCTCCTAATTGATTGACACTGTGGCAGGTGGAAAGTGATGTCCAAGCTTCTGGTTGTTCATTCAAAGATCTTAAATTAAGGAGGATGTGGTTTCAATAATTAGCATTCCCATTTGGGGGCTGAGACCAGCTGGACTGTGGTCGTGTTCTCCTGGGGCTGAGCTGCCTTAGAGATGACAAGGAGTTCTCAGTTAGGCCCTTCAAGATAAATATCTTCATAAAGACAGGGATTCCCAAAATTTCTGAAGTCTCTTTTATTTTTTTTCCTGGAGAGACACAAAATGGGAACCAAACATTTGCAGTGAAAACACGAAGGTAAACTCTAACTAGAATAAGGAAACTTACCAAATAGAAGTGTTTGTCTCTGCCTTTGAAGAGTTGGCAAATGTATTTGCCTTCAATAATGACATCATAGAACTCAACTGTTCACAGGTGATGTGTCTCATGAACTATAGCATACTTCCCTCTGAGTTTAAAGTGTGTATGTATAGGAAGACAGGATTTCCTTGACCTTCTATGACTCATCTCTCATATTACTGGTGATTGTTCCATATCATTGCTTTGGTTTAGACTGTGGGTCTTTGACTGTATGTTTGTTCAGTGCTGGAAGTTTTGGAGGCAAAGAAAAAACATGGATTTTCAGATTACTACCACCTGTGAGATTTCTGGGAGACAAGGACTTGAGTTCTCTCTGAATCTAGGCAGATGAACAGACAGGAAGAAGGAACTATTATTAGGTCAAGATGATTCGATCATCTTAAAAGATCCAACCGTTACATTTTTGCTTAAAAATAAAACTCAGGCATACCTGTTCAATGTATATGGTTGGATTAACACTTCTTTTTATTTTTTCAGGTTCTCTACCCAAGAAAAGCACACAAAAATTTTCAGAATGCTTGTATGCCTAAAACAGAAGGAAGAGCTCTTTAAGGACCTAATTTTGTATTGGAAGAATAAGGTATAGTACATATACCAAACAACAAATCCGTAACACCAAAGCATTCATGAAGTTATATGAAATTAAAAAGAAGGAAACAGTATCTCTAGGGAGGGAGAAGTGATCTACAATATCAACAAAGGCTTAACAATGGAACTGATATTTCCTCTGAGCTTGAAAAATGAATATAAGTATGTCAAGTGGAAAACATAGCAGACTGGGTGGCAAAGGGTACTCTCCAAAGCACTGTGCCTAAGAGTGTGGTGTCCTGTGTGGTTATCATCCAAACAGGGGTGACCCAGCAGCGGGGAAGGATGTAGCAGCAAAGACTTTGACTAGCATATTCATTTGTTCAGTGATCTTTGTTTTAGAAATTCATATGTTCTAAGCCCTAGATTATCAGTAAACCTCATGACGATCTGGCTAGGATGTTGACTGTTAGCCTGTATTTTTCCCATTTTCTGGTCACTTCCAATATGAGAACAAATTACTGAGGACACCAAAGAAATAATCCCTTTTGGCAATATTTCTAGTGACCTTATTTCTCCGTGTCTCACCTAAGACTCTACTCATCCCTGAAGGTGAATAAATCTGAAATCTAGTTCCATCTCCCCACTTATGAATTAAAATGGAGTGTCAAGATATGCACTCAAGTCTCCCTTCTCTGTGAGGTTTGTTTTTTCCTTTTGCCTATCTAGAGAAATCACTTGACTTCTATGTGTTGCATTAGGCCACTGTCATTAACAACAGCATTGTCATTTTGATGTGCTCTGTGAGGCAGTGGGTGCTTTGAAGTTGAAAGAGAGAACAGACATGGATAAATAGGACTCTAAGCAGGCTGCTATTGCACCATTATTGCCAGCAATTATTTTACCGACTGACACATCTGATAGAAAGTCAGCCACCTTCCTCTATGAAACGTCTCAGTTGATACAACTAGAGACTTCTGTCTGATTCCTTTTTTTAAAAAAAAATGGACAGAAGCTTGTTATTTCTGTAACTGGAGCCTTCTGCTTCTCCCTCTGTGGCTCTGTCTTGATTTTTGTGAGTGGTGTCAAGATTTTAGATGCTAACTTTATGGGAGTGATGCAAACTATTATTTCCTAGGATGTGCTATGGAGTAGCCTTTACATTGGTCCTTTCCAGGGTTTGTTTGTTTGCTGAATCCCTCTTCAGCCTATCATTATCCTTAAGAGTTTTCCTTTTCTGATTTTGGGAATGCACATGTGATATCTTAGAAACTGAAAACGTATCTAAAGAAGACTTAACACTGAATGGTCTAGGATTTTGAGCAACACTCTGCAGCTGCTATGCTCAAGGCATTGTTTTAAGCACAGCAACTAATAATAATTCATGCAACCTTCTTAATAATGACTGTAGTTATCTTTATTATCATTCCCATTTTTTTTTTCAAAAAAAGAAACTGAGGGATAGAGGTGATGGAGATGCCACATAGATAATGATTAGCACAGCTAGATTCAAATGCAGCCAATTTTCTTTTCTGGCTGTGCTGTACAGGGAGGGAGATGACCAGGCATCAGTACTTACAAGCCAGGATTGGGCTTTTAGCTTCTGGTTAAAAGACTATATGGGGGAAAAGATACACACATTGATAGAGATAGTTCCAAGGCCAGGCATGAAATGATGACCCACATCTAAATGAGATGATTATGAATATGCAGGGTATAAGGTCCAGCCTGGGATGTAGTAAGGTGGGTTTAGGACATAAAAGGTCCTGTCAGGAGCTGGGCAGAGTTACTTGCAGGTGTTCTTTGAAGTGGCTGGTCCTGGAGCCAAGATGTGAGACTAGGTCTTTCTGAAGGGAACATTTTCTGAAATTTCTGTCTCTGTCTCCAAAGATGATGTTGGAAGAACTTCATCTTCACTAGGTAGTCCAGTCTGTGTGCATTTTCTTCTTTTCCCATAAAATTTATATTTAGGTAGATTTCTTACTATAAACATGGAATCAGTCCTGAAAACTGTACCCATGTTTGCTCTCTTGGCATGATTTGATGACTGTGGTTTATTCAGATTTCACATGGATTACCACTACTAAGGCTTGAAACTCTGTTATCAGAATTGAGGAATTGTCCCCAGCCAATTTTGTCCATGCTTGTGGCAAAGTGTTATTTCCTCCTCATAATGTACCTTCCTTTCCTCTCCTTCCCCTATCTGGAAATTGTGCTCTGGTAAAAAGAGGTAGATTCCCAACCAAAAATATGATAATTGTTTTTGAAATTATGGTAATTTAAATGTCTGTTTTTATTGTAGGTTTTCCCAAAGTCAATTAATTGTTGGTTTTATGCATGTGACATGATTCCCACTAATTATTTTTGTTATTATTTTTAAACTTTTAAAGATGGAATTAACCAAAAGGCAAGAGTATATGGAAATAGTTTTCTAACAATTCTCATGTAAACTTAAATTTTAGATCCTTCTTTGGAGGAAAACAATTTCTTCACTGTTTCCAAGGTTATTTCTCAGTTGCAAAAATTATCTCCATGCTTTTCACTCTATTACCATGCCTTTCTCCTATATTTCTTCATTCAGTCTTGGTTGTGACAATCAAGACAGGAAGCATGGGACATTATTTTTTGCATCAGTATAGAAACAGAAGTAGACAGTGGCTGTTCCATGTATCAAATAGATGCTTTGCAACTAATTTGTAATGTGGATACAAAAAGGTAAATAGGTAAAGAGTTTAATTTTAAAAGAATTAATGGAAAATCAAAGCAAAAATAAATGAATGAGTTACAAGGATGTGGGAAATGTGAATTAAAGGTGCATACTAAAACCCAAACA
Organism: Heterocephalus glaber; assembly: GCF_053883595.1. NCBI lineage: Eukaryota > Metazoa > Chordata > Mammalia > Rodentia > Bathyergidae > Heterocephalus > Heterocephalus glaber. The sequence goes on along the minus strand of NW_028258320.1, from coordinate 11,820,975 downwards.
AAGGTAATCTAAATGTAGCTGCACCATAGAGTAAGCAAACTAAATAGGAAACTGAAAATTTTATTTTACCAAAGAGTTAGGGAGAGTCAGTTTATCACCAGTCTCAGGATCTCAAGGAAAGGATGGGAATAGAGGTGAGATAACTGTAGAAGTAACAAAGCACATTGTCTGCCATAGAGTTTAAAGGGACCATCTGAAGGTCTCTGCCTACCTTGTGTCCATTTTTCCTTCATGTATAACACCCTTGCTATCATTTGAATATGTCCTCAGAGTTCTTGTGTTGAAAGCTTGATCCCAATGCAACAGTGTTTAGAGGGGAGAACTTTGAGAGGTGATCAGGCCAGAATTAACACCCATCATAAAAGAGCTAGAGGCAAATTAGTGACTTAGCAAGAGCTTGTCTCAAAACAAAAAGTAAGAAAAGCACTGGGGATGTAACTCAGGGTGAAGGCCCTGCATTCTTTTCTCAGTAACACACACACTCACATGCATATGCACACAAAGCCAGATATTTACTAACCACAGAACTTCCTGTAACTGCTTAGGCTGGCTCTGCACTCTGCATTTGAACACATAGTCAACTGTGCTGAAAAGCTTTACTTGGTTTCTCACTAACTTTGACATTTTAAAATTGTGAAACTTCATACATATGAAATACCATTAAAATATGCAACAGAACATACAGTTAATGTTTTATCAATAGATCTGAAGCCAATTGTGTACCCGTCCCAAAACACATTTCCTCCCGGCCAGCCAGGTTCCTATTACTCATGATTTGGTACCTGTCATTCCTTTGCATATCATTATAATTTTATGGCATCTTCAATAACTCACAAGAGTGAGTATAACATTGTTCAGTATGTTTAAAGCTTTATATAAAATATATAGATTCTTCTAAAATTTTCTTTTTTTCACATCATACTTGTGCTATGAGAGTCATCAGAGTTGATTTGTGTAGCTATAGCTCATTAACTTTTACTGCTCTATTGCAATGAATTTGATGACTATACCACCATCTGCCTATTCTGTTGATGGACATCAAAGTTGCTTCCAGTTTTTGGCTCACATAAATATGTGCTGCTCTGAAAGTATTTCTCCTGCCTCATGTGCACAGCTGAGAAAGGAGCTCTGTAGATGTCATGTTGACCGAGCAGAATTGCTTGGTTGTAGGATAAACACATCTTCAACTATACCTCAGACTTCTATATTTCTTCCAAACAAGGTAATCCCACTTCCCTTTCTTCCAGAGACCACAAGAGTACTAGCAAATCCTCACTAAAAGTTGTTGTTCGAAAAATATTTTAAGTTTTTAATAGAGAAGTTTAAACATAAAAAAGAAGTATAATTGTTCCTCTGTATCCAACACTTAGTTTCAAGGATTCTCATCTCTCATCTCACAGCTAATATTGTTTCATTTATATTTCCATCCAATTCCCCTATCAAATATCATTTTAAAGTGAATCTCAGGTACAGATATTACTGTCATTTAATGTATAAATATTTTATTTTATTAAAATTGTACGGAGTCTTTAAAAAATGACTATAATACCATTACCACACCTAAAAAATAATTTCTTAATAGCAAATATTCACTCATGTCATTATCACCATAACTATTCTTTTGTGGTACAGGGAATTGAATTCAGGTCTTTAGCCTTTTTTTTTTTTTTTTTTTTTTTTTGAGACAGAGTCTTGTTAAGTTGCTAAGTAGCCCAGACTAGGCTCAAACTTGGGATCCTCTTGTCTCAGCTTCCCTGAATGCTAGGAATAAACATTCTTATTTAATGAGCATCAAATAAGTTTCACTTACTACATTTGGTAGATATTTTCCTTGTCTCTTTCATTCTGCATATCCTCTTCCCATTTTTCCCTTTCTTCTTTTTTGCTAAAAATAATCAGAAACTCTTTTTTGCAGAATTCCCACAGACTGGATTTTGCTAATTGCAGCTCCATGACGTTATTTGTTATGTTCCTTTAAATCGTTAGTTAGGTCCAGAGGCCACAGAGTTGATTCTGTGTTTTTATATCATAATATCTGGTTGTCTGGTTCCTTGTGATTCAGCATTTGGTGCTCAATCTTTAAATTCATTATTCACATGGTGCTGCAAAATGTTATATGCTTTCATTCCTTTAACTTAAGCTCTAATACTTCCACAGAGAGAGATTTTCTTTCCTCCACTGTTGGGTAACTTAGCATAAGAATACATAGAGCAAAAATGAAATGATGATTCATTCCACCTATTTACCAGTTCTTGAAGAACTGACTTGGCTTATGATCATCTCTCAACAATGACTAATAAATTTATTTTTTGTATCATTTGAATTCATAATGCTAAAATATTTATCAAAACTCATGAATTGATATATATTCGATGAGTTTCAAATCATTTTGCATTCTTTTTTTTATTTTTTTGAGTTTTAATATTTTTGTGCTAGTCAGTGTCTACAGTAGATGCTGATTACACTGCTCATGGGAATTTGGGACACGTACACAGTACATCTCAAGTCTTTTTTAATCCCTTTCCCCTCCCATCCTTCTAGCTCTTCATCCCCTTCTCTTTTGCAAAATATTTATTTCCCTTTTTCCTATTATCTTTTTTATTTTATTATTTAGTTACATATTGAGTTTCTCATTCTTTCTGATGCTTGAATCTCTCAATTTTGGGGGATGGAGACTCCAGGAGTTGGATCCTAGTTTCTTGAAAATCTTGGTACCATAGTTTTGATATCACCTTTGGTACCTATTATGATAGGACATTCCATGCTCAACCTGTATCCTGGTCCAGACCTGAAATCATCCACTTCCCCAAGAAGCCCTAGTTCTTTTCAGGGGGAAATGGCATGGGGAGTCTACAATCTGGGCCCTGAGAGTTATTCATAAATATTTTAATTCTTGCTAATATAATAGCTTTTTAACATGACTTTATTGTAGGTTTAATTGGCATTGCCTATTTAGATTGAGTGTTTATTTGTAGGAGTAGGTTGACTGTTTCAGTTTCTAATCCCCCAAATTTTCTATTCACATCTATTAATTTTCTTCCACTGGATTCTTGTGTTTTTTTATTGTGGAAGTTTCTTTAAATAGTCTATATACCTCTTCTTTGTTGGCTATGTTTGTTCCTTTCCCCCCACAATTTTTCCAATCTCTGACCTACTTTATATTCTCTTTTAGTCAAGAAAATTTTAAAAATTTTAATGAAGTTAAATGTGCTTTTTTTTTTTCTTCATAGCTTATATTTTTTTCCATTTTGCTAAAGCATCTACTGGAGGGTGTCAGTTTAAAAGATATGTCCTGGGTTCAATCCCCAGAACAACAGCAACAAAAGTTCCTCTCCTCCAAACACACACACACTCACGCACACACAGAATGTTAGAATTAGGAGCTATGCAATTTCTTTCCTGACTGAAATAACTGTGATTGGTAAAAGTTATTTTAAAGCATTTATTTAAAGTCTCTGAAAGTTGTCCACATGGCATATAGCAAATGAAGGAACAGTTATTTAAGAAAATCTATTAAATGTTGGTAAGAACAGCGAGTCTGTGGCACTAGAGCCATTTATGTCTTCCTCCCTCCTCTTTCCCATCTTGGTGTGATCAAAGCACTATTCTGACTGGGTTTGGTCAGTAAAATGGGGCTCCTTCTCCACCCAAATTCCAGTTGAGGCTTACTTTATCTACCTGGGAGAGCCAAGCCACCAGCACTTCAGGACAGTGTCCTCTCTCAGCTCCTATCTCAGAGGCTAAAGCTCAGGTGAATGTGGCCAAGAGGCCTGAGTGCCCTTCCCCTACCCAGCTCCCACTTGTCCAGACTCTAGCTCAGATTCAGCAGGCTAAGAACACTGTGGTCCTGACTATCCATGCCAGAGCATGCTCAGATGGTGAAAGTTCAATGCCCTGAGAGGCAAGTAAAGGCCAGAAACTAATGCCTTTACCACTGTTGTGTTCCTGAAGCAGAGATGTCACTCAAGAGAAGCAAATGATTGTCCCACCCCCAGCTTTAGAGGAGAGGCCTAAAAGTTTTGCTTAGAAGGAAAAGCAAACCATAAAAACAAAAGAGCTCTAAAGGTCTCTTCATGGAATAGACTTCCTTTAGAACAGAATGCAGGGAAGTTCAAAACTAAGAGCTCTCAAAAGTGATGGAAATTTTGGAGGTAAGTAAGTAAAGGAGAATTGCTAGCTCAATGAAGTCATTAATTAATATTATCTAAAACTTCCAATTTTCAACAAAGATTACAAGACAAATGGAGGGAGAGGGAATAGTAAACCACAGACAAGATAAGACAGCAACAGAAACTATCTGCAAAAAGGCTAAGGCATGGACTTAGAAGATGAAGACTTCAGAGCAGCTGTTATAAATAACTTCAATTAAAAGAAGCAATGGTTAAGGAGTAAAGTATAGCTGGAGTGTATTTTTTAAAAAGAAAAAAATTGGAAATTCTTGAGTGGAAAAGTACAATATCAGAAATGAAAAATCACTACGACTCCAGAGTAGGTTGGAATTGGCAGAAGAAACATCACATTTGAATGTAGACATATGAAAATTATGCAATACAATGCAAAATAAGAAGCAGGTCATGGTGATACACACCTCTATCCCAGTATGTACTCTGGGAGGCTGTGCCAGGAAGATCATAAGTTTAAAACCAACTGGGCAACTTAGTGATGCAACAAAACCCTGTCTCAAGATGAAAGTATAAAATAAAATTAAAAAGGGATGGGGAGGTAGGTCATTACAAAAGCCCTAGGTTCAATTTAATATGCAGTAGTATGGGGGAAAAATGATGGGGCGTGGAAGGGAAAAAAGAAGGAAAATGAACATAGTCTGAGATCGGTGGGACACCCTAAGGACTACTAGAGAGTGAAGCTGGAAAAGTTTAAGGAAATAATGCCAAAAAATTTTCCTAATTTGAGTAAATCATTAATTTATACATCTAGGAACCCCATTGTACTCTAAGGAGTATAAACAAAGATTTACTCCAAAATACATCAAAGTCAAATGTGGAAAGACACAAAGAAAAAAGAATTTTTGAGACAGAGTGTTGCTAAGTTGCCCAAGTTGGCCTTGAAATGATGATCCTCAGCCTCCCAAGTAGCAGAGATTACCAGCATGCACCACCACACCTGGCCAGAAAATGAAAATCTTGAAAGCAGCAAGAGAAACACTGCTATTCACTTACTGGGGATACTTATTAACAGCTGGCTTCTCATCAGAGACCACAGAAGCAGTAAGGCAGTGGGTATCATGTACAGTTGGTTCTCTATATCTGTGGATTCAGCCACCCACAGATTCAACCAACTATGGATAAAAAAAATTGATTGCATTCATATTGAAAATATACAGATTGTTTTCCTTGTCATTATTCCCAGAACAATGTGCTGAGCAACTGCTCACATTATCTTTGCATTGTATGAGGTATTTTATATAATCTAGGGATGATATAAAGTGAGTAGGGGGATAGGCGTAGGTTATATGCAAATACTGTGCTTCTTTTTCTGTGGATTTTAGTATTACAGGAGGTGCTACAATCAATCCCCCATGCATACTAAGAAATGAATATATTGAAAGTTCTGAAAGAAAAAATAATTGACAAGCATCATTTATCCAGCAACTTATCTTTCAAAAAGGAAGAAAAAATACATTACCAGATAAACAAAGTGTAAAGAATTTGCTGCCCTGAGAACTTACAAAATTCACTTTAGAAATTTTTTTAAGGTGATGGCAAGTGATCCCAGACAGTAAATAAAATCCAAATAAAAAATGGAGCACCAGGAAAGGTAATTCGTATAAATACATATTTATTGGATTTTCTTCTCCTAATTTTTAAAATGACTATGTAAAGTAATATGTATATGACTGTATATCGAGCAGATATAGAAATAGAATATATTGGACAATAAAAACCAAAAGAAAGCAATCTGAAATAAAGCTATATTAGAACAAAGAAATGATAACATATATTAACTAAAGTCCAAAAAAATGAATAAATCTGAAAGGACCAATATGAAGGTAGTATTTTTAAAAAACTATATAATTACTTGTTCTTTCATCTCTATGCTTCTTTAAGAAACACACAATATGTTAAGTAGTATGACAACTTAGCAATTGAATTGTTGTTAATCATATATAGATAAAACAAAGAGAGTAATAGCATAGCAAAGAATAGAACTCTAAATCAGTAATATTTTATCTTATTGGAATTAAGTTAATTCTGATATGCCTTAAAAGCTACATCAAGCACTAAGAAGATAACTAAAAAGTACTAAATAATTTAAATGTTTTAAAAATACAATTAATGTAAAGAAAAGCAGTAAAGAAGATATGAAGAAACAATAAGGAAAAGACGTAAAATGAAGAGTAAAAAGTAGAAAAATAAATTTATAACTCCTAGAGAAAAATAAGGAGTAAGTCTTCCTGATTTTGAATTAGGCATTTTCTTTTAGGAATGATACCCAAGTCATAAGGAAACAAAGAAATAATAAATAAATTGACTTCATCAATATTGGAAAATTTCATGGCAACAAATACTGTTGAGTGAAAAGATAACTATAGTATGATAGAAAATTTTTGCAAAGCATATATTTGATAATGGTTTTATATTATAAGATATGAAGAATTACTACAATTTAGCAAATAAAAATCCATTTAAAATGGGCAAGGAATCTAAATATTCTTCTACAAAGAAGATAAAACAAATGACCAATAAGCACATTAAAATATACTCTAGTCTACCTCCTTAGTGAGCTCCACTTCACATCAATTAGGATGTCTATGATTAAAAGCAGAAGTAGTAACAAGTGTTGGTGAGTGTGTGGGGCATTCGGAACCCCCATGCTGGGTGGGCATGTCAAATGGTGCAGTCTCCTTGAGAAACAGGATGATAGTTCTCAAAAGGTAGGACAAAGAGTTACCACAAGACCCAGCAATTCCACTCCTAAGCATTTCTTCAAGAGTAATAAAGATAATTGCCCACACAAAAATGTGCCTATGATTCGTCACAGTGGCATTATTCATAAGAGCCTAAAAGTGTAAACAGCCCAAATTAGTGATTATAAAGTAAAGATATTATATATTTCTATTATACAAATACAAATGGGATACTTTCCAACCATAGAAAGGAATGATGTGCTGCTTTGTCCTATAATGAGGTTGAACCTTTTAAAACATTATGACACAATCAACAAAGTGAAAAGGCAACCTTTGTCATAGGAGATTTATTAGAAAATTATATATCTGATAATGGATGAGTATTCTGAACATATAAAGAACTCTTACAACTCAACAATAAAAAGCCCAGTAACCCAAGATGTAGTTTATTTCTTTCTTCCCTCCCTTCCTCCCTCCATTCCACCTTTTCTTACTTCCTCCCTTTCTCCCTCCTCCTCTTCTTTTTTCTTCCTTTCTTTTTTTACACTACTGGTTAAGACTTTCAGAATAAGGTTAATCAGAAGATAGAGTAGTGAATGCAAACTCTTCTTTTATTCATAATAAAAATTGGTTCTTATAGTATCTTAAAAGAAATAATTTCAAATTTTTAACATAATGTAACATGCTTACTGTCAATTTTTTTAGTTGCCCCTAGTATATGAAAATTTCTCTTTTTCTAGTTTGCTGAGACTTTAAAAAAATGAATGATGACTTTTTCAAAGACTTTGCACCCTTTGTCATAATCATATGTCTTTCTTTCCCTTCCTTCCTTCCTTCCTTCCTTCCTTCCTTCCTTTCTTTCCTTCTTTCTTTCTTTCTTTCTTTTTTTATATTGGGAATTAAACTCAGGGTCTTGTGCTTCCCAAGCAGGCTCTGAATCACTGAGCTACATCCCTGGCCCACTTTTTCTTTTCTTAAAATGAAATTTATCAAATTTCATGATAGATTTTTAAAAATGAAGCCAAACTTGCATGCTTATGTTAAATCCTACTTGATGTGTCACCTTTCCTTGTAACTCATTGCCAAATGTAGTCAACATATATTTTGCTTAGGACTTTTCATGATGTAAGTTAGTGAATGTTATTAGCACATAATTTTCCTTTCTCATTTTGGAAGACTATTTCCCTATTTCTGTTTTCTGAAATAACTTGAATTACACTGAGATAATTTATTCCCTAAGTGTAAATTCCCTAAGAACTGACTGGCTCACCAGGGTCTATCTGTTCTTAAAAGTAGTATGTCTAAAGGTCTACTATCAAGAATATATAAAGAACTGAAAAAAATCAGAGCCCCCCCAAATTCAAAGACCCAATTCAAAAATGGGCATCCAAAATGAACAGACATTTCTCAGACAAAGAAGTAAAAGCAGCAAATAAATATATGAAAAAATGTTCAACATCACTGGTCATTCGAGAGATCCAGATGAAAACAACACTGAGATTTCACCTTACCTCACAAAGAATGGCTGCTATCAAGAAATCAACCAATAACAAATGCTAGTGGGGGTGTGGAGAAAAAGGAACCCTTCTCCCTTGTTGGTGGGAGTGCAGACTGGGGCAACCACTGTGGAAATCAGTGTGGAGATACCTCAAAGAACTAGGAATACAGGTCCCATTTGACCCAGCTATTCCCCTACTGTGAATCTTCCCCAAAGAATTAAAAGAATCATGCCACAGCGATATATGTGCACCTATGTTTATAGCGGCACAGTTTGTAATAGCTAAAGCTTGGAAACAGCCCAAATGCCCATCAACTGGAAACTGGATAAAGAAGTTTTTTTTTTTTATAAAATGGGGTACTACTCAGCCATAAAGAATGAAAAACTAGAGACATTTATAGCTAAATGGATGCATATTGAGGCCATACTCTTAAGTGAAATAAATAGGACACATGTGTAAATACTGAATAGTTTCTCTAGTGTGAGAAATTGAAAGTGTAAGTAAGGGTGAAAATGATTAAAATGAATAATTGATAATTTGAAATAGGAAAAGGTCCAAGGGTTTGGGGATGGCAGGAGGGGAAGGGGAAAGGGAAGAAGGGAAAGGAAAAATTATGAGAAAGAAAAAAAAATGGAATCAAAGTCTGTGTAAATAGGGAAGGGTGGAGGGGGTGAAAGGTGCACAGGTAACGGGAGAAAAAATAAGAACTAGGACACATGATGTTCTGATACAAACACCCAATGATAAATGTAAATGTATTTTATACCTAAAATGTACGTATATATATGTAGTATGTCCAAACAGTATTTCTCTTGTTCCTTAAACCAAATTTTGTTAAGGGTTTTCACTTGTCTGTTTGTTTGTTTTGGTGCTGTGATGGAACTCAGGGCCTTATACATACAAGGCAAGGAGTCTCTCTGTCTCAGATTTGCCATCCTATTTTCTACCTTTTTTATTTTGGCAGCCCCTTTTGATTATTAATTTTTTACTATTATACCTATGTTCACTTTGCTTCATGTGAAGTATGTTCTGAAATTGCAGGACATATATATTTTATTTTCAGTACCACTAGTACCACTTCCATTAAAAGTGATATTTTCTTTGACAGGTGTTGTTTGGGTCTTGGTGAGCAGAGAGAAGACCTGATCGCCACAACACAGTCCTTGAGCCACCTCTGATTGTGCCCACTTGCGCACTTACATCTCTTCAGGGGCATGGTGGCCCTGTCCATCAGACAGAAAATCAATTCCAGTGAGTGACAAAGAGTAGGAAAAATCCTGAATGTCATAAGAGTTTAAAGAGAAATTTAATTAACAAATAAAAAAACTGAATGACATTAAAATAAACTATAGAAGAAGTTCAATAAGAATAATATAAATGGAAAAATTGGCAACAAATTTGAAAAGATGTTTAAGTTTGTTCATAATGTAATCATTTAAGTATAAGTGACAATGGGAAGCCACTTTTCAGCTCTCAGTTGGCCATTGCCTTGCTCTGTGACTACTCCTCCTTCTTTAGTCACACACACACCTCACCATGTACCAGCAGCAATGACCCCATCCTGGTCTAACATGGGTACATCAGGAGGGTTCAGATGCTAAGTTGCACACAGTTATCACCTCTTTTTCGAGCTCCTATCTCAGATGTTATCATAGGAATCATGTGGGTCAAGGTTCCTGGCAGGAAATGTACTAGGTGGCTCCAGATGATGTTTCTTCTGTAAAAAAAAGACCCCATGAGGGAAAATGTCCTCTTATTAATAGGACACTGTTGGGTCTGTGCGTGACCACTGAAATAGCTGAGCCACACTTTGGCCATGGCCCCTAACACTGCCAACATGTGGATAAGCAGAACAGAAAAATGGAAAGCACCGGGATCCTTTAACTCTGTTGAGCTGCTGAATCAGCCAACCCCATAGCCAGCTCATCTTTGGACTTTTAATTTCCAGAGCCAACATGGAGTCAGGCAGTCTAAAGCATCTTACTTGAGATTATAGGCCATGTAGAAGAGAATGAGCAAAACCAGGGATCCATGACAGCTGGTAAAACTGTGATTTAAGATATCCTCTTTGAGAGGTAATTTGGCAATATCAAATACGTTTGAAACATTTTTTAAGTAACGGAGCAATTCCACTTTGGGGAATTTATCCTAGTGTTAGACCTTGTATACAAAGATATACACACAGGCTGTTCATTGAAGCTGTGGGTGTAATAATAGAAGACAAAGCAGGGCATGGTGGAACACGCTTATAACCAGGAGGATCACAAGTTCAAGCCCAACCTTGGCAACTTAATGAGTTTTTGGCTCAAAAGTGAAACATAAAGGGGCTGGGGATTTAGCTCAGTTGTTCCGCCCCCTGACTCACAAGCAGAAGGACCCCAGTTCGATCCCTGGTACCAAAAAAAAAAGTGAAACATAATAAAGGACTAGGGAATGTAGCTCAGTGTGAAGGCCTTGGTTTCAGTCTCCAATACAGAACACACACACACACACAAACACACACACACACACCCCAAAATGAAGACTGACCACAACTTGACATATTATAAATAATCTCATAATGTAATAAATTACTTTTTAATATGGAATACTATGCAGGCCTTAGAAAGAATGATGGAGAGACAACAGTAATCTGCATATTGTATTGTTTCTAAAAAGTTATATGGAGTGCATATAAAGTGTGTAGCATACTATGTTGGACTATGCTTTTATATGTAGAAGTCTTCTGGAAAGTTAGAGAAATTAAACAGTTAACCATGGTTGTCTCTAGGGAGGTGAGTGGACTGTCTAAGAAATTGAAGATGAGATTTTCTTTTACTGTTTGCACATTTTATACCTTTAAATGTATGCACTAGTATGCACAATCTGTTCAAATGAATAATTATTATTTAGATAAATGGATGAAAGATTCTTGGAGGTCATATCTTGTCTTGGGAAAATGCCTTGACAAAAAAAGGTCTTGCAAAATAGAATGATACCAAGCCCCAGATCAGGCTTTCTAAGTGGAGGGTGAGGAGGGGGGTGTCCAGGGACTTGGACTGGGGTGGCTCAGCCCTGCAGCCCTTTCCAGTGGTGTGCAGACGATGTTTTATCAGGGCTAGGGATGCAGTTTTAGGAAAAACAATCTGGTGTGGCATGAGACACAGGCAGACCCTCACATGGTCTGTGGAATTGGAAGAACTGGGTTCCCATACTGACAAAGCCATTTAATCCAGTGGATCTTTAGCCCATCAATTTTTTTCTGAAAAGAAGTACCTTTAGCATTTTTCCTAATGATAAAAATTGTGCATGTTTGACCAATACAAACCTGAACAAAACAGAAATGCATAAAATGAAAAAGAAAAGGTCTTTTATATGTTTCATAATATTTCTGTTCTATTTCCTACCTAATTTGATAATCACTGTTTATGATTTCTCCTTATTTCCTTCCAAATATTAGTGAAGGTATAAATATACCTAATTGTTTAATGCAGATGGGATTCTATTACACATTTTTATTTTCTCCCTCTATGCAGTGTAGACTGGGAGTCAGCACACGTTTTTAAAAAGGTAAATAATAAATATTATAGGCTGTACAGGCCACGCAGTCTCTGTCATAATTCAACTCCACCACTGCAGTGGGAAATCAGTCACAAACAATACATAAGTGAACGAGCATAGCTGGGTTTCAGTTAAAAAAAAAATATATATATATATATACACACACACATATCTATCAAGCTGTGGGTTACATTTGACCTTTGAGACAAAGTTTAGCAACCCTCGTGTGCTTAAATCTACCTTATTTTTAAAGGGTTACCTAGTCCTCTCTGGAAAGGATTAATAAATTCACTAATGCTCATTGATAAATACTGAAAGTGGCTTCCATTTAAACCTCTCTTCACCAATCACTGCTTGTCAACTAGAAGGATTAGCAGCTGTCTCTCTCTCTCTCTCTCTCTCACCCACCCAGGAACATACTGACCTCTTCCTGTAGTTCACTGAAATGGGATGTTTTGCAGGGTTTGTCCACCGTGTCCTTGTGCTTTCCTAGCTGATCTAACTGGCCATCTCAATATTGTAGCGTGCAGTAGAATTAAATAGTGTGTTAACCAAACATGAAAAGTACAGGAATTGTGTGTTATTAAAAGAAACAATTAAGTTGATTATTTTTGAAAAGACCCAATTAACATAAATTTCTTTTTTAAAATATCAGTCAAATTCAGTATGGGTTGAGATAATCACAACAGACTGAAAACCAAGGAGCATTGGGTAGGTAGCATGGAGACGGTCACATGAGTTTTCCAGAAGGAAGCAGCCCTGGAATCAGGCTGAGTCTGGGCTAGAGAACTGCTTTCTGTTCCCTGATGCCTCACAGACTCGCCTCACCAAAACATCTTTTCCAGGTCTGAGGGATCTTCTCTGATTTTTGGTGTCCTTTTGTAGAATGTGAAACATGAGTAAGCAGAATATCACTTTTCTCCCCTCAAAGGCCCGGTGTCAGTAACACTGAAAACAGTCCGTGTTTACATTTCGATGTCCTTCCAGGTTCAGTCCCATAGCTTACTGTCTGTTCTGTCACCTCCAACGCACACATTTTTCTCCCAGGCAGAATCTATCTTGCCTGACATGGCAGAGCAGTTAACATTGATTTTGGTGAATGATCTACTTTGGTTTTTGCTACAGAGAGATTTTAGTACAAATTCTCATATATTGTTTTCTCAACTAATAGAAGAATATGTTCCGCATCCGTTGTGCTGGGTTTGCCCAGTCTGCTGTTTTGCAACTCACTGTCTCATCTCTTTTATTTGCCTTCTCTGTCACTGTCGATCTTTTCCTAATACTTCATCCTTTATGCAGACTCCTTCCTTGGAGCCAAATTTGGCAGTGGAGTTTGCCTAGCTAATGGGGACCATATGCCCTGCAATTACATTCCCCGACAACATTCAGATTTGTTAGCAAATATTGGAGAAGGCAAGTTGAGAAACTGGAGCTCAAAGGACTGTCAGGAATTGGCACTTTCTGACAGGTAAACCTGCATTTCCTGACCCTTGGGAATGAATTCTGGTTTGGGCTGCTATTGTCTTAGCTAGAAGGAGGATTTGTGTGTGAAAGTATCAATCAACTGGTGGATTGCTCTTCAAATAGGTCGGTGGCCCTCTTATATCTTCCCAATGGTGTGCTCTACTTACTCCTACAGATCAATTTTTCATACGTGACTATTATCTGCTTGTTTGTTGATCTCATCCCTCCCCAGACTGGAGAATTGGAATCATGACATTATTCACTATTGCATTCCCCAGCTCCCACTAGAGGAGTTGAAACACTATTGTTTGGTTAATGAATGAATGGGACAATCTTTAGAGTACATTAAGTACTAATAGATTCTAACCAATATATATAATATGGCATATATACGTGTGCGTATACAGTGGACCCTCGAGTTGCAAGTGGCCTGACATATAAACACCCTAGGTTATGACCATGATTCACTAGGAAAATTCATGGTGTTTCTGGTAAGTTACACACATTATACAACCCTTCTTTTATTATGAAAAGGTTAGTGAAGGGGTGCTTTGGGAGGTTCAGAATGCATTATGAGTATTTCCATTATTTCAGCCCTCTGGAACGAATTGAGTTCACAAATCAAGGGTCCACTCTATTAGCTTCAGTGGCATTTCCCCCCCTCTCTGTCACCTCTTCTTCAAGGCAAAATGAACGTTAGACTAAGGAGTCCAGTCTCCCAAAACGTTCAAACTCACAAGATTTTGAAGATCTAAAGCACAGATCCAAACTGCATTTTTAAGAGGTCTCTTTTTCCTACAGATGAAGTTTCATCCATGGCCCTCTTGGGTAGGGACTTGGGAGGGGAATAGGGTGCCTCAGGCCTTCAGCAGGCTGTCCTGGGTTTTGATAAGCAAAGGCATAGGAAACACTGCTGCTCTGTGTGGCTGAAGTGAGGACCTTCTTGCTTCTCAAGAGCTTATCAAACTCTGTCCATGTTTGCAGAGGCCCGCTCACTGGAGACTTCCGCAATGTGTGGCTTTCTGGGCTCTAGGGCAGCAGCTGTTTCTCTGCCCCACTGCCTCCTATTGCAGTCTAGGGTGCTGACTGGCTCCTTGGAGATGGGGGTGTCTGTTTGCACTTGCAGCTGGGAGGGAGAGTTCACGGCTGCTTTCAGACCACAGGTTTGCCCTCACCAGAGGGAGAGAGAGAGAGAGACAGAGAGAGAGAGAGAGAGAGAGAGAGAGAGACCCAAAGAGAACTTAGAGACAGACTTTGCCACCACCATATTCCATGCCTTCATGGCCATGTGACTGCTACAAAGACACAAGAAACACTCCTTATTTTAGAACACAAATACATAAATTTTTAATCTGCGAAAAATACAAAATGAAACCATGTACAAGTTATGTACAAACCCTTTTTACAAGACAAGAAAGTTATCACTGGTTGTTACAGATGACAGAGTTGGGTAGATCATTTCAGAGCACCAGCATTTATTCTCTTCTCCAGTTTCTGTTCGGCCACAGTAATTCATCATAGCCATAATCATAATGCCAACAATCGAAAGCATGAAAGACAAATGAATAAGCCACGCTCTTTTTCCTTAATGAACACATAGGCTGACCTCAGCATACATAAACCTTTTCCCCCTTTCTCTGTCCCCTGAAGAAACCCCCGAGTGCAGGTTCCAGTGTTAAGTGGGGGAAAGTTTCTTTTCAGCATCTGAGTGGTGGGATGTGGGCCAAAAGTTTTAGGCAGGATGTGATTATGCCACCTGGGAATGAAATGTTTTTAATTAGGATTTCCAGGCAGATATTGGTTTATGTTTGAAATGTTGCAGTTCTGGTCAAGTGTGTATTTGGCGGAAGGAAGGGAAAGGGAGGGAGGGGCTCTGGGGCACACGGAGTTCTGGTATAGCATGGAAGTGAAGCTCAGTCCACCCTGTTGGCAGCTCCCTTCCATGCCAGATGCCTTTTCACATGGACCCCGTGTCCCATGTGAGGGAGGCCTGGGGTTGCATGTGTGATGTGTGCACAGTCTGATCTCAAACTCAGACTCCAAACAGTGGGGTTAGCAGTGCTGCCTAGGGTGGCCCTGGAGAGCTTGGGTGTCACTTTCCTCCCTGTCCTACTGAATTGCAAGGTAAAGGAAGAGCAGGAACATGGAAGCCCTCAAGGGAATAGACAGACCAGAGGAAATCTCTTTAAAAGTCTACCTAGAAATAAGATCATTTTTCACCTGGCCAAAATATCTCCCTGCATACTGCTGCTCCAGAAAAGCCAACAAAGCAAGGTGATTGTAGCACTTAGACCCCTGAAACTAAAGCTGCAAATGTAAGCTGTGTGGCAAGGGATGAGGAAAACTGCAGTGACATGAACAGGAGACAAAAAGGAGAAGCCACCTCAGGATCCCTGTCTGGAAGTTTCAGAAAGAGTGCCAGTGACCTAGACATCCTGAGCAACCTCCATTTTCATGGCATCCAATGTAACCCTAAGCACCCCTCCAGGCAGGCTTTGTGACAAGATCCGGGGCTAAAGGCCAGTAGGCAAGCTGCCCTCCAGGGGAGTCTTTTTACTTGTGAGTCACCATCTCCAATAGCCTTCATCTCCAAACCTCATATAATGCCCACCCTTTCTTTTTCTTAGAATTCTCCCCTCTTGTTTTCCATTTTCCTGGAACTGGACTATACCTGGTCTCCTATCACAAGAATGTCTACTTATTTTGCTGTTATTAAAAGTATGGCTGCAGCTCCCAAAGAGATCTGCCAACAGATCTTCTAAAGCGGCATTTCCCATTTTGGAGAACTCACCTGGGCACCACACTTTGCAAGGACCTGTGTGTGCGAGTCCAGTTTCCACATTGCAGGGCCTGCTGCAGCCCTCTTCTTGCCCCACTCCTCTGCCTTATGACTTTCCTTATGACGACTCTCCGATTCTTCTACTCTGGACAAATGCAGCACATTTCTCAGCAGACTGCATTCATCCCCTCCCCTGCCTGTCTTCTCTTCTTCTTTCCTGTTCCTCTACATGGTCCTGCCCTAGAAGTCTTGGGTGAGCATTTTCTTCACAAAAAAAGTTTCCAGCCCCACAGCTGTTCCACCGACACAGAGCCTTACAAGCCCAGCCAAGCCTGTACAACCATTGTGATTCATGGTGCCTATCTGCCATTCCCTATTCACAGCTACTCAGAAATTCATTATTGAACAGCTGTTTTGTGCCACACGAGATCTTATTCGTGGACATGTGCCTTGTGTTCCCTATTAAGCAGGTGGGCTGTCTTCCTCTCAAATTATACCCAGCCTCAAGTGCACAGTGGCTACTCAATAACTGTCCACTAGCTATTACTGATTAATACCATCTTCTGTGCCACATTCTAGATGTTCCTGCCTTCAGACCTGGCATGCTAGTCCTCTGCTTACATAACTCCCAATTTCCCTCATCTCCTAAAGAGCCCATCCTCCTAAACCACTTCAAACCACAGCATCTCCTTTGTTTTAGTTCCTGCTATATTGAAAGATGGTACTATATCATGGGTGCTTACTCTTTCTCTAATGGCTCTGCATGTTTCTCTTTTCAGTTGGATTTTAAGCTCACTGACAGCAGGACTTGTATTGTGCTC
Source organism: Heterocephalus glaber (assembly GCF_053883595.1). NCBI lineage: Eukaryota > Metazoa > Chordata > Mammalia > Rodentia > Bathyergidae > Heterocephalus > Heterocephalus glaber. The sequence continues at coordinate 11,804,007 of NW_028258320.1, read as the reverse complement.
ATTCTATCGACCTGCTCCATCCCTCTTACAAATATTTACTGACTGCTAACTCAATAAGCAGTGGCTACCTGATTTTCTGACAGGATGTTTCACTGTGGGAATTCATATTTGGTAGCTCTGAACTATTGATTATGCTCTACAGTTTGTTGATGGCCTACGTGATGTTCTTATTATATAATGTTCAGAAAATAGTAGAATTGAGATATTTTAAAAAATCTGAACTCTTTCCCTTCTCTCTAATCTACCTGGTTTGTTTGTGGGTGGCCTTCTAGTAACTCAGTAGTTCAAGGATGCCCTGTGTCTCAAATCCCCATGATGGGAGCAAAGAGTATGCAGAAGGCAGCTGCTACACAGGGCAAGCAGTTAGCATGGGGTGTGCAACCTGCAGGACTCTGTGCTGTTGAGACAACATTCATCTACAGAATCTACACTTTCATGATGATGGACAGGAAAAACTGGTCTCTCAAAACTGTCAACAAAAAAAAAGTGCACAGGCATTGCTTCCTGTCACTGTTGAAAACTTTTAGTGAATTTCCCGAGTTTCTAAATCAACTCTCCACTTTCTACCTTGGCCCTTAGACTGCCTAGTTTCTAGCTCCTTCCATGAAATCTCATTCTACTTCTCCTCAGCTCCTTTATACAAATTTACCCCCATATACAATATGATCTGACAAGTCCCACCAATGCATTGAAGACCATTAAAACCTCTCTCCCTGGAAAACTCTCGTGGTCCACATTTCTCCAGTCTAGTCCTCCATTTCCTATTGAAACGCCTCCAAAGCCCATCAGGCATTATATACCTCTGCATTCTTCCCACCCCATGGGCCTATGCAGCCTCTTCCATACAATATCAAGCATTGGTTCTTGGCAGAACATGCATGGCCCTTGTTCATGATAATTTAAAAGGATGGATATGTATATATCTTTTTTCTGTCTTCCCAGTCTTGGTTCTATATCCTGAGTGTCACTTTCAGATAGAGTTTCGGGCCCGTTTTCATGCTTTAAAATACAGTAGGGATATTTTAACTCAGAACACCTCCTCCAATTTCAGCATGTGAGACTGCAATATCATAGAGCTTCCAACTGTTGTGGAGTTATAGGGCTGTGACCTTTGATGATGACAAATTAGGCTTAGTAATCTCTTCAGAAATAAAATTAAAAATCTTCTGTATATTCCATTATTTTCATGACAACACTAAAATTATTAACAACTGATACAACACAAGCAACAACCCATCAGGGCAGACTCCACTTAGTCAACATGACCATGCTAAATACAAATCCACTGGAAATAATTTCTAACCAGTGCTCTTTCATAAATACATCCAAAAGGTCTCATTCCTCCTTCAAACTATCATGGAATTTAAATGTTAAATCAGCTCTGCTGGATAAAAGAAAACATGCCCTTTAGGAATATTGGGTGAATAGAACAAGGGTAGAAATATAATTTACCAGGAAGTTTGAAAGTGAATTCTCAGTTCCTTTTGTTTTTTAAAGAGAATCAGTCAAGCCCTAAGTAATGAGGGCTTTTCAAGGGCTGCGGTGATTGATGGTTTTCCCACCAGTCCAGAAGCAACAAATAGGAACAGAATAAAAAATGGATAGATTCTGCTCTGGAACTCAATGTCCACATTGGATGGATTTGTTTGGTCTCCTGGGAGTCAAATTGGCTCAAATCCTAGTCAATTTATTTACCATTCTTTTTCTCTCTCCCTTTCTCTCTTCCTCCATCTTCCCCTTCCTTCCTTCTTTCAATTGAGGTTCCCTTCGATGATGAAATGATAGGTCAAAATAACATTTATGAATAATAAGGAGATGGTTAGTATATTAATTAAAAAATCAAACAAACAGGAAATGGAGAAGACTGATGACTTCCTAAAGCCCAGACCTATGTGGGGAACCTGAAAGGGGATACTGGGGTGGGGGGCGGGTCTCAAGATTATCGTTACCTACTAGGCATTGGAGATGTGGGCTCAAGAGAAAGGGATTAGCCAGAGCTGGACACTGAACCAAGAGAAAGGGAAGGCAGAGATGAGGTTGAGCAGATAACCCTGGAAACAGGAAGAAAAATCTGATCAGTGTGATTGAGGTACATGTGAATCAAGGAATTTGCATCTTGAATCTAAAGAGTTTCCAAAAGATAAGCACAGGAGTGAACCCAACTATGCTACATGTATGTCTGGAGCAGAAAATGTACAAACATTGAGGTCAGGAGTACTGCATGGGTGATGCAGCTGTAAAGACCATGTTCCAGTCCTGCACAAGATTATCTTCAAAGGACTGGCCAAGGACAGGCAGTTACTCTCACTTTCCCCACCTAATTTAGATCCTGTCCTCTCAGATCTGAAAGGGACCTCAAGGCCAACCCAATGAACCATTGTCATTTTTATGGTAAGGGAGATGCCAACAATTTAAAGAATACTTTCAAAACTTATAACTAGTTGTTTGCAGTTATTGCTCTTGAATCCTCATACTAAACCTTCAGCAGGGAGCTCTTTGTTTTCCACATAAAAATATCCCTGATTTCATATGATTTCTCATTTCTGCCCTTTCCAATGCAAACTAAACACTTCTAATTCCTTGTCTATTTAAAAATCTCCATTCTTTTATAAAGTATGTCATAAGTTGGAACAGCTCTTAGAAGCAAAGAGCTTATTCTCCAATGCTCTAGTCACAATCACTTTTATTTAAGGTGTTTTATATTGGGGTGAGGGAATATTTTAAAATATAAAATAGCTAAGACAAAAATACATTTTATCAATGAGAAAAGTGATGATGGTAATGATGCACTTATACATAGGTACTTTTTGTTTTGTAAACAGCCTATTGGTGGTTCTGATTCCCTAAGCACCCAAGAATCATTGTGCAGAGAATGGCTTTTCTGGAACCCTAGAATGGAATGGGAGATCAGAGCCCTATAACACAGAGTATGGCCAAAGAAGACTATCACTGATCTAAAGAGGATGTAAGTGGAAAGACAGTCTTTCATAGCAGAGATGGATGAGGACTCAAGGCCAAATAGAAAGTCAGGAAGCTCTGGTATTCCCTTGAGCCCTCTAGAGGTGTTTCCACTTCTCTTCCAACTTACCAGGTACTAGTTTTGCTGAAAGGACCACAACCTAGTCATTTTATATACCTCCTTTTAAAAAATGCCCAATTCTGTTTTCTGGCCCAGAATAATTCATGACTACAAAGGCAAAACAGCATGAGCTTATTGCTCTGCCTTGGAAGAAAACGGGTTTCTATCAACTTGGATTTTGGAGGACACTTGATGAAGCAAGGAGGCCTTTTCAGGAGACACTATCTTACCTATTATGATTTTTTTTTAAGCGTAAGTTCAAATCTTTAGGCATATGCAGACTTGAAGTAGGGACAAGGTCTACCTTTCTGCTTCCAGACTGCTTTGGTATGGAAGGACAAGGGAGAGGAGGAAAAGGAGCAGTGTGCCACCCTATATTCCTGTAATGGGAGATCCTTTAGGTGTTTGTCATTGCTCAGGGGATATCAAAGCTCTATGACAGGTTCAGGAGTGGTTATCAGGAAGAAGAGTGGAGATGAGCCCACTACAGTTCATGAAAGAAAGAAGAGCGTGGATCCATGGGAATGTATTATGGTGACCCAAATGCAAAATCAATATGTAAAAAAGGCTTAGCTTTCTTGAAAGCTGCCAATATCCTAGCAGGAGATATTTTTCCCCACCAACACGTTTGACTTTTGTTGGAAACCAAGAAATGTTTATCAGCCCGAATATAGACTGTTGACGTCATTTTAGTCTGCTGAGTAGACTAGCGATTGATTATAAGTAGTTTTTTTAACAATCCAATTGGACATATATTATATTCACAATACTTTTATAGAACTAATTCTACAAAATGTGACAACAGAGTAACCACAGTCTGACACGTCACTGCAGGACAATGCCTACGAGGTGGAAGCATGACTACATTGGCTCTGCAGGGAGTCGACAGAGGTGGAAGGTCATTTTGCCTAAGTCAGTAATTGGAGTACTTAGTGGACATATGTTTTCATGGTGATCTCATTGGTCTGCTCTGATCTGATTTGTACTACCATAGCTAAGTACCACATGGTTATGGCCTAAAGAGTTAACGGAGTAGTTATCATGGGACTTTGGGGGATATTTGGGTTAGTTTGATTAAGTATCCACAGTTCATGTTTTTAAGAAAATAAAAATCACTATCACATCCAGGCTTCTCCAGAGACCCTGGTGATCATACTAAAAATTGATCACTTTGACATTGAAAGACTTGCTAATCATTGGAACAGAGCAGTTGTTGGGGTGACTGCACACACAACATGCAAGCAAAAGCAGAGCTGAGAAGTGGTGGCGGTGTCTGATGGCTAGAAAAATCTTCTGACCACAGTTTGAAGTGGCTCATATGTTTTGTTTCATTGCTGGTAATTTTCAAAGGCCTTTTACTAACAGTCTCTGTTAAGTGCATTTGTTGCTTTCCTTTTTGTTATTACTATTGTTTTAAATTGCTTTAGCAAGTTTGTGTGTTTTGTCCCAGCAATTACTAAATCAAGGAAAGTGAGTAAATTAATATCTGTGCCAAAGTTGCTTCCTTGATCATGGACATTTTCTGGATTTTAAACAAAAATTTAGTGAGATAAAAGAGTTCATCTCAGATCCCATTGTTAAGGAAAAGTATTCATTGGTGTTTATAAACTTTCAGACCATAAGCTCTGAGATTAGGGGTCAGGGGAGAAATTTCACCAGATCCTCCCAAAGTTGAAATTAATTGCTTGGGTGGTTTGGAAGTATGAAATGAGAAGCTTAACAGCATGTAGGCATCCCCACAGTTAGAACAACAAACATGTCTTGCATGCCCTGGCCCTCGACTCCCACCTCCCAGGAATGCCCGCAACCCTTCTGGTACTGCTAGTTGGATGCCTAAACCTGATCAGGCCACCATAAAAAAGCTGCAAGAAAGTCTTCCCTTTCAATATGTGAAAAAGGGATGAGAAATGCAGAAAGAAAACTAAAACTACAAAAATTTGACTTTCAACTGTGAAAATAAGTAAGTTTCCATTTATTAAGAGCTGGTGTCAATGCAGATCAAAACACACACCCTTCCAAGACAGGAGCAGGTGTTTACCTGCTCTCTTTTGTCTTCTTTTGTGGATTTACTAAAATACATGTATACATTGTCAACCATTTTAAAATTGCTTTTATAATGCATTTCCCATAATTACAATTAGTTGTGGTGGTGACCATCATTCTCCCCAAAGAAAAAGAGAGAAAGAAGAGAAATACACATTAAGGAGTCTGGCCACTTCTTCATTTTGATTTTGCATTGTTTAGATATAGGGAAGATATTTGAAAATGAAAAAAAAAAAAGAAAAAATATATTTTCTTTTCTAATAAACAAAATAATTTAAAATGCTAGAGGCTATACATGACTATTTTAGTATGTTCATTTATAAATGAAATCATTTTCTTTTCCAAAATACATGGAAGCAATATTCAAGGCAGACAAAGAGAAAGATCTGTCTACATTATTTTCTTGCAATTCTTGCTTATCCTAATGTCTCCACCAGTGATTCAGCATGTAAGAGGAAGAAAAGTCACATCACCATTTATGAAGTTTGTCAGGCTTTAAAAAAATAGTTCTGGTCTCCTGGGAGTCAACATTCATCTTCAACTTCTCTGATTGGAGGAATCAAGCTGCTTGTGGATTTATATTGGTTGATCTGGTTAGCCATGTGAGTACTCATGGGCTTGATTTGAATGTTTCTGGGATAGGCATTATCCGGTTCATCTGTAAACCATTTCTTTTCTGCTAAAGGGCAAAATGGGTAGAGAACAAGAAGGAGAAATGAGAAGTTTAATTAGTCCTAGGGTAAAGATTTTGGAAAGTTCATTGAAAAATGCAAAAAGGTAATCGATAGAAGCTGACAGTGAGTAATTGCTAAGAGAAACAGTGAGGTGTAGGGAGGACCCCCAGACCTGAAACATACCTCTGCTTCCTGCAGCAAGTGATGAACAAAATGTGCCATTTGGACTTGCAAGCACCATGGGCAGACCTCAGAGAATATGGAAGGATTAGAAGGTGAAGGCTGGCAATGTTCTCTGGAGTTACTTTAGTGGCCTGAATAGCTTTGGTGGAGAGGAAATCCTGCATCTAACAGATATTGGGCACAGACATGGTGCTTAAGGAAAGATTTATGCAGCCATTGGTTGGAGTGAAGGGACATCATCCCTGCTGCAGAGAAAGTGGTCTAGAATCTCCTGCAGGATCACCTCTTCCCAGCCTTTGTTCAGGCTTGCTTAGAACAAACAGGCTTTGAAGGCACTCACCAACTCTACCATTTCTGATTCTTTTGCAGCCAGCTTTGGGAGTCTTAAAGGAAACACAGACTTTGCTGGCCAGTGAATGAAAGTTAGAAAAATGGCCAATGTGTTTAGGAGGCTATTGAAATGGCTTTACTTTCAACAACGAGAACTCTGTGTTGTTATAAAGCTATTAAAGGAGTTCCAAGGAGCAATATCTTAACCCACTATACTAACCCAAGCTGTCAACACAGGAGCTTGATGAAGTCTTGGCATTTCTTTTCCACCCTAAATATAGAAAGGGATGAGAGAGATGCTGAGTCAGGGCCTTCCAAGGCTGGAGTGAGAGTGAAAATGGTCTCCCATCTCTTAGCCGAGCAGAACTATTTTCCAAGACTCAATCTTCATCCTGCCTCTTTCTGGGATGGGAATTTTCTGGGAAATTGGCCATGTGTGTAGATAAGAAGGGACCAGGCAAATAGGACATTCTAACTCGGGAATAATCCACTGTATTTTAGTGGTTTAGGGAAAGAAAAGAACCAGGGGAAAAGCTTTAAAATATACTCATTTCTATAAAGATAATGGCCTCTCTAGTTTCCTCTTCCCTCTAGTAGCAGAGTTGTCCTAAGTACACCTCAGCGGTTCTGGACTGACATGTTAATGAAAACTCTTCACCTGGCTTGGTGCTTGTGTGTGCGTATGTAACGGTTTATAAATGAAGCATTGGTGACCGTCTCCATCACCATTCGGCTTATTTCTCCTTGCTCCATATTTCCCATGCCCCAAGCCCTTGGGGTCACTGTGGACCATTGCTGGGGCAGGGGTGTGCTTGGGTAAAAGGTTCACTACCCTTTGTTCAGCAGCTCAGTTTACCCCTCAGGACACTTGCTACCTCTTGGATCGTTCTCCCCACACCCCTCCTGCTCTGGCTCTCTCACCTATTATAATTAAGTTCACTTTGATCTGAACAGATTGGACGATAGGAATTCATAATGCTACATCCTCACAGTGAAGCTAACTGATTAAGTGCTTTAAATTATTCCCCCTGACAGAATGATAAAGTTACAATCTGTTCTGAGATGATCTACAGCTTGCCAGACTCCTACAGCTTCTTTCTACATTCATTTATCTTTTTGTCAAGCAGAGTTTTTTTTCCTAAGCTTCAATTCCATAGATCTTTTAAAGTCATCAGCACATCTGAATTATTAATGAGGCTTTAGAGGCAAGACTCCTGATGGGCTGGTTAAAAAAGGTTGTATAGAAATCCAGGACTGTGTACACATCAAAATAATTTCAGCTCCATTTAAAAAACCATTTAGTTCAAGTGTGACATAGATGAACCATTATGCATTTGTGGAAACCAATTTTTTGTGATCTACGATTAAACTAACCTTTCAGAGAAGAGTAAAGTGTGATGGTTATCATGTTTTAAAAGCATTGCCAGGCCTGTGAAACAATTTCCAACTATGACTTTTTTGAGCCATTTATGTGTAAAGATGATGTTTGGTGTTGAGTCTGATTTCTGTGTTCTATTTGCCTGAGCTGCCTTTGGCTTTGACCACACTGTTATATGGAATGATTTTGTGAAGGGATTTAGTGGTATGTTGGACATGCCAGGTTGCCAGAGAGAACTCTGCTGATGGAAACGTGGGGGTCTTTTCAGTGAAAGACCTAAGACAGGTGCAATTTACTGAAATTTTTACAACTGCTGCAGAGAATAATTGTTCAGAATTTAGTCTTTACAGTTCAATTCAAAGTTGGCATTTTGACCTTTCACCGCAGAGAGAATATCAATTTCCTTCTGCTGTCTATAATAAAGACAGCATTATTTTTCATTTAAGCTTCTGCCTTTCCCTCTAAATTTCTAGCTGAAAAAGACAAAATCTAAGCACAGTAGCCCTTGTATTTTGGCCACGCAGCTTCAGCACAAAAGAGAGGTTGTACAAAATCACCTCGCAGTCAGGGGGTGAGGTTCATTATGCCTAAGAAACAGGTATTTCATTTGGGCGCACCTCCTAAGATAGAAGCATGTTATTGGAGACTTGGAGAGGGATGATGTGCAGGGATTGAAGTATATGAATGCTCTGGTCATTTTATTAAAATGTCTAGCGGCAATGGCATTTCATGAAGAGATGCTCCCAAAGAGCTGCAGAGGAGCACGTTTTAATGGTTGCCAGCCACTGAACTTCAAAAGAGAGTGCTACAACTATGACATTGACACTTGGCTTATTGAATCTTGCCTTCCAAGAAGAAACTGTTCCAATGGATGGCTACAAGACCGGCCACAAGGAACAAAACTCAGAGAAAGAATTCAACTAAGTTCTGGAGTGATCAAGAATAAATCCAAATTCCTGAGTTTATCTCCATTCTCTTCCTTGTCCCAAATGCCAGAAAGATCTCTGAGCACTTTGTTGTCATCCTAAGATGAGAAAGGTGATTGATCTGCCTGTGAGGCCCTCTACACTGCTAGAAGAACATAGCCTCATTTGTTCCTGAGCTTCTTGATGAGAAGATGCGTGACGCCCTCCCCCGAGCACCTGAGTCACTTGCCAAGAGATTCTGTCACGAGGTAGTTAGTGGAGTTAAGGAACGGGCATCTCGCAGTCAGTGGCAAGTGGGCTAGTATAACAAAATGAAACTGGAAAATAGCTGGTGGTGAAATAGCTGCCACTGCCATTACAAGAAGTCACCTCTGCAGACCAGTTATGCCACAAGCTGTCCACCGTGGACGCAGCATAAGCCATGAGGAGGAGGTGGCAAAGAAAATAGCACCAAGCAGTGGGTTTCAGTCAAGTGGATTTGGCCGCTCACGTACAGCTGCCTGGCACTGAGCAAGTTACTGTGTAATTTATCTTAGTATTATTTCTCTTCTTTAGAACAGGGCTGTGGATATGACTTCGTAATATTGTTATGATCAATGAAGCTAGTGACCATGGAGCACTTACCAGAGGCCCAGCTGCACGGTAAGCAAACGTAAGTTGTTACAGTTATTGACATTATTAATGTTGGGACATTATATTACAGTGACTGACTTCCTGGACCTTATTGTCGCTCAGATTCTACATGGGTCAAATGATTCTGACAGCATCCACATGCAGGATGAGCATGAGGACTGAAGGTGCTAATACATCTAAATGCAGAGAAGAGTGTGTCCATGGTGATTGCTAAGGTATCAGCTTCTGCTAGAGTAAAACAGTTCATTTTGGTAAAATTCCTGTTGATACTGAAGTAGGCTGTCAGGGTGGGTGTACCTTTTGGACATGATTGCAAATTGAAGCCCTTCAACAGAGAAACTGGCAGTAGAGAACTGGGGTGTAGGAACTGGGATGCTGGCCTGAAAAGTGGATTGTGGAGAAGAATGACACAGTAGGACTTGGAGGGTGAAGGAGAGGAAGGAGTAACCTGGTGTTATGTGGGGAGTTCATGGCTGCGACCTTCCTGTGGTGCATCTCTGTCTCTGACACATTGGCTTTCACTGGATAGGTGTCCTACCTCACCTGAAAGCCATCTGTGCCTCTATTGCTAGTCCCTCACTGAGATCACAGGGCTCACAATGAGGGTCAGGCCTTCCTCGAGCCACGTGGCTGCAGGTCAGAGGGAATCCCTGAGGAGAGAGCTATCACGAGGTGAGGCTAAGCTACTGGGGCGCCAAAGCAGAGAAAGAAAAAGGCTGCACTGTGAACAGCTTCTGTGCTGGCTCTGTGGGTTGTCAGAGAGCTGGAATTTAGCCTTTTCCCATAACAACTCCCCAGAGAAGACTGCAGAAAAGGGGACAGAATGACACAGCAAAGGCATTTGGAATAATTGGCCCTCTTCTCACTGTTCCACAAGCTGAGGTTTAGAGAGCAGAGGCATGAAAAGACAAGATTCCATCTGGATAGAGATAACAACTGAGAACAGTCAGGGCTAACAAGGAGCTCCAGCCTTTGAGGGCAATGCTGTGCAGACGCACAGCTCACATTTCTTCCAGGCAGACTGACTCTTTTCCTCTGCCCACCCAAACCCTGCTGTCCCCAACCCCACGCAGACCACCTCCTCTCCTCTCCCTGGGCAGAATAGGGCTATTACATGAAGATGAAAATCATTTATACCACAATCAGAACACTTTCTTTCTGTATCACTTCTCTACAGTTGTCCACCATGGCTGTCTCTTGTAACTGAAAGTCTAAGGCTGCCACTCACTAAGCAGAGCAAACTGCCCCCTCCACAGCCTCCTCTGTGGCCCTTGGTGCAGCCAGAATCCCGAGGGCAGACTCTTCTCTCTTCCTCTCATGTGCCAGAGGACGATCCCTCTCACCTCCAATGGTTGCAATGAATGTAATCTCCGCGAGGGAGACAGTCAACCGGCTCAGTGACAGGAGCCCACAGCTACTTCTTTATCATATTGTGACAAAGGAGGGATGGGCTGAAAGAAGCTGATGGAGGAATTGATTTTTACCCTGTCTTGACTTCCACAATCCCTGAAGTTTCTGCACTCTGTTTCTTCCTCAAGGAGCCTGTTGCTATAGGAACCTGGCAGGTTGATCTAATTGTCTCTATTGGGATGCAGACACCTTTCGGCTTTTCCCATGCTGAAGAAGAGCCAGTCAAAAGGTTTTTCTGGTCATTTTGCATCTTGACAATGCTGCCAACAGGCAGTCAGTCTCTCTACTCAGAGCTATAGCGTACAGGGCTGCTCCTCATCTTGAGATTCACACCAGAAGAAAGAGACGAACACCAGCAGAGCAGCATTGTGAAGCAACTCCAGGCACCCATTGTCATTTTTAAAGACAAGCCAGGAAATAAGGATAAGTTATGAAAGAGTTAAAGGTACAAAAATATTTATGAGCAAAATATTTTCCAATATTTATTGAGCAGCACCTATCATGAAGTTCTAGGTTACAACCTTTAATATTTAGAATGGAATTTGCAACTTTTCCCAATTGTGGTGGAAATTTACATGTACAGAGAGCCTTTTTGTAGTAGTTTGGGAAGGATCCTGGCAGCAGTCACGGAGAATGTTAATGATTCCATGATCATCAGCATGTTGACTCCGACAAGGTCTCCCTGAGTCTCCTGGTCTCCCGACTTACTGTTCACTGCTTTCAAAACCTAAGCAAACCTGACTGAATGGCTTCTGGAACTGGGCAGATCACTGAGTTCCTAACTTACTCTTTTTCAACGCGTATATTTTCTCTTCAAATAACGTCTTCATTTTCTATTACCTATTTGTATCTATGTTCATGAGGAGAGAGTAGGGAAGAGACAAAATATGAGAAACTTGTATGTCTCCTTCCTAAGTGGGTAGGTTTTCTCTAACCTCAAACAGGAAGAGAAAAGTTGGGGTCAAGTTGAAAACAATGGAGTGTCTTCGTTCTACTAAGGAAAAAATAACACAGAACTTTTGGCTAAAAAAAGAGGTGATTATGATATCTTTACCATTATCAAATATTATTACCCATCGGTGGTCAATTCTCAATTATCAGTCAGTGGGGACTGTGTCCCACAAGTCCAGAGTTAACCCCCGAATTCCACCTCACGTCATTGTCTGTTCCCATCCCAGTCCCATCACAGTATCATCTCATCAGAGCACTAACACACTGTATATAGAATGCATTTTGGCTTTACTTCTATCTGCCCAATCTCTGGTTGGGATTGAACAAATGTCTGAAGGCAGGTGATAGGAGTGACGTGAGTACTACCATGACTGAGTCATCAGCCCCCAGATAACTGGGCATGGGCTCTTGAGTTGATTCATACAGCTGAACAGTTTTAACTTTGCATCATAGTGATCAAACATAAAGGAGAGCTTTATGCTTTTGCCATTAATGACCCTCCTGGTTTAAATAAAAGGAGGGTGAAAATTAACAGAGAAGCAGGTTTGCCAAATGAAATAGCTGCAAATGTTTTCCAGAAAAGTTTATCAGCTGGCATCATCACTTGATTTGGTAGGTCTCGTCAAAATAAACACAGAGATGTGGACAGACCGAGGGGGGCTGGGCTGGGTGGTGGTGATGGGGGTGGGGGAAGCTGGGTTTCTTGATGGGAAAATGCTTTTGGACTTGGAGCGAGGTACCAAGGTGGGCAGGGAGGCCACGTGCAGATCTGAAGGCAAGCCAGATGGAGAGAATTCCCCACAAATTACCCAGCCCCAAACCCAAGAACACCAAAACAAACTCTAAGGAATCTAGCCATAGCAGCAGCACAGCCTCATTGCGCTGAGCAATTGAGAAAGTGAAGAAAGAAAGAGAAGAGGAAAGGGAAAAGGAGGAGGGGGAATGGGAGGGGTGGGAAAGCAAAACAAAATAAATAAAATCACAAACAGAACAATATAAATAAAAATAAACAAACCAATAGCAGAATAAAATTTGTAACTCCTTTTTTTTAATTTCACAAAAGTTTTCACAAGGACAACGTTATAGAAGAAAACCCCCAGCAGTGGCTAGGTCATGCAGAACCATTAATTGTCATACCTTGGCCCATTCTATTCATCCTTGTTGCACTTTAGAGAGAGAAGTAAGCTATGTGAGTTTTACAATGCTTTTAAACTGTCATATTTCCTGTTGAGCACTTTAACTGGCACATTCTTATAGTTATAAATGTTCTGAGGGCATAACTTTATAATCTCCTTTGCAAAGAATGCATGAAGAGCTCTTCATGATCCACAACTAGGGGACATGTATATATAGTTATATAGAGAGTTATATATAAAGAGAGAGAGAATTGTATGTAATATATAAATCAAAATATATAGGAACAAAAATAATTTGAAAAAGTCTTTAACTCATAAGGCTTTTTAATATACATGTATACAATTATTCCCCCACCCCATCCTGGTTGGAATACTGCACTGCCCCTGTCTTTGGTTCGGGGGAGAGGGAGATTCTTACTAAGCCTCACTATTTTGTCAGTAAAAGTGCTTGTCAATCACACAGCAAGCAAATCTCCAAAACTATCATGCTGGAGGGGACAAGGGATCCAAAATCTAAACCCAAAACATTCACCATAAAAACACCTTTTTAGAGATGGTATCATTATGACTTTTTTTCCTCCTCCTTTCCAGCCCTATTCTATTCAGTGGAATTATTTCAAAAGTAAACACCTCAAATAGGTTGAAACCAGCCCAGGACTAGTGGCTAGTCCATTCATACAAGGATCTGGTTATGGTAGACTTGGCCAACTTTTAAGAACTACTGCATCCCCTAAAGGGTGATTTGCATGTGTGAAACATCTGACAACTATATGTTGAAAAAAAGGGCATTTTTCTCCCATGTTTACTAACTTTAACAAAAGAAAGAAAACAAGAGAAACAAATAATTATACCAAAATGTGTTTGGCTCACTGTTGGACTCTTCTTACCCCCATCTTGTAAGGAAAAGGAGCAGCTCTCTATTACTGTCACTCACCAGCCTAATGGAATTGGCTATGATAAAGAAATGGAGGAGGAAGAATTCTTTCCCACCAGCTTTCTGCTTTGGGACAGAACATAATGCAGCTGTGCCAACAATTTAAGGTGGCCGCTGGCTTTTGTCTTTGTTGAGTCAACTGTGGCTTGATCCTCCTACATCCTGATTTATTTAGCATGTTGGCTCCTACAAAAACATTTCTGGTGTAGGGTTTATCTCCCTCTCACTCTGCCTTCACCCCAGCTCTTCCTCCTACCTGGGATTGGGGGCCTGCTAATCAAACAAAGGGGAGTAAAAAAGTCCCCTGAGAATGCATGGAAAAATACTTGCTCTTTCCTGAGCATTATTTATTCTGTACATAAGGTAAGTAGTTCACCTTTTGAAAGATGTAAAAGTCCCAGGAAGGCAGTTTTTACTGACTTACATCTGATATTTATGATACATATGGCTTTTCATCCCAAATGTCAAAAGTGAAAAAGAAAAGCGCTGTGCATATGGCAGCATAAGGAGACAGAATAACAATTTAATATGCAATCAAATTTCTTTTCACTTCAATGAAATGACTGGAATTTGATACATCCACCAGTAGAATACTATTCCTTCCTCTGTATTAAGGTTAGAAATGTTTACAAGAATTCCCAAGCAAGCTCTGGGACAAAAGGCCTTCATGGGTAACTAAAAAAATCTCTGATGCTTTCTTACTACAAGCAGGTGCTTAATAATCATCTACACAAACCGTGAAAGCTTTTCAAATGTTTTGCGATACTTCCACCCAGAGAATGGTAACGATCAATGGATTTTCATTGCTTTTTGGTTGCTTGTTTCAAATAAATGTGTGCTAAGTTACTGTGTGTGCGTTTTTTCAAAAAGAGAAAGAGAAGAAAGAGAGAAAGAAAAACAAACAAAAACATCAAAACCCAAAAGCACCCTGATAATCCTGATAAATCAGAATAAACTCTTCTTGTACTTTAAATAAACTTGCTTTGCCTAACTGACGTTGATCACAAGTGTTCCTTTCTAATCTGTGAACTCATTCCTGCAGTGAGCTATTTATGTCGGGAGCATGCCTTTGGGTTATTTTTCCCCTAGAATCATAAATAACTTTTGGTCCGTCTGCTTATTTGCTGTTGTGCTCAAGGGTTTTATGGTGGTGAAATAAAAATGACAACCACATGCACACTATCATACATATGCAAATACGTGTAAAAAAGGGTGGGGAAGGACTACAGGGGAAAACAGGGAAAGTTACTTTGTTGGAAAAACCAACTGGGGAAATGAGTGGCAGATACAGTTTCACACACGGTGGCGGTGGAGACACATATCAAAGCCGCTCTTCCTGCACGTACTTCTGTTTGTCCCGGGACTCCCTGGACTTGGGCCGGTTCTGCCGGTTTGCTGTGGATGGGATGGAGTGAACGGAGGAGCTCTTCTTGCTGGAGGACTGTGACGAGTGGGAAGAGTGGGACAGGCTGGCCCGGGACTGGCCGGCGTTATGGTCAAACTGCATTAAGCAGAAGATCAGGTCCGTCGGCACGAGCTCAAACTCATAGGGGGGGTTGGTGATGACATACCTAGACAGGGAAAGCAAAGATGTCACAGCCTGAAGGCGACAAGGTGTGGAATTCAGCCCTCCGTGAACCAGAAAGGAGCTGCCTGGTTGCTAAACCCATCAGAGGTATCCCATCCCTTCAAATTGTCTTCCAAGTGAACAAACTCCTCCACTGTTTAACTACCCAAAAGAAGCCAGCCATGAGCCCAGAGGGGCCAAATTGGAGCCAGGAATGGAAAAACCAAATTGTGCTCCCTATGGATCCCGTGTACTCTTTCATACATCAAGTGCACTTTCAATCCTGAGTCACCCAAATGCAGGTGATTTCAGGAATGCACAGCAACTTTCACTGTAGAATTTTTTTTTCCTTACTAGTGAAATCAGACTGATAGGATTATTTTAAAAAGCATCCCAGGTGATTCTAATATGCATAGCTGAGAAACACATACTTCTATAGCAATGTTTCCTGTGATATTATGCAAACTTCTTGATTTGGGCAATTCTAGGATGTATTCAATTTTTGCCTGCTATGAATTTATTATAGTGCATATTAGGAAAATAAAAAGTAGTACATCTAAACTGCTTCTGTCTAAAGTGATAATATATAATTTTCTTAAAAGTAAATATACAAAAGTGAAATGTTAAGTCAATTAAAAATATATTAAGTAGGGCCAGGGATTTAGCTCAGTGGTGCTGCTGCCTGCCTCACAAGCACAAGGTCCTGAGTTTGATCCTCAGTGCCCCCCCAAAAAACATATATATAGTAAAAATACAAGATTCCAAGATACAGTAAAGGAACCATTTTACTTAAACACTAACAATGTAAAGTATCTCTATATTAGGCACTAACAGAGGCGATCCCAACAGCTGGGGTTTGAAGGAGATGCTACTAATCCAACTTTTGCAATCATGTGATGGAACTATTTTCACAAAACTCAAATTCTTCCCACAGTATCTTCACATGCATGATTAGTAATTAAAGAAAACATTTCTCATAACTTCCAAACTCAGTGTCAGATTTAATGCAGACAGAGTAATTTGCATGTTAAGAGCATGTAATAGTCCTTTGCTTTTATAGCAGGGGACAGGAGAGGAGGTGTTTATCCCTGCATTGGGGTGGAGCCACAGAGTGGCAAGGAACACTTACCTCTTTGTGCACGGGCTGGGGGTGCTGAGGTGGGCATCTCTTAGCCGGTAAATTCCAAAACAAAGCATATTATATGTTTTTAGAGCTTTGCAGAATAGGTCACCATAACAACCACCATCCTGGGAGACAACAAAAGAATGGAGAGAAACATCATTTTTATTTGCCTGGAAGTAGAGGTCCAAGGGGAAAAGAGCCTTTTCTTAAAAGCTTGTTTTGTTGTCTTCTGAGTTGGAGGGTCTGTGCCAGGTGTCTGCAGCTGAAGAAGTCAATACGGTTAACACTCGATAGGGGGTGATTTTAGGGATCAGAGAACACTTGCAGCATATTTCAGTTCAGTTTTGGGTTGGGTCCTATATTAGACTAAGTTTTTAGGAGAGAGATTTTTGTAACTAGTGGCTCATTACTTATCACTCACTGATACACTTGAATATGATAAAGGCTTCAAACCGTGGTAAGATCTGGCCCCATTTGAGTGGTAAGATGATGCTCATATGGAAAGTCCATTGATAGAAAGGACAAATATATTCCCTTTATTTCCAGGGAGGTCATTCTGTAGTTCTTCTACTGTAATCATGCCTACCTGGTGCCACCTGGCTATCTGATGCCTGTGTTTCCAAGACAGTGCTTTGGCATTCAGTTTCTCAGTCAGGCCCCAAGACCCCAGGAAGGTGGCAGTGAACTGATTAGAACTGTGAATCTCAGTTATTCCACCTGCAGACCCCCAGTTCCTGAGGAAACACATCCTCTTCCCCCTTGCCATCTCTGAGGTCTGCAAATTGTGCTTTTCACACAGTCCTTACCTGAAAGAGTCTTTCACCATAAGACCTGGTGGGGTCCTTTCTCCTTGCAGTGAATTTCATTATCACTCAGGCCATTTTGATAACACAGTCTGATCACAGTTGCCACATTTGAGCTGGGCAAAACATA
This sequence comes from Heterocephalus glaber, assembly GCF_053883595.1. NCBI lineage: Eukaryota > Metazoa > Chordata > Mammalia > Rodentia > Bathyergidae > Heterocephalus > Heterocephalus glaber. The sequence goes on along the minus strand of NW_028258320.1, from coordinate 11,786,707 downwards.
ATCACTGTTCTGCAGGGCTGGTTTCTTTTCTTCAGCTAAGCCTACATCTGAGACTGGCAAGTTTTACACCCTCATCTCAAATGAGGAGAAAGCATAATCTCCTTAGGGATATCTTGGAAACAGGAGCAACACCAGAGGAAACACTCATTGTTCTATTTGCCTTTCTGGTTGACACTATTGTTTGTGGAACTGTCTTAGGCAGGCACCTAAGACTCATGGCTCCACCACGTGAATACACATCCCTGGAGGTGGGTGGGGCATAAGACTCAAGGCTGCCTATGTCTAGCAAAGAGCCTGATGCAGGCTCATGCAGAGAACCCAAGGGGAGAGACTGGTCACCTCTGTCACAGGGTAGGCCTGGGGGAGGTGGCTGTGTGCAGCATAAGGAATTATAGGGTCTAAATTTTAAATTAGAGCCATTAAAGGGTCTACCTGAGATGCTGTTCGACCAGGGTTTCTGGACGCATGTGAATGCCTTGGTGCTTTGACAACCATCAAAACTTGGGTCATTCTCAGACTTAAGCACTCAGACCTTAATGTCTGGGGCTGGACCTCCCCATGTGACATTCGTGTAGCTTCAAAACTGAGCAGCCCTTAGCTATGCCAGGCACCTGTGAAAACATTTCACAATCTGAACTGCATGTTGGCATCACCTGCCGTCCTCCATTTTAGAGAAGAAGACCCATGATGAAAATACCTAGAGGCCACAAGACCCATGGGCTCTGAGGCCAAGATGGCTTGGTGCAAATCCCCAAGATGGCTGGTCCTCAGTCTCTCTGGGCCTCAGCCACCTTAGCATGTGTGGTAATGGAACCTGCATCACAGAGTCACAATGATGATTAAAATGAATTCCCTTGCATAAAGTACAATGCCTGATACACAGTAAACCATAAATATCACCGCTCTAGTTACTTATAATAGAAAAGAGAAGGATGGATGCCTAGCTTATCACCATCTCACATCAAGTTCACTGGACTGAACTTTCCCTGAGCACTAGGCTCAGGCATTCGCTGGGCTCTGGACTCACCCCCAAGTCTGCAAAGGGCCCGTCCAGCAGAGCTAACTGGGCCACACGGCAGCGGTCCCTGTTGGCCAGGGTCTGGGGGGTGCTGTAGCCCCCTCGAAGTGCATTCTCCTCAGCAATCAGAGCTTCGAGCTCCGGGGTGGCTCCTCCAGTCACCAAGGTCCGTATCAGGGTGAGGATATTGTCATTAAAGTATGTCTGTGGAGAGAGAGGAAGAACATCCTTAAGCAAACACCATAAAGTAATGACAGCCGACATCCAAATTACAACTTTTCTTGGTATCTCCTGTTTAAAGTTCTGGCCTGTCTCTTCAAATAATTTTATGTGGGAAGTGAAAAGACAGCAGCCTCCAATTATTCCATTCTTTTCTCTCCTGCTTGACTCTGCCATGACTTTAAAAAACCAATTCAGAGGATTTTTATTAAAGGGCTAACATCGGAATAAATGGTGTTTACCATAATTGGTGTTGCTTGGGATGCAAATACTGCCTCACCTCTCCAAGTCTACATGTCTACTGTGGGAATTTGGACACATAATGACATACAGCCCACTCAGGCTGGTCCCCAAGCAGGTCTGCCTCTGAGGGCCTGTCATCCATGTTGCCAAATGGCAAAACTTCTTTCTGTGTAGGAATGATATGCCAAGAGAATCATTACTGTCACACACTCAGCAATTTATATGCTTTGATGACAGTCTAACACAGAAGTCTCCATCAATAAATAAGCCAAATAAATTTATGATGTGGTGCCTGTCCCGGTGAATGTATTTTGGGTTTTGTTTTTTTAAAAAAAAAAATACCCTCAGTAGTCTGAGGCAAATATTGCTTTTTAAAGAAATTTTCCTCTAAGTGTACATTTGTCTCACATTTGAAACATAACAGGTCTGTCGGGGAGAAAACAATGGGGGTTTTAAAAAATTAATAGGATGTCAAGTAAAAGAGCTTAAAAAGATTATTTGTCACTCAGTCTAATTTGAGAAAAATCTCAGTTAAAGGTGTTGCATTCCATTTTCCTGTGCAAGAAGAAATCAAACAGGCTAAGTCAAATCAAACCAAATCTTGCCTGTGGCTTTTGAGACTCGAAGTCTTTTGGGAGCAGGTTAGGAAAGACAAGCATTTTTACTTCAGCAGCTTCTTAGAGTGTTTACTCTGTAAAGCATAGTAGGGAACAAATCAGGTAAGGAAGACTTCTTGTCCCTGCTTCGCCATCACTAGACCCACGTCTTGGGGAAGACTGCCTAATCCTTCTGGGCTTAGATGTTCTCATCCATAATATAAACATGGTCATTAAAATCAACTTTATATGCAAAGAATTCCAGGAGGATTTCTGAGTTAAGATGATAGTTGCCGGTGGGCTAGATTCATTTCCTTCATTGAAACACTCACCAAAACACCCAAAGTAATAGGAAAGTCCAGTTGCAAAGGAAGTTAGGAATGTTATTCATAGCCTGTCAGGCCCTAAGGAAAAGTTATACTCAGAATACAGCTGTGCCCTGGGGCAGGAAAGCAGAGCAAGTACACATCAAGTAAGAAATGCAGTCAGAGAGGTTAAGGGATCTGGAGTTGCACTGTGGGATTAATGCTACCTTCATCTCTCAGAGTTGTGTGACCTTGGAAAGTTGTTGAACATCTTTGTGCCTCAGTCTCATAATCTGTGAAATGGAACAGAATGGCTCTATGCTTGGTGCACAAGGAGAACTGACACATATTTCTGGTCTGATGTCAGAGTCATGGGACCACTGCTAGTAAAAGGAAGTCAATCTCATTCCCAACCTTCCCTTGGCTGTTCAGTCTTTTCTATTATGGTTTTTGGTGCAGGGCCTTGAGGGCCAATCAAGACCATTTCATTTCACCCTTGAACCTGTACATCTCACTCAGTCTACCTATACTCTTGGGCTCTGTCTAGACTCAGGAATCATGCAGCAGAAGTCACTGAGGACTGCATCCTGGGATAAGACCACAGGAGGAGGGTCCACCAGAGTGGCACACCAGTAGAGGTTGGTTAAGGGCACCTACAGAGACATTTCCCAAACTTTCCTGGGGTAAATCATCTTCCCTACAATCAGATAACCCATCACTGGAAGGAGGAGACACTTCTAAGCCCTGTGTACCACATTAAATAAAGAAAAATTGGATGCAGAGCTTTGACAAAGACCTTTGTGAAACAATTACCATTCTAGATCAAAACTGGTGGAAAGGGGGTTCAAACAGACATGAGGTAGATGGCAGAACGCTCATGACTTTGTATATTGAAGAGCTGACCTCTTTGTACTCTGAAGGAGGGAGGGAGGGAAGGAGGGAGAGAGAGAGAGAGAGAGAATGAGAACAAGAATATTTTCCAAAAGGAACCATTGTATTTAGTATCTAAAAGAAAAACATTCTTTTGGTTGGCTAAAAAGGTTACTGTAAGAAGTAAAAATTTAGGGAGAATTTACTTTGAAATCAAAATAAAAATTTTTTAAACATAGAGAATGTATAAAAAGAAGTAAAAGATAAAAATGATAAGAAAGCTGACTTCATACATCCTATCCAATTCTTTTCTAATGTAAAATATTAAAATTAAATGAATATAAGGCATAGTTAAATTAATTCAATATCCTTTCATGATAAACGCACTCAACAAACCAGAAATAGAACTTTCCTAGCTCAGAAAGGGCATGCATGAGAAATGCACAGTTAATACATCGTATTTAGGGGTGAAAGAATGGATGCTTTTCCTTTAAAGTCAAGAACAAGACAAAGAATTTGGGAGGGAGGGGAGAGGAAGGAAAAGTAAAAAAGACTAAGATGTGATATGTGCATGTACCAAGGCTTCATGATGAATGTATTCATTATGTACTGCAAACATACACTAATAAAAGAAGTTTTCTAAGGACTAAAAAATCTGCTCTCATGCTTTATATTCAACATTGTGCTGGAGGTTTTAGCCAATGCTACAAAGAAATAAAGGGCATTCATATTGGAAAAGAAGAAATAAAATTGTTTCTATTCACAGATGACCTGATATTGAGTACAGAGAATCCTAAGGTATCCACTAAAAGTATTATAGGTAAAACAGAGTTCATCAAGATTGCAGAACATAAACCAATATACAAAAACCACATTCACAACAAACAATATAAGAATAGAATTAAGAAAACAATTCCAATTACAACAGCATGAACAATAATAAAATAATTAGAATAAATTTATCCAACAAAGTGAAATACTAGTGTACTAAAAACTATAAAATATTACTGATATATGTTAAAGAAGATCTACATAAGTAGAAAGGCATCCCATGTTCATGGACTGGAAGAGTCAATATTATTAAAATGGGAATAATCCTTGAACAATGCACAGAATCAAGGTAATTATTACCAAAGTCCCAGAGATCAGTTTTTACAGAAATAGAAATGCTGACTCTAAAATACTACACTATGGAATTTCAGGAAGTACAAAACAGCTAAAGCAATCTTATAAGAAAGAAAAACAATACAAAATAGTTGGAGGAAACCAGGTGCAATGACACATATCTGAAACCCCAGCACTTTGGGAAACTGAGGCAGAAAGGTCGCAAGTTTGGGTCCTGCCTGGGCAAAAATGAAAATGAAAAATAAAAAAGGACTGGGAATGTAGCTTAGTGTGAAGGTCTGGGTTCAATCCTTGGTACTGAAAAAAAAATTGGAGGATTCACAGTTTGTGATATCAAAATACATTACAAAAGTTACAGTAATCAAGACAGCAGGGTACTGTCATTAGGACAAACATAAGAAAAGTGAAATAGAATTGAAAGTCCAGAAATAAACTCATACCGCTATGGAAAACTGATTCTCAATAAGAATGCCAAAAACACTTCAATGGAAAAAAGAACACAGTCTCTTAATCAAATGGTATTGTAACAATTGAGTATTCACTTGCAGAAGAATAAAGTTAGATCTATATCTCCAACCACACACAAAACCTAATTCAAAATAATTGAAAGACCTAAATATAACATCTAACTCTATAAAATTCTTAGGCAAAAATTAGGAGCAAATCTTTATGACCATTAACAACAGTTTTTTAGATAAGACACCAAAGCATATGCTACAAAGACTCATAAACTGAACTACATAAAAATTTCAAATATATATGCCTTGAAAGACCATATGTATGAACTGAGAAGACAATCTCCAGAATGAGAGCAATTTATTGTGCTTCATATTTTTATAAAGGTCTAATATCCAGTATTAAAATTCTTCTTATAACTCAACAACAAAAAGACAATCTGATTTTAGAAATGGGAAAAGACTTGAATAAACTTTTCTCCAAAACAAATATATATAAAAGGACAATAGATATGAAAAATCATCAGGGAAATGCAAATCAAAACCCAAATAAGACAACATCTTACAGTCACTAGTTTGGCTGTTAAAAGAATAGACACATAATAGGAAGAACTGGTGACAATGTGGAGAAACTGGAACCCTCTTACATTGCTGGTGGGAATATAAAACGATGCAACCGAATGGGGAATAGTCCGGTAGTTCTTCATATATTTACACTCTGAGTTATCATATGACCCAGCAATTGCACTATATATGCTAAAGAGAAATGAAAACATATACACACAAAAACTTGTACAGGGATGTTTACAGCAACATTATTCATGACAGCCAAAAGGTAGAAAAAAAATGTCAGCTCATAAATGCATTGATGTGTTGTATCCATGCAATGAATGTTATTTGGCTATGAAAAGAAATTAAACACTAATACATGCTACAACAAGATGAAACTTGGAGACATTATAATAGGTGAGATTCTATTTGTATGAAGTTTCTAAAAAGGCAAATCTACAGAGATTAATAGAGTACTGGTTGTACAGGGTTAAGCGGTAGAGGTAGGGAAGGGGAGGATAGGTTTCTTTTTGAAATGATGAGAATGGTATAAAATTTACTACGGAAATAAATGTTACAAAATTAACTGTGGAGGTGGCTGCGTGTATTCTAAAACCCACTGAATTGTAGACTTTGGGTGAATTCCATGATCTGTTAATATCTCAACAAAGATGTTTTTCAAAAGAAATGGTTGAAAGGTACATTAAGTCTATACTGGCTAAATTTTTAATAGGGAAGTAGCAGGAAACTGTGGAAATGAAAAACATGCACACAAACATGTACAGAGAAACATTCACACATAATCAGTGATATGGAAGTAAAATTAAATAGTTCTAAACACCATAGAGAAAAGTATAGCAATTTTCCTTTTTTAAAAGGAATCTGACAGTGAAGAAAGACAACAGAGGTCACACTGATAAATGGCTAACTCACAAGTTAAAATTGTAGAGAAACTTCTGGAAGAAGCAACAGGCAAACAAAAACAACCTGTCCTGAGGTAGGAAGGGAACCAGGAAATAGATCAAAGAGGTCACCAAGCAAATGTAGCTGTCAAGTAGGCTATGACAAGCGAATATTTGGATTTAAAATACTAAACGAAGAAGAAAAGTAACCTAAATAACAGTGTAACAAAAAAGTACAAAATCAGGCCAGCATAAGGCTTCTCTAGAAAACATAGGAGAAATGTTAACTGAGTTTGAAAGGACGCCTTTATTCCAAGAATTCCACATACAGCTAAACTGCTAATCACTTGTGAAGGCAACAGAAATATTTTGAATCTTTGAGTATTTAAAAATTTATTGATCTTATTTAAAAGTAAGTGCAAAACTGTTTTACTTCAAGATGATTTTAAGTTTTTGATTTAAAAAAAGCTAGTGTTGTACAAAACTACTGGTGAAAGATGTTAGAAATGTGGACTTTTAAGACCGTTGTATACATTATTTAAAAACCTGAATATAAATGTCAAAATCAACCCTTAAAAGAAAAAAATATATGACATAAAAATTACCTACTATGGTATTATTTAAATAATTTTTAAAATTCAGAATAATAGGAAGTAGGAGAATGGAAATGAAGGCATGGAAATTGTCAAATCTTGTATATGGAAGAATCAAGCACTGAGAGATTTTTCTGGATAATAATATTTTTTAAAATATAGTTTTGAATATATTCATAGAAGGGATGGTAAAAATTAACTATTAAAAACACTGCACAGTTTACTCATAACTAGAGAAAATAAGTATGTAAAATATAATCCATATACTAAAAGGTAGATAATAAATGAAGCAATTATTATAGGAGCATGTAAAAAGCATAATCATTGACTGCAATCCAAGGCCCTTGAGAAAGTGAGGCAGAAAGGTTGTAAATTCAAGTCGAGTCTGGGCAACTTAGCAACCCCTTGTCTCAAAATTGAATTTAAAAAGGTTGGGGAGGTAGCACAGTGGTAGAGCACTTCCCCAGTATGTGGTCTTAGATACTACAAAGTGGGGCAAGGGAAGTATAATCATAATACAAGATTATATATAACATTATTGTATGTGTAATATAACTAAACACAAATGAGCTAAGTAATTCTATGAAATGGCAAAGGCTCTCAGATACTAAAAACCAAAATCAAGTCAAACTTTGATATGTTTACAATAGACAAATAAAATAGCAAAATATTATTTCAAGAAACATTCAAAATACAATATTGAGTTAACTTGTAATAGCGCACACTTACAAGAAGGCCATAACTTTATAGTTGAAATGTACTAAAAGCAAAAGTATATATCCAACACTTCAAAGATTTTTTTTTAAAGTATCCTAAGTATCTAGTAGGTAAAAATGGAAATCAAAATTAGGATAGAGACTAACAGTTAAAGAATATTTGGAAATGACATATAAAAATGATGTGAATTGAGGCTGAAACTGGAAAGACAGATTTAGAGCCTTAAATGTTGTTAATATTAAATTAAAGCCCAGTTGGACCTATTTAGCAACTTAGCAAGACCTTATCTCAAAATAAAAAGGTCTGGGAATGCAGCAAAGGGCTGGGTTCACTCTCCAGTAATGAAAAAAAACAAAAAATAAAAAACAAAACAAAAACAAATTAAATATAAGGAATTATAGTAAATAAAGCTAAATACTTTTATTGTTCTTTTTCTAAGAAATGTAGGATGAAATGTTAAAACGTCAATAAAATAGCAGGAGGATATTTATAAAATTGATAAATTCAAGAAATAATTTCTTGAAAAAATAAAATACAACCAATGACAATTATAACTGAAAAAACACATAAAATCAGAAGAAGAATATAGTGTCAGATATGTAAGAGAATTAATACTACTATTTTAGAACTTCTCTTGACTATCACGGTCATTGGACATTGGACATTGTTTTAAAGCAAAACCAAAGTAGTAATAATTTATAAAAAGAGAATTTTATTAGAAAAAATTATGATTCCATGTTCTTTAACATATAAACGACATTACAATGTCACTTTTCTAATAAAAATTTAAAATTTGACATATGCCTAATTATAGATGCAAGGGGGGCTTTAAAAAGCTAGATACAAAAAAAAAAGCTAGATACAATTATATTAAATTTCCTTTAGAAAGAACCTTAGGACATTTTCCTTCCAGGTATTATAATAAGAGTGTGTGTGTGTGTGTGTGTGTGTGTGTGCGCGCACGTGCGCGTTGCGTGTGTGCACATGCACTATAGGGGATACAACCTAGGACATTCACACTGAACTATATCCCCAGCCCTTATAATTTTGAGACAGGGTCTCACTAAGTTGCCCATAAGGAACCTGAACTTGCAATCCTCCTGCCTAATCCTCCCACATGCTAGGATTACAGGCACGTACTACCATAAAGTTTGAAGATTTTTTAACTAAACACTGTAGATAACATTAAAAATTAGAAGATCAATCAACCAGAATGTAGTTACAAGAACCATATATTAGTAGTAGCTATAAGTTCTTAGAGCAGGAATTGGCAAGTGCAGCCCTTGGGCCAAATCAGTCCCCAAGGCTTGTTTTATTTTTGCATAAAGTTTTATTGGGACCTGTATCTGCCCATTTGTTTACTTACTGTCTTTGGCTGCTTTGTTGCTATAACAGCAAACTTGAATACTTGAGAGTGAGACTACATGGCTGTCAGAGCCAAAAAATTTACCATCTGGCCATTTAGAGAAAGGGTTAACTGATCCATGCCTTATTATAATACGGAAAGAAAGCATCACACACTATGGGGAAAAGATGTTTGTTCAACAAATCATTTGAAGAGAGCTGGCTATCTGGAAAAACCTTTCTTTCAACAGCCTGGTAATGATTAAATAAGTGATTCACTCACATGACTTACATGCATAGACATTGTTTCAGAATGTAATGGCATGGTAAAAGTATGGCATGGTAATATTAAAATGTTTTAAAGATAGGGTAAAAAAACCACTTATGATTCAAATATGCATACCTGAGGTGATTGATAGATCCATATTTATATAAAATAATTGTAAGTATACTCAAACACTTCAATTAGTAGTTAACTCTTGGTGAAAGAATTTTGATGGATTTCCCCCTTTAAATTTGTTTATTTATATATTTTCTACTGTGAAAATATATTTACATTTAATTTAATTTTAAAAAGCAGTACTATAAAATAATTAAATGCAAAAAATGTGGCCACAAACAACCTCATGGAAATACACCTAAACGTTTACTCTCAAAATACAGTACTTGATAGTTCTGTTCTGTAGCAAGCACTCTTTAAGGACAAAAACCATAAAAGAATTCCCAAAAGAAGATATGCATTTACACAATTAGAAACAAATTAAAGATGTGCATGCTTAAAAACTCATAAACACAATTAAAGGCCTCCTCCTCGGGAAAATGACAATGAGCACCCACCAGAGTGCATGAGATAGCATCTACACACTACAGATCTTAGTGTGCATGGCTGCAATTATCTCTCACAGATAATCAGACACAGTAAATCAGAAACTTTAAAATAGATTTATTAAAAACCAAGTAAGATCACCTCAAAGTTGTTACTTGTGCATTAATGTTTAACACAAGGTGATATAGTTTGGGTCTAGAAGATCCCCCAAAGATTCATGTGGATAAGTTTTGGTCCCCAGCTTGGAACTATGAGGAGGTTGTGGGAAATTTAAGATATAGGGCCTAGTGGAGGTCTTTAGATCACAGAAGGCAGAAGGCTTGCCCTCAGAGGAGATAGTAGACCCTGGTCTGTCTCTCTATCTCTGTATCTCTCCATCTCCATCTCCATCTCTATCTCTGTCTCTACCTCTATCATCTCTCTGACTTTCTGGCCATGAGGTGAGCAGTTTTGCTCCACTGCTCACTACCACAATGGCTGTCTTGCCACAGCCCCAAAGCAGCAGGCCAACACATCATGGACTGAAATCCCCAAAACTATAAACCCAAACTGTCTCTTTATAAGTTGATTATTTCAAGAGTTTGTTATAGTGACAGAAAGCTAACCAAGACACAGGCTTAATTATTATAACAGTTTTTAAAAATAAAAGACTCAACAATACAGTAATTGTTAGCTGATTTTGGACTTAATGAGATTCCATTCTCATTTAGTCTTACAGAGGTTTGGCAAATCATGGTACCTAAGAACATGACATGATGAAATGCTCTGGACAAAATGTTAGCTGAAAAAGAAACAAAGAACCAACATATAAAGCTGATACACATATTCCATACCCATAGTCCATATTTATCTATCCATCTGGAAGAAAATACACCAAAATATCAACCATGGTTATCTTTGGTGCTGAGACTATGGGTTACTTAAATTTTCTTTATATATTGTTGTGCTTCCAAATTTTCCACAATGAAAAGGAATAACTTTGCTAATGAAAGCATAACAATGAACTCTAAGTTCCCTATTGAGTAAGTCTAAAAGATCAATCTGCAAAGTATTGTTTTGTCAAACCGTTAGGATTTGACCTTAAGACACTTTTCTTTTTGTGTTGAAAGGAGTTGCTCTGAGGCAGCATAATATTTTTGATCAATCAGCATGGACATTTATTGAGCACCCACTAATCCCTGGACCTCAGTTTGGCTGTGTGATTGTGAGCAATTCAAAGAGTGCTTCACTTTCAAAATTGGCCATCAACAGGTACAGTTTGAGAGTCAGTTTTGGTGTTTTATAGGTGCCTGAACAACTCTGGGACTGCTCAAAACTCTGAGCTCAATTCTTTGCCTTCTGATCTGGTAGTGTACCCAGATGGCTCTCCTGGATTCTTCCATGTAGGCATCAAAGAGCAGGGCTCTGGTCAGCCAAGCCTGTAATTACAGATGATGATGAGGAGGAGGAGGAGGAGGAGGAGGAGGAGGAGGAGGAGGAGGAGGAGGAGGAGGAGGAGGCATTTCTCTCCGCAACACTCTTTTCCTTTTTTGTCTGTGCTTTGTTTTGTTGCTCTGTTTTGGTGACGCTGAGGATTAAACTCAAGGACTTGCGCATGTTAGGCAAGTGCTCTACCACTCAGCCCCTCTTGGGATGCCCCAACTTTCAGATGCAGAGTTCTTTGAGTATCACATATTGGCATGTATCGTGGTCTTTTTGTGACCTAAATAATTTGGTGAAAGGACAATACCTTCTCTGAAAATGGTGTCAAGTGGGTCACACATTGGAGGGCTTCGATTTCCTTATGTGATTAAGACAGGGACTATTTCACAGAGCAGTCAATAGCCTGGGAATAAACACTGCTCCTGGGCTTTCTGCGTAGTAAGTGGCTACTTCTGCATCAGGGGCCGAATCAGGTGTTGGGAATTCAAGTGCCAGTTACGGGAAGAGTATTCCTGTGGAAGGTGTGCTAGCCAGGATGACCCTCTCTACAAGTCACCTAACTCAGAAGGCATGCGCCTTTTCTGGGTTCACTGAACTGCTACAGTTGAAGAAATATGAAATTCAAAAGGGAGAAATGTGGAGATGTGATCTTTTGTCTCCTAAACTTTTATGCCTCCAGATTTTGTCATGCCTCCTCACAGACCATGTCCATGACACCTGTACTAGAAGCCTTCTGAGGGACAGATCCTCTGGCCCTGGCAGGGTTAGTCTCCAGAGACCCTTCTCAGTGGCTATTCCTGGGTCATATGGGTGCTGGGGAGCATAATGGAGCTGAGTTAGAGTCCCATTCTGTGCCTACAACCAAAGCACCTCTGTCATCTAAAGAATACAGAATCCTACCCACTGCCAAGGTCAGGTTCCACACCTGGCCAGGTAAGTCCTTTCTTCTGAGCAGGACAACAAGGAGCCCTGGTTATGAGTACAGACTTCAGAGTGCAGCTGGCGTGGTTTTGAATCCATTCCTTGCTATTCAATAACTATGAGAGTGGAAAAGTTGCCTGATTTTTTATGCCTCGGATTCCTTATCCATACAACAGGGATGAAAAAAACACCATGCACAACAGAACAACAGCATACAGATTAGGGTTAAATGAGGGAATTTGTGTAACTTTTCCCACACGTGTGGCAGCTTATAAAAAGAGCAGTCAACTGGCAATGCCACCAGTTTAGGAAATGCCTCTTGCTGTGTCCTTGGGCTCTCATCTTTAACAGAGCCGGCTTAGACATCAGTGTGGCCTCCTCGGCCTCTGATGTGGGATAACTCTCAGGCCCTGTAAGGAGACACAGGAAACCAGGCAAGGTTGGAACAAGGACCAAAGACTTGCAACAGGAAAGCCTGAGCCCGCAGCGCCACCTAGCCCGCTCCATGCCTCCCCTCTGCACGTGCATTGCCACCGCACTGGAGTGTCTTCCTCTTTTTATTTTTTTAAAGTATAATTACCGGAGCTTATGTTTCACAGTTAATGCTGTCAAGCCTTTTAAACTAATTGGTCTTTTATAGAAAATTTAACTGAAAATTAACACATCTTTTAATAACATTGCCTTAACTTTAATGGCACTCTGCCTTTCTTTATAATTGCTCTAAAATTGTCATTTTCCATGTCATAGCTGCCATTTTTTATATTTGCTAGTTTTCATGGTGTGGATTTTTATTTTTAGCATTTTTCTTTCATGACGGATGAGAACTATTGGATTTTTTTTTTTTTTTTGATCCTAGGCCTGCCTGGCCTGATGTGACAAAGGGGTATGTTCTTGAGTCCCCCCGAACATCCCATGTTTTCCATCTGCCCACTGTCTTGGCACAGCCCAGGCACTCTGGGCTCCTTGTGAACAGGAGAAATGGAGGCTCTTGAGAAGGAGCAGGGTCATGGAGTCTGCTTATGTCTCTGAAATCCCAGGACTGGATCAGCTTGGGCTAACAAAGAGTTTGGTCTTCACACAGCCATCCAGGGCTTGAACCTAGTGAAAGTTCAGCTTAGACAGTAAATCATGTGGACCCCATGTACAGATGGCCACATTCTCCAGTCTTCTTAACATATATTCATTCACCTCTGGCAAGCCCAGACCAGATTTCTAGTATTGGAGATGAGGACACAGAAACATTTTTCCTGGATACTCCTACTTCTTCTACCCAATTAGCCCTGGAATCCTGTCACTCTAAGATGTGCATATGTATAAGAAAGGAAGGGTGTGAGTGCATGCACACACATGTATGAGCATACATGTATAAAATAAATCTATGTAGTTACACATATCTGCTCAATGAGAGATCCCTCCTATACCTTTGTCCTTTCCTGATTACCCTAAAGCTATAAAGGGTTGCTACTACCTTCCTTATTTGACAGTTGGACCCAACTGAGCCCCAATCTACGGAAAAGATATGTGTAGGCTGCTGGTCAACCAGGCTTAATTTATGGTCTGATGCAAAATAGTTCAAACTAGTTTATGTTCTTCAATCCATTTCCTTATGTGACATAATTCATTTACTCCCCTACATTATTACTATCTCTAACTTGGTTCATTAGAAGAAAAGTTTAATCAACAGGAGAGCAGGATCTTTCTTCTTTATGATAAATCCTCAGCATGGGGAACAATGCCTTGCACTCACTAAGGGCCCAATACATGGATAAGAACAATCACAATCAATACGGGGAGAGATTGTTGTGTGCTAAGTAGTGCACTAGTCACTTTACAGCCTTAACCACTGACTCATCTTGCAACCCTATGGGATAAGCACCCATTATCACCCCCCATTTTAAAGATGGAAAAATGGGCACAGAGAGGTTCAGGTTACACAGCCAGAAAATGGAGGTGCTGGGGTCTCCATCCAATCAGCTGGCTCTTAGTCTCACCTTTCTTTTTCCAGAGTATTCTGGTGGACATAAATTGGGATTGCAGTTGGCAGGAAGTAGTGGCTGGGTGGAAAACAAATCTGAATACTCATATGCTAATTTTAGTCCTAAAAACAGACAGGCTTCCTTTCATCATGTCGAGGGGTGGGAGAGCAAGAGAGCAGCAAGCTGGGAACATTCTGAAAAATGTATTTCTAAGTTGTGATCTTCCTCTTGGAGGCATGTACTCATAAGCATAATTACTCCCTCCCTCTCATCCTGGGTTTCTGCCACTGATTTGTAGCTTGAAGCCACAAGGCCATGTCTGTAACATCTCTGTCTGTTCCAGGAATGCCTCTGATGAATCCAAACATTATTCTTTTAACAAATGAAGCCGTAAGCAGCAGGAGTTGAGTTATGAAGGACAATATTCAGGGAATGTTTAGACACATGATTAAATGGCAATTTGGGGAGGAGTGCTAGAAAAAGGAGATCATCGACATCTAAAGAGATTTGTGTGTAGAAGTTGTGAAGGTGCTGATGAGCAGATGCCTGAAATGGAAGCTTACCTCTGGCTCCTACTGCGTGGAGGAGCCTCATTTTCTCAATTTATATTCCTGCCAGCCTTTTTAGTTCCTTCCAGTTACTGCCTGGGTAATTGATCTTTTTCATAAATTAGAGTTGAGGTGGAATTTAAAGAAATCAAGGTAGTACTCTATCAAAAAGGTCTAGATCCAGTTGGGTTTGGTGAAATGGTCCTAACTCAAACCCTCATTGTGGAACTTGTGCATCCCAGACAGTTAAAAACAAAGTCTGGAATAGTTTGATAGGAACTTTGATTACTGATTTGAAAAGTCACTATCCATAGGCCAGCTTTGCTTTAACACTTAAACTGTGCTTATTTACATTATTGGCCAACAGATTAGATGGTGTAGCTAAAGGGCGCCATATACCTCTGGACACTCAATAAACACTGTTGCTGCTGCTGAATATAATGATGAGTACTAGATTGCTGATACCCTTTGTCCCCCAGGCTAGGATGAAGAAGAAATGCTGCTTTCAGAACATAACCCACCCTCTCCCAAACATTTAAATTCTCATTTCAAAAGAAATTTAAACTGACTTTTGAAAATTATTATTAGTTCCAGCCAATTCACTTTGATTTCTTATCTGAAGAACTAACTCCTTAGTGATGCTTTAGACAGACAAATGTGCAACCCAACCCCTGCTGTGCCTCTACCACCATACCATGGTCTTGTGTACCTCTCTGGCTACGAAGAAGTTCTCTGTTGCTTCCTTGAAAGTGAGGCTAGCTTCATGGGTATTCAACCTGGATAGATACACAGGGTCCATGCTCTACAGCAACTGTCACTTGGTTTAATGCTCTATTACCTTTTTGAAATTCTTAATAATAAAGCTGGTCCTTCTTGGAATACATTGCATGTCTGATATGTACAAACATAAATAATTTCATAAATGTATATTTTAAAAAATGGAATTTTGTAATTCTGAAAAAAAATGATCTATTGTAAACAGCTTCATCATCTCGTAGCAAGAACAGTCTTCTGCAATCTCTCTAATGAGGATCAGAATTAAAATGACATTTCTAAAGAATGAATTACAAACATCAGTTTGAAGCTGGATTTGGAGACTGAGGCCTATTGCAGAGAAACTGGCACTCACTAAGCACATTCTGTATCTTTGTTACCCACTCTGGCCTGTCCCAGGACTTGGCCCAAATGAGCCTGAAATCACCAGCAGGTAGAAAAGTTGCCTGGATGAGTCCCAGCCCCATCAGGCCAGAACACGCATCCCGGGACACTAGGAGAGCCCCCTCTCTAGGAATCCTTGTTTTCCTTGTTGGCTTGGAAAGCACTGGCATAGTGTGAAGCCCAGGTAACTTTGATTCAGATTAATGTTATTTCATAATTATTTTTAAATCCGTAATTCTGATTTTTATTTAAGATATTTTTGCAATTGGATCATGTTCAGGAATACAGGATAGCCTAAATTAGTTGTTAAAAGCTCTGTTTCTTCTTTCCACAAATAGAAGTCCTTCAGGGATTAGTTTTAATGAATAGATGAGAATAATGCATAATTAGCCTATCAGTTGTTTAACACATTCAGGAGAATAACCTTCTTAAGCAGTTTCAGAAAAGTATGTGTATAAAACCTCTCTGAGTTATGTTTATTGTTTTAATGTGTTCAATAAAACTCTTTTACATGGATTCTCCAAAGGTCAGTTCTTATCCAGCCTATTTCTGCACTTTCACAAATTGTGAATTGGAACACTCCAAAATAAAGAGGATTTTCTATATAGTAAATAAAGACACTCAATAGGAACACTTCGCAACATATAGGCTATGACCCATTCTAAATGTCTGCTTTTCCCTTCTGCAGTGAAAGATGGTTCCATTAAGCGAGGATCTATTTTCTTAATTGTTATTTGGCTTTTGGCTGCAATAGTGAGGAAACAGAAGCTGTGACCGTTTGACACACATGAAGCTACTATAAAAAGAAAAACCTGCCTTTGATCTCTTGGCCGCCCTCCCACCACCGTTACCATCACTCTGTCCATTTTCTGCAGCAGAGAACTGATCAGGCCTCTCCCTCATGCCTGTTCCTCAGCCCAAGCCTGCTGCCTCAGTGACAGGCAGGGACTTAGGAGTCACATGTTGTCCTCTCCACCTTCTATTCATATTCAATCTATTCCCGCATCTTATCAATTTTACCAGTAAATACTAAAATCCATCCATCTCTACCTTAGTCCAAGCTATAATAGTAACACATTCAGATTTCCTACTGCCATCCTACCCCCCACCCAATACCACCAATCACACACCAGCCAAGGCAATTCCCTCAAGATGTGCACTTGATTTAACCACTGTCCAACTTTAAGCCCTTCCAACCTCTTCACTGATCTGAAACAAAGACAGAAACCACGCAAAGGATCTGGTGGTCCTATAGGTCTGACTTGGCTAGTCCTCCGTCTCTTTCTCACTGTGGTCCATCTCATAAGCTCTCCGTGCCTTCTTTGAGATAGTTAGTTTCCCCATACTCCCTCCCCCAAGCCTGCATTTGCTTCCCTTCTCCTTTGGGGAATATTGTTCCCCTCAAAACCTCCCCTCTGTGTGGCTCAGATGTTAATGTTAAAATCTATATTATTTCCTTGGAGACTCTTTCTCTGATCTTCAAGACCTGGTCATAGCCTTCCTTGCCTTCCTCACACTTTTAGGAATTTATAATCAAATGCTTGCTTATTTGTGTCACCCAACTGATTAATGTTGATATACTCATCTAAATCACAAACTTTATGCCATTTAGTTCTCAACCTGTATTAGGCAACTTTTTCCTCACTAAGACACAATATCAGACACATACAACTTAAAGTAGAGGTTTAATGTGGCTCTTGGTTTGGGGAGATGCAGTCCACGGTCAGCTGGCTCCAAGGCAGATTAATCATGGTAGAAAGGTGTGGTGGAAGCAAAGCTTAATTCGTTGCAGCCAGGAAGCAGAGTAGGGAAACAGTTCACAGAGGAAGGTGCCATAATACCTAGTCATGCCTCCATGACCCACCTAGACACACTCAGAAATGGGCTTTACTAATCCCTTGGGTCTTTCTTGCCAATCCCATTGACACAATTAAGATTAACCATCATACCACATTAGCTCAAGTTCCAATTAGTGCCTCCTACATTAGAGGTGGCCCACAGGCATATCCTCCACTGACGGAGTAGGGAGGAAAGAGCTGGACAACTCACCGCACTCATGAGCGAGTCCAGGACACTGACGGCAAATGCTGTTCCACATGCAAAGGGCTGTGTGAGGTACAGTTCTGTGTCGGGGTCATCATCATCATCTTGGTCCAAAAACTGAACATTAGTATCATTCACTGGAAAAAGCACAAAATAAAAATTAGCATCAAAGACCATACACAGGCTAAGAAGCCATAAAAAGATCAGATGACTGGTTTAGAAACACCGAAGTCACTACTACAAAGGAAACAAAAGCATGAGGAAGCTGCTGATGGATCTTTGGATTTGGGGCAGGGGGACTCAAGGGACTGCTCCTATGGGACTGTTTAAACTTCTGAGACCTGGAGACCAATGCTGTCAAGCAGACTTGACCCATGGCAGACTGTGGAAGGACTAGTGGACAGCACTGACCCGTCCTTTGGTATAGTTTTAGAATTATGACCGAAAAACAGTCTGGAGCATTTTTTTGGTAGCCAAGTCCTTTGAGAGATGGACATATTTCAATGACAAGCAGCCATGCTGGAATGGTAAGTTGAGCCACAAAGGAAAGAAAGCAATTTATTCAGAGGAAAGAGCAATGGACAGAAGCACAGCAAAGGTATTGCAAGGAATTCACCCTCAGGCATGACCCACAGCCTGCCCTGCATGCTGCCTCATATCCTTGGCCCCTGAGTCCACACAACGGGGCCTGCTGACCACTCAGGAACCCCCAAGTGCGATGGAACCCTACCTGTCTCCTGCAGCACACTGACAAGGACTTTCTGCATTCTGAGCTGCAAGGCTACACCCACGTTCTCCCTTTCACTTTCTAAACAGCTCAATCTTGTCTATGCTTCTACTTAAGCAGACACAGCCCTGGATGCTGTATTTCATTTCCATCTGAGGATTCCTCAAGGGCTCCTCTGCACACACGTGCAGACTGATTAGTTGTGTCACTCAGATGTCTTTAACTTATTAAAAATTAAATGACAAATTAATTTCCATTCCCATCTTGGCTTCAGAAATCATCACTTTTGCAGAGCAAGTAATAGAAGAAAAATGGGGGGGGGCAGTGGGAAGAGAGGTACTTGTGATTTCTGGAATAATTAGTGTGCTTTTAGAAAGAGAACAGATGAGATTTCCTTTCTCTGATTCCTTTCTAAATGCATCAGCTGCTAATTCTCTTTCTTAGATTATTGTTTTCATTTTTTACAGTAACTTTTTTGACAACTTTTCTGTTTTGAAAAACCAAAACTTTTGTTTGTTTACTGTATGAGGCAGAATAAATGGTAACACAATAAAAGGCTAAGCATGGAATTATTTTTAAGTGACACCATCTTTTTTCCC
Organism: Heterocephalus glaber; assembly: GCF_053883595.1. Lineage (NCBI taxonomy): Eukaryota > Metazoa > Chordata > Mammalia > Rodentia > Bathyergidae > Heterocephalus > Heterocephalus glaber. The sequence goes on along the minus strand of NW_028258320.1, from coordinate 11,767,551 downwards.
TGCAAGAAGAGTCTCATAGGGGAAACCATTGCTCCATTTCTCCAAAGATCATTGTGTTGGGTCCCTGTTGTCTCAGCAGCATGTAAACTGGAGGCTATTGGAAGAAAGTCCAAAATCCAGGTTCTGACAACTGGGCTTTGAGTCCAGACTCTGTTGCCAATTTTCTTGAACAAAGCATTTTCTGATCCTAAACCTAGGTTCCCTCTCACTAAAATGGGGAAATTAAAGCAGTTTTCTCAAAAGGTTTTCTGCAGGCTCATATATGATCATGCCTAGAAAGTTCGGCCCAGCATGTGGATCATGCTGTCCACTAGATAAAAGGAGGCTGCTACCAGGATTACCTTTCTGACATTAAATGTCTACCAATATGTTATGAAAATGCCTGCCTTCCATCTGGCTCTCTCAGAAACACTAAATGTTTGTTATGAATCCCTCAAATGGTAGTTTACCTCACTTTCTTCTGTTTGTCCTGTTAAATTGAATTAAGTTTGGACTAAAGGTACCTCCATACATATTTTAAGTTTGGCCCAAATGTGTCTCCATCCACAGTGAACTACAACCTAACTTGACAGGTTAAATAAGCTATAATGTCCTCTTGTAACAAGTAGCTGAGTCTCAGCCAATCACAAGCGATGAACTGCTTCAACCAGGTCCATATAAGACAGGTATGACCTGTCACCAATCAGAATGACTCAGTACTTCACATCCATTTTCTCTGTCATTTCCTTTTTCCTAACTACTGCTATGATCTGTCCACCTGGTGGCCTCCAGTGTTCTGAATCATTTTAGCCTGGGCTGTTGCCCCATTCCAGGATCGCAAATGAAATCAATCAAGATTTCAAACTAGAATCAATGTATTTTGACTTCTAACAATTTATTGTTAGCGTTTCTTTTTTGTTCATCACAAAATGTAAGCTGAAGACCATGTCCAGTGTGTTTACAATGGCTACTAATCATGTATCTATGAACACGCCAAGGGAGCAATGTCTGTCACCTCTTTTCAAGAGATGGGAAGGGGATGGTATCTTACCAAGAGGCAAAGTGGCTCCAAGTAGGAGAGAGGATCCCAGATCTTTAATGATGAGGAAGGTGGATCATTGGAAATGAACTCCAAGGCTCTAGCCAGGGTTCATGAAAACCTTACATATTGTTCTGTGATGCCCAGTCTCAGAAGGGTTATTATTGAATGCAGAATCACAGAACAGTGATTATGTGGGTTCTAAGAAGTGACAAATACATCACCCCAGAATGTATGTGGCTGAATACAGTTGAGAAAAAGTGGTTAAACACCTTTAAACAAAGTCCTTTCTTGTGGAACTTTTAGGAATCTTTGCCATGCTAACATGGACTGGGAGTCTCCAGGTAGATGAAGATGGCAATATACTATATAGTTAAAAAAAACACTTGTTTGGCCTTAGTTCTCTCCATCTTTTCAAGGGTAGGTATAATGTAGCACACATCTCAGAACTGGAAGATAAATAGTAAACATTTGTGGGGGTGATATGGGAGAAATGGTAAGAGGATGGTTACTAGAGAAATAGATGCCAGGCAAAAGATTAGGGTAGTGTGAGCCAAGGGAGGCTCAGGGAAAGCAAGAAGTCTGGAGCTTCAGGAGAGTCAGTTATGCTTACTGAACATCTGAATTGTTGCCTTAGGTTTGGGGCACCAAGCACTTTCTTTTCTCTTGCACTAATCACAAATCAGGATTTCCTAGTTAGTTAGCACATGAATTACAAATGGAAAAAGAAGTTCTTGGCACAGGATGCTTTTGAAGGCTGCTGTTGGTTTCTGGGATGGAGATGTTTGGATGAATTTCCCATCAGAGGTCTGGTCCACATGAACTCCTTGAGTCTCTTATAGCCCTGTAGTTCTGACAAGAGCAAACTCAAAACCTAGGCCTTCTGACAACCACACTAAACATGAAAAAGCCACCACTCCTATGGTTAGAAATAGAAAACAGTGTGATATTCCTTGACCTAAGTGAATTTGTGTTGATAAATAGCTATGTCTACAATACTGCAGTGCTGAATGGTGAACAATTTATTTCTTAGTTTCTAGACACCTCACAAGCAAGATTAGTGTGTTAAAAGCCTGCTCTCTTATTTTGAATTACACTTTTAGGCCAAGAAAATGGAGTGTTCATTTCATTTTTGAGTCATTCAAAAGCAGGAGCCTCCTACCTCTTCTAGCTACTCCTCTCTGTCAAACTGCACTATTGTTATCTCTAGTTAGCAGATCAATCCCCAGTCCTGAGACCTGCTGCTGATAGGTGCCCTTCACGGGGTTATTAGCCAAGTCATGGGGAGCTATGGAAGGCTCCAACGAATGCAGTCATGACCAGAGGCCTTTATCTTGCAGATCAATTCACTGTAAGCCTCCCAGAGAGGGCTCTGGGCTGGGGAGGTGGAGGTCAGAGTGCCCGGCTGCTAACCTTGTCTCCTGCACCCTTCTGGAAATCTGTCTTTAGTAAGAAAGGGCCTCCTAGGAACCAGCTGCTTTTATGGCTTCAGAACCAGAGCTTCTGAGAAAGGGCCTGGTAGGGGGAAAAAAGGCAAATAAAGTCAGAATAAAGGAAAATAAACAGCTGGAGGGAAGGCCCCGTCTTAAGTTTCTTATCTTAAAATTTTTATATTTTTCCTTTGACTTCCTCTGAGAGCTGTGAAGACATGTCAGTCAAATTGACAGCGTGTTGGAAGAGGAATATAGGGAGAAGGTGGGGAAGCAGGGGCATGAGTGAAAAAAAAGGCTCGGGCCACAGAAAATGAATTAGAGCAAAGATGCTTTGGAAACAACTGCCAGGTCAGATGGGTGTGATCAAAGGTTTACTGATGCTGTGTGGAGAAAAAATCATTAAGAAAGGCCAGAACAAGACAGTCAATTCCAACCAGAGCCACAAATAAAACACATTCAAAGCAGTGCCATGGGGTAGCCTTTCTGTTACAGCCGGTGAAATAAACAACAAGCCAATGATAGTTGGAAACACCAAGAACAGAACAAAAGGAGATTCTGATGTCAAGGAAAACAGTGCTTCTTACCCAGTTCAGTTATCATTAGAATGTGCGTCCCACTGTTTTTTTCCTGATTGACTGATACCAAAGGCAACTTGCCCGGTTTAGCTAATTGGATACAGCATTTAAGGGTTGGGGAAAGGGAGTGGAGGAAAGTACAGAAAAAGAAAACAGTGAGGGAATAACAGGAAACATTTCTAAAGTTTAGGCACCCAGGACCATAGGAAGTTTGCATTTGTCTTGGGGAGAGAGCACTCAGGCATTTTGTAAATTCACAAATGGTAGCAGGGAGTGCTGTGGACAGGTGAGAAATTGGATTCTCATTGGCCAATGATTATGGAACTCACAATTCCATCAATTTTGGACCTGAGTGGCCAATTGCTGCGAATGGTTTTTGGCTTAGAAGTTCAAGTAGGATAGGCTAAACGCAGGGTTGCTCCACATTAGACCAATGCGCCCAACCAGTTCTCAAAGTGGATTTGGATTAGACCTGAAGTTTTGTATATCAGCAAAGGGCTTAGATCATAGGAGTGGTCGAGAAGAACACTCGAGAGGTGTCCCTAGTGAAGATTCACCAGAAAGAACCCAGCACCTATACCTTTCCTCCTTTCTTCCTCTTTTCCAAATATATGCTCCCATTTCAAAGCCATCATCTCATGCTCCTTTGAAAACAGTGATCAGCATTAAGGAAACTGTCTATTCATCCGAGAGGAAAGATAGATCACTTTTTCCTTTGGGTTATCTGCCATGTTACCTGTATCTGTCTGCAAGCTCCCCCAAACAAACCCCGCTATAGCCAAGAAGATTGAAAGGGCTAAGAAACAGGCCAAACTCTCATATCCTGCATGGTCTAGAAGACCCCCCAGAAGTGACAGTGATCCCCTACCTAGTTCAGTGATAATGGGGATGTTCACCCCGGTCGTGATGGATGGCTGGCGTAACATCCCATGCACTGGGCTGTTATCTGGAGAGGATCTATCCATTCCTGGAGGTGTGAATCCTAGTGAGAAGGAAAGAAAAGAGGGATGTAATTAAGGAAGTGAAAAATTTGGAAATAATAAGAATACAGTCTACACAACTCAAAAAATGTAGTTATGCACATTTACAGATCAACAATTAACACTTCCAAGATAAAGTCAGATGAGATATTTTTTTCGAAGGATGATGTAGAAAACTATTGTAAATAATTCTCACTTTGGTAGTTCCCTAAAAATCCAGACCACCAATTATTTATCTTGCTTACAGATTGTGATTCCCCTCTCCATCCTGGCACACAGGACGATTTACCTCTGTGTCCTCTTGGAGTTAGACTAGACTAAGTGACATATGAAATTGTCTGGCCCATGAAAAGTGAACAGAACAATGACTATCAGTTCTGGTACAAGTATTTGACTTGCTGTTTTTCTCTTACCAAGCCATGGCAACTGTGGGAACATGGCTACTATGGAGGTGAAGACTGGACAGAAGGCCAGGGCAGTTACCCATACCCTCAAAACATTTTGTCCAAGTAAAAATGAAACTGCCTTGCTTTAAGCCACTGAGATTTGTCTGTTTGTGGTTGTTACTGCACCATAACCTAACCTTTACTAACTGCTACTTCGATCACCGATCCTCTTGCCGATGAGCGGGGCTACGAAGCTGGGTTCTGGCCAATGGGATGTGGGGTGAAATCTTCTTGGGGCCTTTTAGGAATTCCTGCCTTCTCTTAGAAGAAGCACATCAGAAGAGATTCTCTCTTAATCCTCCGGTTGGTTTATGTGTGATTGCCTATAGCACATTACCTGTGGACACCATATTGCAAGCGAGATGAACACTACCAAGTACAAAAAAATCCCCTGATAATATTGGTTGAATTAAGTAATAGAAAGAACTGCCCTAGAGTTTCTGAGGAAAGTATCCTGGAACCACTCTATCATAGGATTCTTAATATATGAGATTTTATGCATAAATTCATACACATAAATTCACTCACATACATGCACACAATATAACACTTATACACAATATAATACTTTTGTTTAAGCCAAATTGAAAAGGAATTTCCTTTATTTGCGGCTAAAATCTTCTTGACTGATGTATATGCCACTGGCTTAGAGTGGCTCCCTTGAGCATCTTGTGTCCAACAGAGAGACAAAGATAGGGTACACACGTGGACACAAGAAAGCTGAAAAGCGGACTGCTTGGCTTGTGATCTTGCACTTTGGGATTCTTTGAGTCTCCATAGCCAAGCCCTCAGTATCTGTTAGGATGATCTTGGACCATTCAGAGCTTTAAGTTCAGTGAGAGTGAAGCACTGTCCCAGCTAAGCACAGTGGAGGCCTCTTTAGGAATATGCACAGATGCAGACTCACGAGAAACTCACTTGCTACACATTCATTGGGTGGAAATGAACTTTTCCAAATGAAGGATATGGCAAGTGGAGCTGGAACTATCAGCTGCACGTTGGCTGTGAAGTTCCATATGGTCTCCCAGCGTGGAGGACAGACAGGTGTTCAGCCACTTTGGTTTCTCCTCTTTGTCCTCAGTGGATTGCTACACGGGCTTATTAATGAATTAGGGGTTTATAAATACAAAGTCACTTGCTAGGTTTCCAAGGACAAAATTGTAAGTAGATAATGTGGCCAGATTTCTGACTCACTCTCCAGGATGTGACAAGATTGGGCCAAATCTGCCATTTTGGCTGTGTGTGAATCAGGAACTAAATGACAGGTGCTCAATAATTGCCTGTTGTTTGGGAGGCACATAATACATGAAATGCCAGAGAAATATAAAAATGTGTCTTATTTTCTGCTCTCTTGTGTATATATTTCACATCAAGTGCCATAGTTTCAGGAAGAAAGTTCTACTTATTACTGATTCCCTGATTGCATTTAATTTATTCTTCCTATTAACATACTGTGAACAAGGTAAGTCATTTTGACTGACATAACAATATCCATCTCCCTAAACTTTGGAAGGTGCAGTTTTTGGCCAACCACATAACCAAAAACATGCATTTTAAATTCTGACTGTTTTCTTCCGCTCGAATAGAGAAGGAGAAAACTAAACTGTTTTCATCAGAAGTTTCACTCAAAGGCTTGAAAAACTGCAAGTGACACCTGTGCAGATTCAGTGGATGTGACGTTTTTGAATTTCTTCAACTTGACAAGTAAACACCTTAAATCGGTAATGCTATATGCATAATACATGGCCTGTATTTTGACATCCATCATCAAATGCTGACTTGAGAAAATACGGGTTTGTACGTCAAGGAATAGCACCCGTAAAGCAGGGAGAAATGCAGGTCACGCGGTATTAGGAAAACTGTATTTCATTACAGAATCTGCAACAAGCACAGCATCCTTTTATGTTATCTTATTTAAAGATTCCATTTTCAGCTGTGAAAAGACTCAATTCCTTTGCATGAAACCTTCATTTAGAAATGACATGCTTGCTTCATAGGCCTCTTTCATTTTGCTTTCATATTCCATTTTCCCCTTCAGTCACCAAGCGTGTTTTCATTACCATTTGCAACTGACAAACTATGGTGGGTGTCCAAAGACACCTCTTCATTGAAGGCCTGTCTTTTCCCCATGCAGGACCCCAGAATAGGATGCCTTTGTTGGCAAGAAAGCTTCAGCAATCATAATGCTTCTTCTTATTTCGCTACTTCCAAAGAAAACAGCAAGCAAAAACAGACTTCCTTTTTCCCTAGTGTAGGATTGTACTAAAGATGAATACAAATTTACTAGCATCTTTTTTCTTAGGGTTCCTAATATGGGAAAACTATGGTCTAAGATGTCAGGCTGACCCAGATTCCCTATCTGACCTTGGAGAGAAGAGAAATCCAGGTGCCTCCCCTCTAAAAGAATGAGACAATCTAGCCTTCCATGCCAAGGGATGGCTTCTTCCTCATTCATCAGAGTGGAGGTTGGCAAAGGGGCAGGTCTCAATTGTGTCTCTGTCTTACTCCTCATCCTTTCTTGCTGGAAGTAGAAAATATATTTCTGGTTGCATTTTGAGTCTCCATGTGAGCACAGTGGCATGTGGACTGTCCTCTAGGGATCTACAGCTAGGGAACAGTGACACTGGGGAATGCTCCTTTTATTGGTTAAAATAATACCCAGGAAACTAATTTTAGAAGTATTTTTTGATTTTGCCAAAAGAGCATTTGAATTAGATAAGTAGAATAAGAAGTCCTCAATCAGGAGAAGACCTAAGTTTAATTCATCCACAGACCAAACTCTTGCTGAGATGGACCCCTGTACTTCCAATGTATCCCTATTACTCTCCATTGAGCATGGCCATGGGAGGTAAGTCTTGAGCTAAAAATGACTTCCAAAGACCACCTCACCTCTGAAACTGAGGCCTTTAGTGCTAGATGTGATAGACATTTGTTATCTACTCATTTTCATTCTGCATAAGTACCCTGACCAGCACTATCTCATGCCAAGTATCTCATTTCACTTGATATGTAGAACTTTAGGCCAGAGGCTGGGCTTTCTATTTCTTCAAACTTACACAGTGTCTACAAAATAACTGGCATACAGAGAAGAAAGAATGAAATAGTTCAGAGTATAGGCTTGAAGTCAGATTCTTGAGTTCAAATTCTGGCTTATCCATTTCTCAGCCATGTAACTCTTAACCATTGCTTCTGCTTCTTCATTTATAAACCAGAAGTATCTCCCATTTAGGGAAGCTGTAAGGCTACCATGAAATGCACAATTCTCAGTGTGAAGTAAGTACTCAAAAATGCTGACTGCCAATGTTAACATGTTATTAGGTACAAATAAATATTGGTGGGTAGATAGAGCACCCATTACCACCTCTTTGCCATGAATAAAGAACTGAGGAAGATAATGGTAATTAAAGATAAGAATTTTCACAAAGGGAAAATCTGGGGAAATTAACAAGAGGGCAAGGGGCATGGTGAATAGAAATAATCAGATCAGTCCTGGAATAAAAATTCAATTCAAAATATCTAGGGAAGGAGGGATATGAATATGGGAGGACTGGGATTTTCTTTGGGTATATGGAAAGCTACTGGCCAGTCTTCATGAAGAAAGGTCCCTATAGCAACTACAGAATATATCTAAAGCCTTCTATTTTCTAGACTTATCTCCCACCTCCTTTAATTAGTTGGAAGCACATTATTTTGCTTCTTGGGGTCCTGAAATGCATTCACTACTCTCTATGTTCTTTTCCAGCGTTTGTGTTCTTGGCCATATGCAATCCTGTTGTGTTCAGTTGAAGAAAATCAGTATAGCATGATGTTCTTTTCATGATACTTGTTAGTGTAGAGGTTGGCAGAGCTAAGCCTCAACCAGGGAATTTAGGGGAAGATTAGATGAAATGTTTAGACAATAGTAATTTGATTAGGATGGCTTGGAATTAAAGAGTTCAACACAAACACTTGGTCTATCCTGAGAAGTTCTAGGAGACAAGATACAGGAATAATACAAGATCACCAAGGTTTCTTTTTTATTAATTGTTTTAGATAACTCCTGTATGCATGCACCATATGGTTACAAGTAGAGCTATGGCTCAAACAAGCTCTCCCAGAGGGGGAAGGCTAGAAAGGTCCAGGGTATTGGAAACATAGGTGCCATAGAAAATGACAAAAGCTCTATGTCATGGTCCATATGGAACTCAAAGCAAAGGCAAGGATGCTCCAGAGTTAGACTGATTAGGATAATCGAAAATGAAGAACTGGAACTAAAATAGAGCCTCAAGGAAAAAATAAGTCAAACATTTATCAAGTGCTTACTATGTACTGTATTCTGCACATGCAATAACTTCAGTTGTCTAAACCATCCTAAGAGGATATTACTGTTTTGCAGATGAGGAAGCTGAAGCACAGAGAAGGATGGGGCCTCCTGCCCAGGGGCACATAACTAGTCAGCAGATCTCAGATTTGAACCCAACCAAACTAGTTCCAGAGTCTCCTCTAAACAACCATTCATATTGCTTTGTATTTTGTACCAGACTATGCTAAAGTTTCTTCATAGGCCACCTCATTTATTCCCCATAGTAACTTTGTAAAGTTGAGGCACTGTCAATATTTCCATTTCATAGAAAGGGAAAATAAGATACAGAACCATCAAGTAGCTTTCCAAGCAAAGGCAGTTAGTTAAGTTGCAGACTGGGGAGTCAAGCAGTTTGACTGGGGGTTCACAGATAATCACACATTTCACCTGCTCCAGGCCCTGTTTGTATCGCAGTCTCTCCTTTCTCAGAAAAGAAGGAAGTTTGACACCCAAGCCAGTCTTACTTTTTATTGTTTTCACTTTTAAACAATAGCAGACAACAACTGGGACCCATTGCAGTTAGGCTTAACTCACTTTAGTACGGCAGCATGCACAATTCAGTACATATAATAAATGCTTTATTACAGTACCTTTCCATGGGGGAAACACAAAGTACTTTCTAAATCATCCCTAGTTAAATCCCCAAGCCTTTCCAAGGAGAGAGGGAGATGGAAATTCTTATCAATCACCTTCCTTAGACTAGGTGGAGAAATGAAAGTAAGTGCTTCCTCCACCCCCACAGATTTAACATAAAGGAATTGGTTGAAATGGTGAGCCAAATTATCTTTTATTGTGTGCATATAAATGATGGTTAGAAATCCATATGCTGTGTTAAACTAGGGAAATAAATTAGGCCCAGTCATCTAGGTTTGCTGAGACAGGTATTCAATATGAAGTTGTAAAAGGGAAAGATCATCGTTAGAAATGATCTATAAAGATATGTTAAAATCAAAAGAAACATCTCATATTACATCATATAGAAGATGAATTAAATTTCCTGTTAATGCTAGGAAAAAAATTCCAAAGCCAAATGTCAGATACAGTGAGGATCAATAAAAATATTTTGATAAGTAAACGCAACAATGCTATTTAACACATGATTGGCAACTGCTGAAACATAAATTATCCAAATTTCCCATCGCTGCTTATGGGAAAATTATGCAGATTAGAACTTGATTAGGCTTATATCATGAGACTCAATTTGGACTTTTAATCTATTAAGCTCCAATAAATGAGGCATCTGAATAGCTCCCCTGAGCAGCTACAGTAATAACCATAGCAGTCATTTCTGCAGTATGTATTCCAACAAATTCTTCAGCAGCTCAAGTAAAGAATATTCCAAGGATAGAAGCACAACTGTTTTCTAACTTAGAGGGGGAAATCCATGCACACAGGGTTGGTTTGGAAAAGAGAGTCTTAGAAGAGATACAAGAACAATCTGGTCAAAGGACAACAACCTCAGTTTAACCTTGCAATACTTTTTCACAGCTGTTTGCAAAGGCATCCCACAAAGTCAGAGTCCAGCGTTGGGAAGGCCAGGCAGCTGACCACGTTTATTGAATAAGCAGACCATCATTTTCCAAGGTGACAGGTTCTTCTGACATTGCCCGAAGGCTACTTCAACTGACCACTTTCTACTGGAATCAAGGCTGAGGAGGGAAGGGGAAACTCCTGCCAGTTTGGGGCTGTGTGTTCTTTTTTTTTTTTTGGTACTGGGGATCGAACCTGGGGCCTTGCACTTTCGAGGAAGGCGGCAGAACCACTGAACTAAATCCCCGGCTGGGGCTGTGTGTTTATCTGCTTTATATTGAATAACTCCTGAAGTTGGTAGAAGGCTTGAGCTGCTCAGAGCACAAAGACAGAGCTTGGAAATCATATAAATAGGTAATACTCAGTTCTATGAAATTTAAACCACACTGTTACCCAATGATGATTCTTCTACCAATAATTCTAGGTTAAAGATACAAGAGCTTTGGAAATCTTTTAACCAGCTCATCCACTTTATTGATGAAGAAAGTGAGGCTCAGGAAGGAGAAGTTATTGGGTCCAAGATGGTAAAACCAGTTAGTAGCAGAACTAGGATAATTAGTATCTGTTGTTATCAGTTCTCTTTCAGCACGTCCATACCTGGAACCCATTGTACAGACAGTGTGTGATGAGACTGAGGGGACAATATTGTCCCCACTCTGGACACAGGAGTGGCAACATGAAACTGGGAGTCTCACTTCACAAGGCCAGCAAGAGGGCCTTCCACCAGGCTGGCCTCATCATGACGGACCTGTCTACCTCAAACCTGGCCAATCCATGTTCTTCCAGGACCTTAGGTAAAAGATGTTGAAATGGTGTGGAGACAAAGCCAGAAGGCTATCAGTAGGGGGCAATGATTTCCATTTCACCAGATTCGGAGAGAATGAAAAGAGGACAAGTGAATCCAGAGGTGAAGAGAATAAAGCAGAAGTCTGACTTTGTTGAAGTTTCTGGACCCAAATGTGCCTGAAGTTGGAAGCAACCTATAACCCTAGTTATTTGACTTTCATATTTAAGCTTTTTTGAGTTGGGCTTTTATACTTAAACTCAAAGCCCTCTACTAGGACAGTAATTGAGAAACGTCTTTTGTTGGTGTAATGGTTGGTACATGTTTGATTTTCTACTGAAACATGACTGTGTCTTCATTCAAGGTTTCCCACTTGTTTGTGACTAGTTGCTAATGCCTGGCCCCCATTTCTTTCTATTTACAGTAAGTCACATTGACATTTTTAATGACATATTTTTTTTCCAGAGACTGTATTTGATTAGCACCTTGAGGAGCTGGCTCCACCCATGGCATAAAATGCTTCATTCTCTTTAGAGGGAACATTTTGGGTCTGACCCAAACCAAAGCAAATGAAACCAATGAAGTAAAAATTCTCTACAGCTATTGGCCTTGTGAGATATATTCAGCACTTAGACAAATCTCAAACACATGAAACAAACATATTTCCAGGAGTCTTCTCTGCAAGCTGAGAGTCTATTTCCCTAACTTTAAATAACTTACGTCTAATATTTGCATCTCAGTTTGGTTAATGGAAGGAAGGAAGAAACAAAGGAAGTAAAGAAGAAAAATCACAAAGCTAGTCACAACTAAAACCACAGAGTTGAAAAGAAACCCAAGATTCATTTGGGTTCATGTCTTCATCTGCCTAACAGTTCATGCTGTCACCATACATTTTTCACAATTTTTCAAATGATTTTTACTTCCCCAATTCATTTTACAACTTAAAAATAAGACATACTTACTGTCTTATTTGAATATAAATAAGTCAATACAAATCAAATGACTTAAAATTCTACCTACCCTTCAGTCCAAGTTATTTCACTTCTAAAAATATATATACAGCCATAATTTCCTTACATTAATGATTTGGCTATAATATTTTTCATTCATCATTATTAAGTAACAAACTGAAAACAACATGAATGACAAATTTTAGAAAATTGTTTGTATTAAGTATGTGTACACTAAAAATTGCAGGAAAGTATTTAGTGACATAGAAAAATGATGTATGATCCATAAAGGTAAAAGTATTCACATCTATGAAAATATGACTAATATGTCAACCTTCTTATGCCTGAGTGGTAATTTTATGAAGAATGCATATTTTTCTTCATTCTGCTTATGTGAGCTTCTAAATTTTCTAAATTAAATATTCTTTGTACAATAAAAAACAGCTTAAAATTAATAGAAGACAAACTGAAACCTCAAAACCTTGTGTGATCTGTATGGGCTGAGAGCAGCTGGTGACACGGTAGATAGGCGTGACTTATGGCTCTGTAGGGACCCACAAGGTCATTTTGATAGATGGAAGCCCTTAGGGAGGATCTGACCAGGTCAAGATTACAGAGCGAAGGGGCTTTAGATGAATGAACAGGGCCCATTGAGAGTTTCTAAAGTTCCTGGATCTCCACTGTTTCACCCTCCCTTCATTTTATAAGAGTTACTCATTCTCAGAGCAGAGGCCACACAGCCCTCAGTAGCTGTCAGGCATCCATGAAGTCAGAGAACTCCATTCAAACAGTTGAACGAAGGGGCAGTCAGAGCTGGCTTCCAGGACAGAAGAGGAGTGGTGCCTGCTGGCTCTGGCCCCTGCTGGCTCTGGCCCCTGCTCCCTCCAAGCCTACCCACTTCTGAAAGGCTATCCTCTGCCCCCAGCTCCTGCCCCTCTATGACCTTTTGCAGGAAGCCTGCCTTGACTACTCTCTCTCCCTGCATTTAGTTTCTTCACACCACTGTCTTCCTCTGCACTCTTCTATTTCTTTTACTTGCTACTAGTTACACACTAATTACTACACACAAATGTTTAAATATTTTTAAGCATCTTTCATTTTTTTCTTCTTGATCATAAACCAATTGGATTCCTCCTTTCAATATGGGGGTGACCAGACTTTTTTGATTATTATTTATCTTTAATTCCTATTCTGGGACCCTCCCTCTTGCTGTCACCAAAAAATGACAAAGGGTATTTTGCCTCTTAGCAAGGATCTCCTCTTTCATGTTGGATCACATTTCCAGTAAACCAAAGGTTTGCTATGCCAAGGGACATGCAGACGTATACATTGCAAGACAGTGATATGAGGTGGATAATAATAAAACACACAGAAATCCTGCCTTGTGCTGCCAAGACTATATACCATTTTGTTTCCATTACATCAATTTTTTTCTCCCCGTTTTGTGAGCATTAATCAAAGAAATGCAAAGAGCTCATTAAAGTGATAGATTGACTGAAAATGTAACCACCTTTTCATTATAAACAGTTCCTTTATGTTCTCAGTGTGATGGGCTTTGGTTTTCAGCATTTGTCATGTAGTTCAACTGTCCTTTTACATTTAAAACACCAAATGCCAAATGGTCCCCAGTTGTTTGGTTTAGTCTGAACCAATGGCCAGTGTAGCAAAACCCAGAGCTACAAAATTACAAGGAAACTAAAATATCCATATCTTAAGCACACAGAAAATTAAGTAGCTGTAAAAGATGGATTTGCCAAGTGATCCAAGGCATTGCCATGCAATTCAGGAAAAAGCAGAATCCCACCACTGACAACTTCCATCCAGCTGTTTCTGAATGGTCCTGGAAACAGAATACCTGGCACAAGACAGTGACCCATGTTCCAAACATCTGACAATCCTCTTTAAATAAGTACTTTAAGCCAAGCGTGGTGGTGCATGCCTGAAATCCCAGCACTCTGAGACTGAAGCAGGAGGATCACAAGTTTGACCCCAGCCTGGGCAACTTAACAATTTAGCCAGACTCTGTCTCAAATTTTTTTTTTTTTAAAGGGGCTGAGGATGTAGCTTGGTGTGAAGGCCCCAGGTTCAATCTCTAGTTCCTCCAAAAAAAAAAAAAAAGAGAAAAGAAAAAAAGAAAGGCATCTTAATTTTTAAGTGTTGGAGGATTTTCTGCATGTATATTTATGCTGGTGAATGCATAAGTAACTGGGACCCTAGACCTGGGGTCAGGTACACACATGGACATGCGCTCATACACACACAAGAACCCACTAGAGCAGTGTTTGATTGGTGTTAGTTTGGTGCTAAGCCACCCAATTACAGAATAATCAGTGAAAACCCTTTGAACTCATCCTAAAATAAGCCATCATAGGAACTTGAACTCTGTCATCTTGAGTCCTACCTCTTTCAGTCTCTAGTTTTTGATCTAGGGCTATTTATGTAAATTTTGTTTCTCAGTTTCTTCATCTGTGAAATTGAGGAAAAAATGTCACAAGAAGATTAAGCCAGTTAATAATAATACATGTAAACTGTTTACAACACTGCTTAGCACATAATAAGTGGTTTATGAGTACTAACATCTAACTCTTCCACAACAGAGAAAAGCCAGAGGCATGAGTTTTAGCCCCGAGTCAATCCCTAACTCTCCTTGAGCAGGTATTCAACATGAAACCCACACTTGGTTTCCATCCATAAAATGAGGCAAAAACAATGTACTGATCCCTTCTGATCATGGCACACCACACATGATATCAGAACCACAATAATTTTGGATTTGGTCACTTGATATCCAGGAATGACTGCAGAGTTCTTCATGGGGTCAGTTTTTAAGGAAGTCACATCTTCTGTATCAACAAACACACCAATACATGCATTACCCACTAAATATACCATACAATGTCTGGGCTGGGACATTGAGACATGGCATCACATTATCTTGCGAGCTGCCTCTAAGTCATGATCCTCTCTCCATCCCTCCAGGAGTTCTGTATCACCTCACTTATTAACAAAAGGGGTCCATTTGCTGCTGTGTCATCATAGTCCTCAGTTTTTTCATGTATAAAATGGGGATGATTTAGAATCCCTTTTAGCTCTGAGGTTTGTCTCTTTCATGACTCAAAAATTTAAAAGTAAGCTCCTACAGAAATTCACAAGTAAGCTCCTACAGAATAGACTTGGAAGGAGAATCAAGAGTATCCTTTCAGTTGACTTCCCAAGCTCTAGCACAGACTCTGCCTTTCAATTCAGTTTTATTCCTTTGTTTGGCAGATGAAACTTCAGTGCCCAAACCAATGAGAAGAATGTACTTTTTCCAAAGTTGCTATAATGGACAAAAAGGCCATAAATAACCATTTATTAAACAAACAGTATGGGCTAAAGGAAGAGAAACCACTACTATTAGGCCCCTGAGGCCTACAAGCACAGTACATAACGGTAGGACTCTCATAAACCTGGCTGTATATTACCAGTTATTCCATTTTCATGAAGTTATCTTCATAATCAAGATGCTCTACCAGCCATTGTGGGCTTTAGAACTATTTTTAATTTTAATTTAAAGAGCAATTAAAGAAAGACAATGGATACGCAGGATAATAAAGTAAGTGATTAGCAGCATGCAAATGACAAAGGCTTAATGATAATATGGTTCTAGTCTCCAAAGGGCTTGTTGAAAGAAAGCCCTTTCTACATGTGGTTGTTCAGCTAATGCGTCTCAACCCACAATTACAACATTGCTGACACCATTAACCAGTGAAACAACATCACTTCATGAAATCCTTGTTGCCTCATTAAAATGGAAAGGGTCAGGTAATTTACCAGCATTGTATGTCTAGTTTTGTTGTTGGTAATTAGCAAACATTACCCAGCATGGACTCCCGCTGGGAGTGGAGAAACTTTGTGAAATATTAAAGAGGAAAGTCTTTATATTTCACTAGGAAATTGAAAAGAGGTGCAGTAATATTCTGCCTGTCACTTCTTGGCATACAGGAGAAGAAAGCAACTTGGAACTCTTTCATCTAGGGAGAACTCTTGGGAAGTCACTGTCCAGATCAAGACACCATTGTGTATTGGCAAATAGAGTCCTCATTCCTGATTACATAGGGGAGTTGGAGGAGGGAGGGCAGGAAACATGCAAACTTCATCTTTATTGTTCTTACTTGGGTTTTCTGAATTAATATGGAAACGAGGAAAGGAGCTATAAAAAGTTTTCTCTTTGAAATGTTTTATGTCTTAAATAAGAGCCAGAATTGTTTATTCAAAAATTATATATATACCCTATAGATTGAGGAAATATATCCCAGAGCCCTGGCTTTCTGCCTCTCTGCTTTCTAATGAAAGTTTCCATACGTTGGAACCACCGGCCAGTGCTTGGTGTGTTGTCAGGGAGCAGAATAGTATCTTATTCTTTAAATGGAACTTTTGGAACATAAAACACATTCCAATAAACGTGAACAAAAAATTATGAATTCATTAAACTACTTTGGTATCTTGTGCTATGTATAATATTTATATTCTGACTACTATAAAATATGCTTTAATATCTTTAGGCAACTATAAGGGCTTAAATATTTATAAAATGGCTAAAGATAAAGTATGGCCCTCTTATTCCTACATACAGATAATGTAAGGCATGCAATCAAAGACAATAACAGTCTCTGCCCATTTGTCATCTTAAAGGAGCCGATCAACCAGTCATCCCTCGTGTGCCATCTACGTAAGAGTTGTTGCCGACACAGGCGACTCCAGAGGAGTTTGAGCTTTAAAAACTACCTAGAGTGCTATACTTCACAGAAAACAGAGCTTTCTGAAAATGGAGACAAAACAATAAATTTGCAGGCAAAACAGCTCCAAGAGGGGCTTCAAAATACTGCTGCATTTATCTCTGGGACATATGGGAATGGGAGGTATTTTGATTTAATATTTCATAACACACGGACAGTTGCTTCCTTGCATGGTGTATAATTAATGCTTATTGAAGAGTTTCCTTTTTCTTTTAATTCCTCAGTATCCTAAATGCAAATAAATAAGTAAATAAAAACAAATAAACAACACACCTGCATAATAGGCAGGGCTTCCTTTTGAGATGTGGAAATCCCACACTCTGCCAGGTAGTCCCAGTAAAAAGAAAGCCATCATGAATTTATAACCACCTAGGGGGCCTGTTAAAAGTAGGTTTGTAAATTAAGCGTGAAACCTTGATTTTGATGATCTCATTATTTACCATTATCGCTTGCCTGTAGACCCATGTTATGACTGATTTTCAAAATTCTTCCATTTCTCATGCCAATTACATGTTCAAAGAACAACCTGTGCCCACCAGCTTTGATCTTACAGGTGGAAATTCCCTTGGTTCCTCTTCCCTGTTCCCTTGGGCTCAGGATATACAAGGCTGGGAACCAGGTAGGATTTCATGCAGCCAAATTCTTTTTCCACCATACCCTGCATTTCCATGTCCATTGTATGCTTTGTGAACTTCCTAGCCATTGCACTTACAAGGCTGCCTGGTCTACAGAGAGGTCAGCTGTAATGAATCAGCAGCCTTGGTTTGAGGATCATATCAACTATACCAAGTAATTCTGAGTAGAAGACTAGTCCTATGCTTCGCAGATTCCTACCCCTAGCTTCTGATTCAATTGCTGTGGAGTGTGGCTTGAGTAGTATACCAAGAATTTTAAAGGTTCATTAAGATGATCTCAATGTGCAAGTAAGATTAAATACAGTAATACCTTGGTTCAAGAACCTTCCTGTTCACAAACAATTTGATCCTCAAACAGTAGCATTCGACAAAATTGTGCTTCTATTCAGAAACTCCACATTGCGTGACAAGAATAACTCCAGCCATCTTCCTCACACAAACACAAACTTGGGCATCTTCCCCAAAATCATAAAACAAATGAAGTTTGTGAACCAAGTACCACTGTACTAGTGGGCTGGCTCAGACATAAATCTATCCATATATGGTCAGCTCATCTCTGAAAAGGGCACCAAGAACACAAAATGGGGAAAGGCCAATCTCTGCAATAAATGGTGCTGGGAAACTGGATATCCACATGGAAAAGAATGAAGCTGAATCCTTTTCAAAGATCATATACAAAAATTGACTTGAAATGGATTAAAGATGTGACTATAAGACATACTCTGTAAAACTCCTAGAAGAAAACATTTGATGTTGGTCTTTTCAGTAATTTTTTTTTTGCTATGACATTGGAAATACAAGCAACACAAGAAAAAACAAAAAGTAGAACTACTTGAAACTAAAAATCTTTAGCACAGCAATGGAAAAGAATCAACAAAATAAAAAAGCAGTTTATGGAATGAGAAAATATCTACTCACCAAATATCTGAAGAGGGATTAATATCCAAAATATATAAGGAACTCATACCACTCAATAGGAAAATAACACCTTATTAAAATGTGGTCTGAGCACCTGAATAGGCATTTTTCCAAAGGATACATAAAAATGGTCCAAAAAAGTAAATGGAAAAGTTTTGAACATCACTCATCAACAGGAAATGCATATCAAAACCATGATGAGTTCACCTCACAACTGTTAGAATGGCTATTATCAAACAAGAGAAGAGATAAAAAATGTGATTGACAATGCGAAGAAAGGGAGCCTGTGTGCACTAATTGGTGGGAATGTAAATTGCAATGATGGAAAACATTATGACAGTTCCTCAAAAATTAAGACTAGAACTATCATATAATTTAGTCATCTCACTTTTGGGTATACATCCAAAAATGAAATGAGCATCTCAAAGAGGTAGCTGCAGTCTTGGTTCACTGTTGTATTACTCACAATAGCTGAGATATGTAAAGAACTTAAGTGTCCTTTGATGGAAGAATGGATAAAAAACACCATTTGGCCAAGATAGAGAAAGAAATCCTGCCATTTGCAGCAATGTGCATGAACCTGGAGGACACCATGCGAAGTGAAATAAGCCAGTTATAGAAAGACAAATTCTGAGTTCCACTGCTCCCAGCACAGAGGTAGGGGCATCCGGGCCATTGTTCCACTGCTCCCAGCCCAGAGGAAGGGGCTTCTGGACTGCTGTTCCACTGCCCCCAGCTCAGAGGAGGTGAGCTGCACAGGCACCAACAGCAGCCCCCCCCATCAAAATGAGAAGACATGTAAACAAGTCTCAAAACCAAACTTACAGATCATCCACAGAAACCCAAAGGGAAATGAGATGGAACACTCTGATACTCAACCACCTGGACTCCCTGAACTGGCAACAAAAGAGAATCTGGGAAAAATGAAATCAGAAATAATTTCTCAGATAACAGCAGAGATTGTGCTTGTAGTGCAAGACATGATTAATAAATCTAGAGAGGAACTGAGGAACATGATGGAATTGCAACATAGGAAACAAATGGAATCCATAAAACAGATGTAAACCGATTTCCAGGAGATCGAAAACTCCACTGAAAGTCTACACAGCAGAATGAGCCAATGTGAGGACAGAATTTCAAATATAGAAGATAAGATTGCAATTAGTGACCAGGAAAAGAGAATTTACTTCAAAATTGTAAGGGACCACAAGAAATCAATCCAAAAGATGCTTGATGATGCAAAGAAGAATAACATAAGACTGATTGGAGTCAACAAAGAAACAGGAGAGAGTACAGATAACATTAAAAAAAAAAGCTTTTCACAGAAGTAATGGCAGAAAACTTTCCAAGCAGGGCAAAAGAGCTTGACATATGGATAAGTAAGGCATATGGGACTCTAAATAGCCTTGATCAAAAAAAATCTACACATAGGCATATGTGTAGATTAAGATTCCAGAAACCAAACAGAAGAACAAAGTTCTACAAGCAGTTAGAGAAAAGAAACAAATCACATACAAAGGAAAGCCCATCAGAATCACAACAGACTTCTCAATGCAAACCCTCAAGGTAAGAAGAGCATGGAGTGATGTATCCCAAGCTCTAAAGGAAAACAGCCTCCAACTCAGATTGATGTACCCTGCAAAACTACCTTTCAAAATTGATGCATAAAGAAGATACTTTCATGACAAAGATCACCTTATGAACTTCATGAATACCAAACCAGCACTCCAAAAAATTTTAGACAATATTCTGGGAACAGACAATGAGCATCATAACCCCAGGAAGCACAGCAGAATGAATCCATCAGGTGCTACAAGAAATTAAATGTAAAGGGGGAGAACCCAACAAAAAGAAAATGTCATGACAATGATAAGTGAATACATATCACTTATAACCATCAATGTTAATGGTCTCGATTCACCAATCAAAAGAAATAGACTGGCAGAATGGGTCAAGAAACAAAATCCAACAATATGCTGCATACGAGAAACACACTTAATTCAAAATGAAACACATAGACTGAAAGTTAAAGGGTGAAAAACAACAGTGCATGCAATGGGAACCTGAAAAAAAGCAGGAGGAGCTATCCTCTTGGCAGATCAAGTAGATTTCAAAGCAACACTGATTAAGAGAGACAAAAAAGGACACTGCATCCTTGTAAAGGGAAGAATCCAAGAGGAAGAGATGACAATCATAAATATCTATGCACTAAACACTAGTGTGCCCAACTATATAAAACAAATACTAACAGATGTAAAAAGTCATATATGCACTAATACAATTGTAGTGGGGGACCTCAATACCCCACTGTCACAAATAGATCAACTAGACAAAAAATAAATAATGAAATACTAGAACTCAATCTAACTCTTGAACAAATTAACTTAACAGATGTTTACAGAGTGTTCCAACTCATAAAATCAGAATACACATTCTTTTCAGCTGCACATGGGTCATTCTCCAAAATAGACCACATACTCATACATAGAACATGTTTAAGGAAGTGCAAAGGAATTAAACTTATCCCCTGTATATTATCAGACCATAGTGTGATGAAATTGGAGATCCATAACAAAAAACCCACAAAAATTTCATAAACACATGGAAATTGAACAACACACTTCTGAATAACCAATAGGTCACAGAGGAAATTAAAGAAGAAATCAGAGAGTTTCTTCAATTAAATGACAATGACAATACAACATATCAGAATCTATGGGACACAATGAAAGCAGTCTTACAAGGGGAGTTCATAGCAGTGACTACTCATATTAGGAAAACAGACCAAGCCCAATTAAACAACTTGATACTGAATCTCAAGGTTCAAGAAAAAGAAGAGCAGGACAAACCCAAAGCTCGTACAAGAGAGGAAACTACAGCGATCAGAGGAGAAATCAATGCAATGGAGACTAAGAGAACGATACAAAAAAATCAATGAAGCCAAGAGTTGGTTCTTTGAAAGAATCAACAAAATTGACAAATCCTTAGCCAACATTATCAGAAAAAGAAAAGAAAAGGCCCAAATCCATGCAATTAGGAATGAAAAGGGTGAAATTACAACAGACCCAACAGAAATCCAGAGGATCATCAATACCTACTTTGAGAATGTATATGACAATAAGATGGAAAATACAGAGGAAATGGACAGATTCCTAGGTATGTATGAATTACCAAAGTTAAACAAAGAAGACCTAAAAATTCTAAAAACCCCAATACCAACCAATGAAATTGAAAATATAATTAAAAACTTACCAACTAAGAAAATCCAGGGTCCTGATGGATTCACTGCTGAATTCTACAAGACATTTAGAGAGGAACTGCTGCCACTACTGTTTAGTCTTCAGTGAAACTGAAAGGGAATCAATATTCCCAAATTCATTCCTGGAAGCAAGCATCACCTTCATTCCCAAAGCAGAGAAAGACCCAACCGAAAAAGAGAACTATAGGCCAGTATCACTAATGAACATAGATGCAAAAATCCTTAATAAGATACTGGCAAATAGAATGCAGAAGATCATCAAGAAGATCATACACCCTGACCAAGTGGGATTCATCCCAGGGATGCAGGGATGGTTCAACATACGCAAATCAATCAATGTAATACACTATATCAATAGAGCCAAGGACAAAAACCATATGATTATCTCCATAGATGCAGAAAAAGCATTTGACAAAATCCAGCACACATTTATGATAAAAACCCTACAAAAAATTGGAATAGATGGTCTCTACCTCAATCTAATAAAAGCCATCTATGAAAAACAAATAGCCAGTATCATACTAAATGGTCAAAAACTGAAATCCTTCACACTAAAATCAGGAACAAGACAAGGATGTCCGCTATCACCACTCTTGTTCAACATAGTTTTGGAAACATTAGCCACGGCAATTAGACAAGGGAAGGAAATAAAAGGAATAAAGACAGGAAATGAAGATGTCAAACTGTTATTATTAGCAGATGACATGATACTCTATACAGAAGACCCCAAGAATGCCACCAAAAGTCTTCTAGACTTAGTAATCAAATTCAGTAGAGTAGCTGGATACAAGGTCAACACACAAAAATCAATGGTTTTCTTCTACATGAATAACAGACTCACTGAGAGATAAATAGGGCAACAAATCCTTTCACAATAGCATCCAAAAAACTGAAATACCTAGGAATCAACCTAACAAAAGAAATCAAAGACCACTTCTCTGAAAATTATAGCGTTCTGGAAAAAGAGATTGAAGTTGATATCAGAAAATAGAAAGACATCCCCTGCTCCTGGGTAGGAAGGATCAATATAGTGAAAATGGCCATACTTCCAAAACTGCTATATAGATTCAATGCAATCTCAGTTGAAATCCCAGCGGCATACTTCACAGACCTTGAGAAAACAATCCAAAAATTCATTTGGGACAAGTAGAGATTCAGAATAGAAAAAGCACTTCTAGGTAACAGAGACATGGCAGGGGGTATCACGATCCCCAACTTGAAACTATACTACCAAGCTACTGTGATAAAAACAGCATGGTACTGGCAAAGAGACAGACCTAGGGACCAGTGGAACAGATTAGAAGATGTCAAAACAACTCCAGACACACTCAGCCATCTTATCTTTGATAAAGGAGCCAAACACCCTTACTGGAGGAAAGATAGCCTCTTTAATAAATGGTGCTGGAAAAATTGGGTTTCAACTTGCCAAAGATTAAAATTAGACCTATATCTCTTGCCATACACTAAACTAAAAATGAAGTGGATTAAAGATCTAAATATTAAAATAGAAACACTGAACCGGCTGGAACAGAGGTTAGGTAGAACTCTTGAAGACATTGGTGTAGGAAAAGATTTTATGAACAAAACCTCAGTTGCCCTTAGCACAAGCAATCAACAAGTTGGAACTCTTCTTATTACAAAGCTTCTGTACAGCAAGAGAAACCACCAACAGTGTGAAGAGACAACCCACAATGTGGGAAAAAATCTTCACCTGCTGTTCCTCAGACAAAGGTCTATTATCTTGAATCTATAAAGAACTTAAAAGACCAGACCTCCCAAATTTAAAGACCCAATCTGAAAATGGGCATCTGAAATGAACAGACATTTCTCACACAAAGAAGTAGAAATAGCAAATAAACACATGCAAAAATGTTCAACATCAATGGTCATTCAAGAGATGCAAATGAAAACAACCCTGAGATTCCACCTCACTCCAGAAAGAATGGCTGCTATCATGAAATCAACCAACAACAAATGCTGGTGGGGCTGTGGGGAAAGAGGAACACTGCTCCACTGCTGGTGGGAGTGTAGACTGGTGCAAGCATTGTGGAAATCAGTATGGAGATACCTCAAAGAACTAGGACTGGAAGTTCCACTTGACCCAGCTATTCCCCTGCTGAGTATCTTCCCCCCCAAAATTAAAAGAATCATACCACAGTGATATATGTGCACCCATGTTCATAACAGCACAGTTTGTGATAGCTAAAACTTGGAAGCAGCCCAAATGCCCATCAACTGGAGACTGGATAAAGAAAATGTGGTTTTTTAAAAAAATGGAATACTACTCAGCCATAAAAAATGAGAAATTAGAGACATTTATAGCTAAATGGATGCACATTGAGGTGATACTCTTAAGTGAAATAAATAGGACACACATGTGTAAATACCTAATAGTTTCTCTGGTGTGAGAAATTGAAAGTGTAAATAAGGTCTAAAAGGTATAATAGGTAATGTGAAATAGGAAGAAAAGGGGCAAAGGGGAAGGGGAAGTGGGAGGGGTAGGGGAAAGGAAAGAAGGGAATGGAGTTAATATGAGAAAATGGTTGGGCCGGGGACTTAACTCAGTGATTCCCTCATCTGCTGTGCAAGCACAAGTACCCATGTTCCATCCCAGGTACCAAAAAAAAAGAAAAGAAAAAAAAAAGGAGAGAAGAGAAAATGGAAAAATGGAAACAAAGTCTTTGTAAATAGGGAAGGATGGAGAGGTTGAAGGGAGGGCAGGGGAATGGGGAAAAATAAGAACCAAGAGAGATTAGGTAAAGGTGCAAATTTCCAATGATGAATGTCATTATATTGTATACCTAAAATGTACCAATGATTAAAATGAATAATTGCTAATGTGAAATAGGAAGAAAAGGTCCAAAGGGGTAGAGGAAGTGGGAGGGGTAGTGGAAAGGAAAGACGGGAAAGGAAAAATTATGAGAAATGGAAAAAATGGAAACAAAGTCTTTGTAAATAGGGAAGGGTGGAGGGGATGGAGGGAGGGCTAGGAATGGGGAAAAAATAAGAACCAAGATACATCATGTAAAGTTGCAAGTTCCCAATGAGAAATGTGTATGTATTGTATACCTAAAATGTACCAATAAGAGAATTTAAGGAGAAAAAAAAAGACAAATTCTCTATGATCACACTGAGATGGGGAATAAAAGAAGTCAAAGTCATAGCAGTAGACAATAGAACACCAAGGGCTATACAGCACAGTGACTATGATTAACAGAACTGTTTCGAATACTTGAAGCTTGCTAAGTGAGTAGATGTTAAGTGTCCTCACTGCCCCCCAACACATACTAGTAACTATGTGAAGTGATGGATATGTTAATTAATTTGAAGTGGTAATCATTTCACAATTATATATGTATATCAAATCATCATATTGAACACCTCATATATTGTTTTTATTTGTCAATTATACTTCAATAAAGCTGGAGGTGGGAGAAACCACTGGGCTAGATATACATCTTGAATTTTTATGCAAGTATTACTGCCTTTGTCTACTGAGATGTAGGGAAAGGGACAGAGAGCATTTCCATCATTGTATTAGATATGTAAAGGAGTCCAAGACTCTCCCCAAATTAAGAACTAACGTGACAAGTTTCTTGGCTAAGGGCTCAAATTAGTCTTTTGAGGACAAAAAGAGGCAAGAGAGGGAAGCTAGTGGCAGCTGTCATCTTGCTGGAGTAGCATGAATTCTACTCTGCCAGTGGTGACTCCATACTGATGTCACATGACTGAACGTCAGGGCTTCTGCCATAACACTCACAGTAGATTGGAGGCATAGGAAGTCTTCTCACACTGAGCTGTCCAGACCTCACCTCGGCTTCACAGAGAAGCTCTGCCCTGTGGTGCCATGCTAGCCTGTCTACTGAGGGGAGAATCCCAGTGGTCACTGTTAATCTTCCTGATTCTTTCTCAGTCGCTCACATTTATTCATCAGTATTCATAGACAAGCAGAGTCAATAGGAATCCTGGCTGCTAGGTACAAATAGTTAACCCTTTCTTACTATTTGTTCTTTTGGAGAGGTAAATGAAAGAAAATTGTAAAACCTTCTGTCATGCTTTAGATCAAGAATGCGCCCCAGAATCCTCAAGCACTCAGAGGCAGGGCTTCTGGAAGGTTAACGGGTGCCATAGAAGACTTGGTGTTAGAAGGCGGGGCCTGGCCAGAAGAGGAGGGTCACTGTGGGTGTGCCTGGAAGGATATATGTCCCTACCCAACTCCTCTCTCTGCTTCCTGGCTGCTAAGACCTGAACAGCTTTCTTCCATGGCAGGTCCTTTCATCATGCTATTTATGCATTGGAGCCAGGTGACCGTAGATTGTAACTGTGAGCCAAAATAAATTTCTTTTAAATTGTAGGAGCCAGAAATTTGTCCCAGTGCCAAGAAAAGTGACTAAGACACTCTCAAGTCATGCTAATAACAAAGTAGGTAAAATTATTTGATCTCAAGCTACAACCTAAGAACAAAGTGTTTTATATCCATTCACTCAAGGTTGATAGGTACAGTTATGAAAGTTGAGCAATGCACAATAGCTAGTCTAAGTGGGTACTACTCATATCACAGATACTGTGTATTTGCATATTTATTACAATATTTTTCCTTGTAGATGACAGAAAAGTGTATTAAAATGCAATCAGTACATTTTGACCATTTTTCATCAACAAATGGAAACAAAGCATGTTAATAAAGGAGGAACTTTTTCTGACTCACTTAAATGTACTGAAGAGATAATAGAAAGCCCTGTATCTCATTTTATTCTTACAACCCAATGATCCAAGTGCAAATAGTATTCTCAGTGAGAAAACTGAGGCACAGAGACATATTTTGGAGAGGCAGATTCAAATCCAAGCTGTCTGTTCCAAAGCCCATATGTGCCACTCTTAGATCTGCCTGCAAAGTCCTGTCTCTACAGCCATCATCTCTCTGTATTCACACAATGATCCCTCTGGGTTTTTAGGTGGGGAAGCTTGAACAAACCAAGGTTTATAGGTGAATAAATGAAACCACAGAGTGTTTATCCAAAATCAAATGCACCTGGTTGAAAGATATGAGGTTTCCTTGACCTTCTGTGTTTGCATTGTCACCAGGCACCCATGTTTATGATTGATTGGCCATCAGAAACCTGAGCATCCAAACCCATCCACAGAGTTTCTCCTGCCCAATCTTCTGCTAAGGGGAGTTATCCAACCCTCCATGGCTTGAGAAGCTCTCAGGAACCATTCCAAGCCCATGGAACTGAAAGGAGAGATACTGTCTGGCCCCTACCGAACTTTGGAAGTCTAAATCCAATAGCCAGTACCATGTACACATACATCCTTTGAGGCCAGTAAAAGTTGAGAGTCAGAAATTATTAGTAAAGTCTTGAATGTCTGGCCAAGGTTTCTACAGACAAGCTCAAGTTTTTTGGTCTTTGAAATCATGGCCCTGTTACCAGTTGTCAAATGAGTGAAGGGTGATTGAAGCCTGGGGGAAAGGCATGGTATTTAATGAAGGTATTGAGCACACTGAGGGAGAGCAAAAGCCAAATAACAGATAACAGAATTATATCATTTATTCATTCCATTTATAAACTTCTACCAAATGTCTACCAGGTGTGAAGTCCTATTCACTATGTCCAGACCAGTCCTGAATTCACTAAGTTGCCCAGGTTAGCCTTCAACTTGTGTTCTCCAACTTTAGCCTCCTGAGTACTGCGATAACAGGCATGTGACACTTGGCCTGGCTCCATCGTGAGCTCTTTAAATCCCTTGGTCATATCATTAGTAGACACACAGCCAAGCCACCTTTCATGAAATACTTGGATTTTCTGGTTCATGTACCTTCTCTCACTCAGCTTCAGCTCCTTCCATGTAGCTGTAAGCCTTTTACTTGTGATAATCATAACTATTTTCAAATTCAAGTCCACTTACTCTGGTGACTTCTTGACTATTGCAGCCCAAGCAACTTCTGTCATAAAACATCACATGGCTCCATCCATGTGGCACTTAAAGTAGAAAACCTTCAGTACTATGGATATGTAACAAGATGCCCAAGGAATATTGTATTAGTCTTCTAGAATTTGGGGAATAATTTTCCTCCAGAATATTCCATAAAGTATCATCGAAGCATTTAAGCACCATTTCATCCTTAAATATTCTTTAAATCCAGAACTAAAGTCATTTAAAAATCAGTTGGGTTTTTTGCAAGGCCACTTTAAAGGAAAGAATTAAGAGTGTTAGGATTTCACATGAGGCTTTGCCTGGAAAAGGATGGGTAAAGGCAAAATCGCACTGGACGACTGGCTGGGCTCATTTGCTAGTTTGAGGCATGCACGCTATTTTCACAGCATGCAGATTAAATCTATGCTTCAAAAAATTACAAACGGTTCACATTATGCACTTTACAAGGTGCTCTGGAAGTTCCAAACCCTAAATTGTTAAATATGTGCATCCAAATTGTGCCACATAACTTAATTTATCTGTCTCGGTCACTTTTGCCTATAGACCACATTAGCTCTATGCTGATGTGGACACTGGAAAAATGAGGACATTAACCCCAGGCATAAAGTATGCACCAACTGATCACCCAGGAAAAGAACTGTTGGATGATCCATCCAGAATTTCACCAGGGACCTTAGAGAATCTATGGGATGACAAGACTTCCTTTACGTTCCTTGGATTAGAACTGTCTATTGTTCTCACAGGACGACTGCTCTGGATCATTTTCTGAGCCTAACATGCTGCCTGAAATGCTAGTCTCTAGGGGAGGGAGGGGGTCTGTTATCCTCATCTTCTGTTTTCTATTGAAACTTGCACTTGGAAAGGGGAATAAGTAGATAAACCTGGAGATATTTTGTTTGCCTCTTGACTACATTTTTTTAAAAAATGGCTAGTGACAAATGTTCTACCCTCTTCCTGACAGCCCTAAAGACCAAACCATATTAACAAGGAAAAAAGCCAACTCAAACAATTATGCTGTTCACAGAGGCAAACTAAACATACAGTATTGCTTCCTGTTTCCCTCAAGTCTTCTGTTGTTGGTCCAGGCATTATAGCCAGAAAGACTCAACCCAAAGGAATTCTAGTATCTATCACTATGGGGATGGGAAGGGCGAGGGTCTCCCCAAAATGGAAATTCATGAAGATAAGAAAGATTCAAAATGAACTTCACTCCCTAGAGTGCAAGGGTCATTTGGGAGTGAGGTGAGGCAAGCACATCTTGAGAGTTTCATTTCCTTGAATGTTTATCCTCAGGTGCTTCTACAAAGCAGATGTATAGAGGCCCATTCTGCTCCGAATACAGTAATCTTTGTCTTCCATGGAGCAAGTGGATGTGGCAAGGAAAGTACGGGTTTTGGAATCAGACAGTTTGGAGATGAACTCCATGCACTCCTGACTTGCAGAGAGGCTTTGCAAAAGGTGCTGTTTTCCTGATCTTATTTTCTCATTGGCTAGATGAAAAGAGTAACCTGGGCCTCAGCAGGTTGCCAGGGAAAGAAAATGACATATTGTATATAAATATGCCTGGTGAATGGCTCACCCTAAAAGCCAAAATAGAAATTTCAATTTTTTAAAGAGTCATGAGCCAGGCACACAGGTTTTGAGGAGTCAACCAACACGTGGGAACCTGATGCTAAGGCGATGAATTCACCCGACTCTCAACACCACCCGGCATCTGTTTTCTGTCTCTAAAGCCAAGACTCCCTTTTATTGCAGTTGGCCCAGGCTGGGCACAGTCTGAACAGGGAGGTGAATCAGTTCTGTATGCAGTTGGAAGGACAAAATGATTCTGTCCATTTTCACTTTTTCACCCCCACTTCCACTGTTTAAGAAAGACCTTCCATCTACAGGAGGCATAAAACCCTCCAAGGGTGCAGAAAGTGGTCCACGTTTCTCAATTGCTTATTGCAGTCCCTGCTATTGTTTTTCCTTATTACTGTTGCTAGGAATATATTACCAGAATGGTAAATGGCAGTCTTAAGAGGATCACTCATGTGATGAAATATGCTGTGTAGGAAAAATTCTCCTAAGTTGAAGTCATTTAGACACAGCTGCAACTGCTGCTTGGCTGAAATACATCTGCACCACTGTGCTGAGATTCATCTTGTGGTGTCCACAGAAGAAATGTAACGGGGCAGGCTTCTTTCTGTACTTGAGACCTGCTCAGAGCCCTAAGCCAGATTTTCTTTATTGTTTAGTAAGCTCTTTTAATGAAATGTACTACTCTTATTATAGAGGACTCAAAATAAGACCTAAATCACAAACCAATAAAAGAAAATTATTGGGCTGGGTATCTAAAGTTACTACCTAGAGGCTACTCCAGTGTGGTATTTATAAATCTCTAAACAGTTAAGTATAATTGTCTTTCTGGTTTTTGGGACGGAGGCCAACAGCAGTTTCAGTTACAACGGAAGAAAAATATTTTAGCACTGAGCTTCGTTCATTCAGTGGGTATAAAGAGGAATGGCTTCTCCCCTACCGCCATTTCAGAATTGAGAGAGAATATTGTGGTCATGAAATGTTATATGGGAGCAGCTGAAAAAAATGCTTCTCCGATTTCAGGGAGAGAGGAGTGTGTGAGGATATGTGTATAGGTGTGTTTCAAGAGAAAGGGGCAGTTTAGTGGTGAGAGAAGCCAGGCCTGGAGAGGGGGAAGAAGGGAGAGAAGCAGGAACAGCAGGTGCTGAAGGGTGGCATGGGACTCAAGGAAGGGGTGGTCTGTCACATTAATGGAAAACCCAGATGTGCAGCTGCTCACCCAACACCAGCCAGTCTGCACCTTTAGACACAAAGTCAGCACCGTTCAGGAAGGATATGAACTCTTCCACCTAAAGACCCATGACCCGAATCCTGCCAACTATCCTAGCTCTCCCTCAGGAGTAAGAATGTAGATCACATAAAATGCAGGTCCCTATGCAATAAAAAGCAAGAAAACACTGGAGACCGTCACTTATAAAGGATCACAGATACCTTCTCATCCAGTCTCCCCCCCCCTCCCCAGGATTATGTCAGTGACTCTCCTTTGGCAAATGGACATGTGGAGACAGGACTCTCACTAGATTTTCAGGCAGCCCATTCGACTCTGGAAATGTCTTCTTTATGACCAGATAAAGTCTGGCTGTCTTTAATCAATAGCCCTTGGTCCTGTCTTTTGTCCAATGGAGCAGAAGATAAAATGAACCTTTAAATCTGCCAATCTTCACCTCTTGGTCAGAGACATGTTGCCCCCATTATTAACTGCCATCTTCAAATCTTCATAGATTTGGACACGCTCCTTCACATACCAAACCACGGCTCAAAAATAAATTACCCTTTCATCTGCCAGATCATCTGGCCAGGTTTATCCACCAGTCACTAGTGGTCACTTGGAAATGAACATTCAGAGGTCCTCCTCACAGTCTAGCCTATGGGCTTGGTCCCAGTGTTCTGGTTGAGGAAGGTCTGTTAGAGCCTTGATTTTTGCCATCCAGTAACTTAGAGATTCTAATCTACATTGTGCCACTCAAACATAAAATAGAAGTCATATTTTCTTCTTTGGAACAATAAAGATCTCTCAGACTTTAGGATGGGGAGGGTGGACACTGTGCCCCCAATTCTGGCTAGCTCTTCGAGGACTGCTGCCACGCTTCCAAAGAAAATGTCATTCCCTACTGGAGGCTTTTAACCTGTGTTGAAATGCAGACCAAAAAAGCACTCCTGCTCACATGTGGGCCTTCATTTTGTGTGACCATCGCGTTGAGGAACAGAGGGCTGAAGAAACCAGTGTGTGTGCGTGTGTGTGTGTGTGTGTGTGTATGTGTGTGTGTGTGTGAGCTGCTATAATTTTTTTAACTTGGTGGCTGCGAAGGGCCATCAAATATAATAGAATAAACTTAGAAGAGGCTAGAGAAACCAAGCAGTAGACATATGTCCTGGGATTGAGACCTCTCCTCTATCATCTCTGAAGTGTTGGGGACCCAGCTCAGCTTGTGGGTCTCCAGACTGCAACAGACCTTTCTGTTCTCTCTTCCTAAGATAGTCCTTCAGGTTTCCTTCTACTCTCTGTCTTCGCTTCTTCTTCTGATGCTCTTCTTCAATCCTACAGTGAGACACTGAGCCACATCTCTGGCTGTGCCCTTCTCCTGGGTGAAAGGTTTCCTCTCTACCCATCTGTTTTTATGCCACCTGGATTTTCCACCACATCCCTGTGGAAATGAACTGCACCTAAAATCCAAGCTTACCAACACTGCTTTTGGCTGCAAGCAGGGACCCTGCCCCTCCTGCAATCCTCTTCCGGTCTTCTGTGATTGGGAACGAAACTCACATCCTTGTGGTCTGTTTTACATTATAGTGTATCCAGCTATGATCTCTTGCTCTCTTCTTCCAGTGCAAGGTCCCTGACTTCCTTTTGGAAAACCACAAGTCCTAACGGGAGTCCCTGTACCCTCTTCTTTTCTATTCCAAACACCACTTCACAGGGCTGCTGGATCAACCTCCCCAGAGCACAGGTTCAAATCCCGTCACTCTCTTGCTCTGAAACTTTCTGTAGTTCCCTAGTGGCTACTGAATTATCTACAGCTTTGTAACTCACAAGCTCATAAAAAATTATTTATGGCTTCCTGCCTCAAAAAAAAAAAAGAAGAAGAAAATTCTTAAAGCCCAACCCACAGTTTAGCCTTATCTGTCCTTGCTTGTATGCATACCCTATATTCCAGCCAAACTGTACCCTTCGTCTCCACTTACAGAAATTGTACGCATTTTTTCAAAGTGTCTCTCACATCCACTCTCCTCTTTTTGCCCCTAGTGATAACCCCCATAGATTGCAATTCTCTAAAGAAATAAACCAGCATTCTGAAGCAGAGTTACACATTTGCATGGGAGCTTGCCAGAACTGGGAATATATTTTATGCTCCCTTGTCTATCTAGCAATGCCTGCCATGCAAAAAATGGGCACATGAAAGGTGTTCAATCAATGTTTGTAGAATTGACATGTACGGGTGGCATGCATCACATGAATGCACAGCATGTAACAGGAAAGGGAACTGCAGAAGAACCTTAACACCAACATCCACAGTCAGGCCAGACCTTGAGCTATATACATGAGCTCCATCTTAAGGAGGTCCAGGGTTCTTCATAATGGGGGTTGGGGGGTGTCTGTGGGTTGGGGTGAGCAATGTTGCTGGTGAATAGCAGCAGCATGGTGCTGGATCTCAGCTCTGTTGCCTCTCAAAATCTGTGGTCAGGAAGGAGTCCTATGTGCTGGCAGCTAACATCTTGTACTTATCCCCTTGAGACATGCGAAGGGAAGAGACTGACAAACACAAGCAGCAACACAGCCTATGGCTATTGTTTCTACTCGAGGCTTCATGCTTTTATCCTCTCCACTTATGGCTATTCAAGTATAGAGAAAGTGATGAGGACCCAAAACAGTGTAGAAGAAGGATGTAGATCACCAAGCAGAGCTAACAGAATTGTTCTAAGAACACAAAATGGATTAATGGTTAGAATCTGGTTTCTGAGGTTGGAAGAGCCAGGTTAAAATCATGACTTAATTTCTCTGAGCCTCAGTTTCCTCATCTTTATAATCAAAATAGTAACCTGCTGTTCACCCACACCTCTCTCAGGACCACCAAAGGTGGCTGTAGGTAAGATCACCCAGAAGCATCCAGAACTACTGATGTCTAGGTGTACCTTGCATTAACTCAGTCATCACAATTGATGTGCAAGCCAGACATCAGTGATTATTTATTTATTTATTGGTACTGGGGTTTAAATCTGGGGCCTTTACACTGACCTTGACCCCTACTCCTTTTTATTTTTTACTTTCAGACAGTGTTTTGCATTTTACATTTAGGTATGTGTCTATTTGAAGTAAATTTTTGTGTAAGTTGATACTTATATTTACTCCTATATGTACACATGCATATACATATTTAAACACAGATAGGTGGCATATAGATGCTCATTGTTCCAGCACCATCTGTTGGAAAAATACCCTTTCACTGAATTGTCTTTTTATCTTTGTCAAAAACCAGTTGTATTATTGGGATACAGTAGATCCTTGACTTACGAACTCAATTCATTCGAGAGGGCTGGTTGTAACTCAAGTTGGTCAACTGAAGGCTCAGGCTCCTCTACACAGCCTTAAAAGTCTCTCTCCTGTACAGGCAGATCTAAGTGTCTTTAGAAAGACACTGGCCCCGGATTTCTCAATTAACCCCACACAGGAAAGCATGTTGTAATGTTCCTTCTAGAACTCTTTAAGGGTTAAATCTGTATCTGAGACCATCTGGAAGCACAAGCAGACAGCATTCCGGTTGTAACTCAAGACTCTGGTCACAAGTTAAAACTAAAATTCTGGTGATAACCCAAATTATTTGTATGTCAGGCCCGTCATGATTTGAGGGTCCACTGTGTATGGTGGTGGTTGCTGGTGTTGGCACTTGTGTTCAGATGGGCCATGCTCTGTACCTAGGGTCTGCCTAGAGAACTGTTTCAATGCAGTACCAAGGAGGACCTCTCTGACTCCACAGGGAATATGTCTGTCTTTGATCTTGTCACATATGCTTTTTTCTGATCACATTTCCCACCATTTGGCTCCTCCCATACCTTAATCCATCCATACCCATGCTTTCTGACCTCATAGAGATTGTTTCTCTCTCTCTCTCTCTCTCTCTCTCTCTCTCTCTCTCTCTCTCTCTCTGGCTTCATTTTGCCCCCTACATCTATAAGCCACATTTACTGGTTTGACTTTTCCACTTACCCATTTAGACCCAGCGGCCACCATATGTTAAGACAAATGGCCCCCAACTTACAATGGTTCAACTTACAATTTTTGACTTTATGATGCAGCAGAGTAGTACACTTTCAATGGAGATGGTACTTCGAATTTGGAATTTAGGTATTTTCCTGGACAATGTGCAGTACAATACTCTCAATGTTGAGCAGTGGAAATGAGCCACGCAATTGCAAGGAAACAACCAGGACTCTGCAGCACGTGTTCAGTAGATGAAGTGTATTAAATGCATTTTTTACTTACATTATCAATTTATGGTGGGATTATTGGTATATAACCCCATTGCAAGTTGTCTATAGTCTCTCAATGGCAGGACAGACTCTTTTGCCTCTTAAGAATCCCATTCAAAACTAACTTCTGCTCCTGTTCTCCCTGTGAAGTGTTGCAAGAAAAACTGAAAGCCCACATTTACCAGCTTCATGGCCCCAGATTTGGCTGGTCCTCAGCAACCCAAAGGGACCAAGACCAAATTCTTTACCTTCTTTCTTAAACGTGTTTTCTCTCCTGGGTCTTCTGCTTCCCTATCTACCCAGTAGCCAACCTCAAAACTCATTCCTAGCTCCTTATCCCTGGTTATCCATAATTCCTTCCCATTCAATTGGCCTTCAATGATTATCTTTTCTATACATGTAATTCATCTTGATTTTTGTTCTGCCTTCCCTCCTAACATCACTGAGGCTACATGGTCATCCCCATCCCACCCCAACTTACTAGGCAGCCCTGCTTTATCTTTTGCCACCTTTACCCATCCTTTTATTTTTCTCTTTTGTCCTTTTCAAAGATTGATTTAATCACCCTTTTTCTATAAATATTTGATGAGTCCTCAAAAATCCAAACCATTAGCAAGGCATCAAGTCTACGTTCTAATCCTGACTTGCCCAATATGGTAGATACTAACCACCTGTAACTATTTAAAATTAACCTTTTAAAATAATCAAATAAAAGGAAAACTTCAGTTCCTTAGTCATATTAGCCACGTTTCAGGTGCTAAACAGTCACATGCATTCAACTCATCCACAGCTGTTATCCATTCTTGGAAACCTTCTGCAGGCTTAGAAATACATAAAATAAGGACCCTCTGGGCTCAATTTCTAGCCTGGTCTTTGTCTCACTACACTGTCACCATTTACAGAGATGTTACCTCCACTCCTTCAGACCTTCTAGAAGAGCGAGAGTTTGAATCCAAGCCATCTTTGTCTCCTGAACTTTACAGCAGCTGATGCATGGAAGGGACACTCATTTATTCCCCTTTCTTTCCCGTAAGAGTTACCCTTATTGGAAAGAAGCATAAATAAACTATAAGATGTTCATTTCCCATTTTGATAGAAAAGAAGAAGGCAAATCTCCATCACATGCTCCCTCTTTTTAGGCACTGACTCCCAGGGTTCTCTGAGAACAGACCCTCCCTTTGCTCACCTACCCTCCAAGATCAGACTCAGTTCTTATCTTTTAGAACCACTGGGAAACAATCTGGCAAGAGCCACTGTTGTACCAGCTGATTTAAATTGAAATGTTTTCCCCAGATAAATGCGTGCTAAATAATACACCAGCTCTCCAGCCAAAGGGAAGTGACAGGCACTCCGTAAATAAAGGCACTTAGTTGCTGGTAAAGAGCTGTAAAGTGGTTCTGAGCTGATGTTTGCTGACCAGCAAGAAGGGACTTCACCTGCTTTATATAATTGTCATTGCAGTTTTGCCTGCTGTATATTAAAACTGCATCTCAGACCCAAATGTCACATTTGATATACCATCCAGTGTGGGTTATGCCACCTTTTTCTGTAATTGTTTTTGACAACCAGCCATCACATCTCCTATCTTTTCAGAGCATGCCTGGTCTGGACTCCCTAGGCTGGGTCAGTTCTGACACCATGTGGGCTAGAAAAGTGACACCAAAAGGGAATGTGAAAACGGAGGCAAGGAGCAGAGAGGAGGCCTAATAACACACTGTGGCAAGGGGCTAGACACAAATCCCAGTGGGGGCTCCTACTTTCACAATGTGGAGACACATTTTCCATGTTCAACTGTACCACTTTAGAAAACTTTCCATGAGGCTGCATGAATATTCTGGCCCCAGAGCACATTTGTCCCAAGTCCACATTTCTGTCCAGCTAGGTCTGGAGAGATGATAGCATAACTTTTGCACAAAGTTGAGGTTGGGGATTTCATAAAGAACACTGGACTACATAATGAAAGAGGGGGTGATGGTGATAAGAAAACTATGCGGTTATCACTTATGGGGATTTCAATTTGTTTCTCAAAGAAGAGTAACGTGAAGTCTGTTTTGTTTCCTGTAATTCTAATCCTTTTGGAGCTTGGTCATGCCTAACATTCAGATGAAGAAGAAAGTGTCTAAGGCCAGTAGGATGCCTAGTTGTTCAAACAAGTGTCAGAGAGGAAGAGCATCTGAGAGACTCAGCTCCCCACCGGGGCCATGAGCTGAGAGGCCCCCAAGGGGCTGGGTGCAGGGCCATAGCCAAAGGTGACCACTGGGAGCGGGAGCCACTTCTCTGTGTTGACAGCACCACAGGACACTGCCTGTGGAAGGTCAGAGTGTCATCGGTGGATGTTGTCCAAAACCAAGGACAGGATAGGAGCAGACAGGGTAAGAAAATAAGGGGAAATATGGGCTTGGTGGCTGACAGCTTCCACATGCTCTCCTCGAAAAGAGAACAGAGTGCTGACTTCTGGGAAGGACAGGTTCCACTCCACTGCTAACCAGGAGGCCAGGAGAATGCCTACTGGATATAGAAACCCTGCTTTCTTTAGTATGTGTGTGTCTTGGTCTATTTAGGCCACCATAAAAAACACCATAACCTGGGTGGCTTACAGACAAGAGATATTTACTTCTCATGGTCGGGGGAGTTGGCGAGTCCAAGATCAAGGAATCAGGAGATCTAGTGTCTGGTAAGGGGCTGTTTTCTGGTTCGTAAGTAGTGTCTTCTCGCTCTGTCTTCACACGGTAGATGTGTGCAGAGCCTCTCTGCATCCTATTTTATAAGGCACTAATCCCACTCGCATGGACTCCACCCTAATCACCTTCCAATGGCCCTGCCTCCTAACCTTTGCATGGGTTGGATTAGGATTTCAACATTAAAATTTTGGAAGGGACACAGACATTGAGACATAGCAGTGTGCACACATGCATATATAAGAGAAAGAGGGTCTTTTTTTCTATCTTTAAAGGAAAAATATCAACTCCCATTCTCCTTCTTGCCTATCTTCTGCCAAACCTATTTTTTTCTTATTCCTGTGATAAAAAGCATAACCAGTTTTTGAACATTGGGGAGGGGAGAGTATTAGTACCAGTTTGGCCACTATATAGAATATGAGAGGTGGGGTAGGTTTATAAGAGCTGGGACTAAAGTATGCACTGAGGTTTTCACCTACAGACCTTGAAAATCATGAGGATTAAACTGAGAGGACCAGGAGTGCTGGGGAAAGTGCTTTCCTACCTCCTTGTCTCTACCCTGGAGAACTGCTGCTTCTGCTTCTTTCTTCCCCTTTGCTAGCATGTTTAAGGTACAGAAGACATATCTAATCAGGTCGGTCAATGCGTTCATGGCACGGGCTTTGTTAGCATGAAGACTTACGGTGCTGTATAGCAGAACATCCAAGCCACCTGGTTATCTTGTTGGAATACAAATTCTGACAGTTATGTATGGGATGGGACAAGATATTATGCATCTCCAGCCAGCTCCCCCAAGTAATGCTAATACGAAGGTGAAGGCAGGGAGGATGCATTGATGAACAGAGCTTAAAGGCAGGGAACAAGTGCTAGCCTGCCTCCTTCACTCCCTGTCTTCCCACATCTTCTTTCATCTGTGCTGCTGAAGCAGGTTCTGCCTCCTCTTTGTGCTGCCAGTAAGAGCTCAGGGCCTGTCTTAGAGCCTTGACACATTGTTTCCAGAGAGGGTTACGTGGGAAGAATGTGTGTCATTCTATTTCATGTATGAGGAAAATTAGAGGTTGATACAACCATCAAACGGCCCGAGGAAGCCAAAGACAAGGAGGCCACAGTAGCTATCTCACAGGCAACACCAAAGAGCACCGTTCTTCTGAGCTTGACCAGAAGCTGCTGCAGATCTCAAGACCCTCAGAGAAGGCCCCACCTCCTCTCCCTGTTCCCAGTAGCAAAGCCATTGGCTCTCAGGAAGCACACCCGCCGGAGAGTACCCTGAGACCTCAAGTCTACTCAGGGCCTGGCAGGAACTAGCCCTAGAGTCAAGGCCTCTCTCTCTCTTCCACTCTCCAAAACTCACTCCTACCCTTCTTCCACTGATGGGCTCTGCCCAGAACTGCTGAAAGGAAGGAAGTCCAAGAGGGGAACTTTCCAGGAACTATTGCTCCTGGCTTTGCTGCAATGCTGTGGCAACACTAGAAGGAGGTGGCAAAGCTGGGTTGACAAAAGATCATGGGAGTTGAAAAAAGGATAATGGCGTGTCCAGATCTAGGCTGCATGGTGGTGATCGAGCTGATCTTTCTGAAAGCCCTGCATGCAGAGTTTTACCCAGCTGTCAGGCTGTACTTCCTATCCTAGCAGCTGTGGTTCTCATGGACTATGCTCCCTTAACTCTCCATCCTAGAATGATGGGCTTCCAATGCCACCAGGCACCCAGTGCCATCTGCCCAGTAATCACATATGACAACCATCCTGTACTTCATGCTAAACCCACAGAGGTGTCAGTAGGAGGAGCATAAATCTCATGCTATCCTTTTAGATCCTGACTATGGAGGTTGTTTGTTATGGATTTCTACTGTGCTGCCCCTCTGAGACTTCTACGTGACATCTTTACTTGTAACCACCTGCCCAGGATCCTATAGCAAATGACAGGGAAGATGGCATAGAAGAAGGCAGATCTGTGTTGTTTAAGGCTCTTGTACCTCCTTAGGCACAACATGTGTGGGCTGACAAATGTCACTCCTTGCTAAATGATTTTCAGTGTCCATACAGTCCCCTCTTCCTGCCTATTACCATCCCCTGGTCAGCAGAGTCTTAGATGCAGCCCTAACAATGCAAACCTTAACACACTCATCTCAGTTCAATGACAAAAATGTATACTGGAGGACACAATGGGGATTGTGCAGCCAACATCTTTTTAGTGCTCTGACATTTAGCAGGTAACCCTAGTCTTAAAGCCACCATGCAGAGAAGCTCAGGAGAAGGCCATTAACAATGTGTTTATAGCAAGCGCAAGGACCCAAGTTTGATCCCCAGTACCAAAACCGAAAAAAACCAAAAAAAAACCCAAAAAAGCAATGTATTTATTGTCAGGGAAGGCACGTGTGTGTGTGTGTGTGTGTGTGTGTGTGTGTGTGTGTGTGTGTGTGAGAGAGAGAGAGAGAATCAGAGCTGAAGCCTAAACCCTGGGATGGCAAGAAGAAGAGGCAGCAGATGCCTTTCTGAAAGTTATGATGGCAAGCGCAGATTTCACTGCCAGGCAGGCTGATGTGAGCCTCTTTGAATTACTGAGTGAAGGATATCCCTCTTGCCAGCCCCTGTCCCCCACAGGCACACCAGAGAAGTATTACAGCCTGTCCTTACCTTGGGAATTAGCCTGCAAGACCCCGATGCTGTCATCAAACTGCATAGATTTGATGTTGAGTGACGCCAAGATGCATTCCTTGTCCTGCAGCGAAGTATCATCAATATTATTCTGATTGGCTGACAGGATAACGCACATGTCACAGAGGTTGATGTTGACAGCCCTTAAATCAGCCCGACTTAATGGCGTACCCTTTGGCATAGAGAAAAAAAAGTGGGGGAGAGAGAGAGAGTCAAAGAGAGAAAGGGAAGGGGGGAAAAAATAAAAACAAATTAAAGATTGAGCCAGAGCTCTGGGAAATTATTTAACTAGTATCTTTTTTATGCCTTGACATTAAGCTAGCCTAACTGCATTTCAGGGAATAGGGGCCATGTGCTAATCTAAAGGGTAGTCGGTGCTGATGGCAGCATTTCAGGTTGGCTCTCAATACTCAATCAAGCTATTACTAACAAACGGGCAAGAGGAATAATGCCAGGGTCTACATCTTCTTCTTGCCTGGAAATTGTCTTGATTTAAGTAACTGTCCCATGGCAACCTCTGGCTTTCAGAATGTAACGAGGGGGTGGGTTTCAAATGCCTGTTTATTTAATAGCAGGTCACTTCTATCTCAGGCAAATGACAGCAGTTCCAACTAGAATTTCCAATGCAGCCAAGGGGAAAACAGAGTGAGCAAGGTGGGACTGGAAGCTCTGCTCAATTTGCAGCCTACAGAAGGGAGTGGAACGAATGTGCACCTCGCACAGGAGAGAGAGAAAAGAGTCAGCTTCGGTTCTTATAACTGTATTGCATATTTTCAGCAAAAATAAAGAGCAGGGAAATCATCTACTAAGCCAAAAACATAGGAATGGTTAAGGGTACTGCTAGACAAGGACACAGCAGAAAGGTAGGCAGCAGGTATAGAGGGAGCTAGCGCTCCGTGAAGTTGTTAACTTGAAAAAAATCTTTAAGAGTGGTAAGTGAAAAAAGTTCTAGAACAATTCAAAAAAGTATAATTTCATTTATGTAAAAAAACCCTCAAAATCAAATTATATATTTATAAATATATGTAAATTCAAAGAGAAAATTCAAGGAAAATACACATTAAACTAATAACAGTAATTACCTCTAGGGAGAGGAAAAGGATGGAGAGGATGAAAGGGAAAGTTTGCTTTTGACTTTATATACTTCTATATTGTTTGAATATTTTATAACAAGAACATATTTTTATATTATGGGGTAATTAAAAATAAATAAGCCAGTAAACATATTTTTTTAAAGTCCCATAACAACATAAGACAGTGGAAAAAAATATAGATCTAGGAGGTAATGACAGAAAGTCTGAGAGTGTAAGAATTGGTAAAGTAGAAGAATAGGGCCAAGCCCTCTGCAAGCCTGTGTCCTCAGGAGGAGTCACGGGAAGACTGATTGGGCCAGTCCGTGTCTGAGCTCCCTAGCACTCGTGCAGCGTGACTTTGGGGCTCCCATTCAGTCACCAGCCCTCTTGGCCCCCCACCTCTGCCTGGCCTGCACTGAGAACCCACTTGCCTTCAACTCACTTCCTGTTCTGGACAAGAGCTTACTGGCTGCTATCTTCATCTCTGCCTCGATCTCAGTCTGTACCTATATCCAAATATCCATATCTATATGTATATATCTGGATGGTTTTCATTCCCCTTCCTACACAGTGACTTTGGGGAGATAGGCCGGCCCCCTATGTAGGGTACTGTTTAGGCAATAACATGTGAAAATCTATGCAAATCTCGTATGCTTGAGTATGCTACATTTTGGTGGGTTTAAAAAAAGGTCTACAAATACCATAGTTGATTCATCTTGACAGAAGCAGGTGAAAGTACACAGAATCAAACACACACATGACATGCACACAGGAATAGCAAACATCATGCTCTACAACACTCTACATGCATCAACATGCATCAACACTCTACAAACACACACACAGACTCATGATGCTTTTAGAGGTCAAGTGACCATGTGAAACAGCACATGTAGCATGATGATCACAGAAATATTATAATAAAATCTGCCATATTCCTGAAACTAGCAAAGTATACTCAGTATATATTTATACACTTAAAAGTATATGGTCTTTGCCAGGGATTTAGCTCAGGGGCACTGTGCCTGCCTCACAAGTGCAAGGTCCTGAGTTTG
The DNA here is from genome assembly GCF_053883595.1 of Heterocephalus glaber. NCBI lineage: Eukaryota > Metazoa > Chordata > Mammalia > Rodentia > Bathyergidae > Heterocephalus > Heterocephalus glaber. The sequence goes on along the minus strand of NW_028258320.1, from coordinate 11,725,461 downwards.
ATCCCCGGTACCAAAAATTAAGAAAAGTATATGGTTTTTCGTTTGTCTGTAGGTGTTCATTTAATTACATATGTTCATTAAAGCAATCAGATTTTGGCTCTGCATCCAAAAGAGATCTGTCTGATATTTTTTCAGTCCTTTAAATATTTATTGAGGACTGTGTTTGGCATTATATCAGACAAATGGTAGCTGCTAGTGGGTACTACTTGTGGATAGATCCTTATATATTCTTTAATCAATTGTATTACTTGGCTCTTTTTTTCCATTACTGAGACTCTGGAAGCTGATAAGAGAAATAATGAATTTTAGCTTCCTCTATAAAGGCAAATGCAGACCTCTTGACGTGCAGAAAAATCCATGTTCCTGTTTTAGGGATATGAACTTATTAAAAAAATGTCTGGAGGATAAGTAATATTTGCATGGATTTGTTACATAGGCAACTATATCAAAGAGCACAATGGTCTATAGTTTTTTGAAAGTCTGTAGGAAATACATAGCTTGTGATTAACAGGTGGTAGATACATGAATAATATAGCCCATATCATTACGTGAAATTGTGGAGTCCAAAATTGTTCATTATAGATTGGGGTCCTTGTATTTTACAATCAATAATATCATGCACATACATGCACACACACACACACACACATACACACACCACAAAAAGCACTGAAAACATTGAGCTTCTAAATAAATGGTGACAGAGAGTCACTCAGAGAAAGGTTTGGCCTTCTGTACAGAAGAAATAATTTACTTGTTATTTACATTTATTTAGTCAGAAGCTGGTACAGATTGAGGGTTCCTGAAGCTTAACAATGTCAGAAGTAACATCCCCAAAATAGCTGTATGAGTAAATTCTTACTGTAAGCATCACAATATCACATGCTGTATGTTTTGTGTAGGCAAGAGGAGAAAATGTTTAGACACTGATATGGTTAATACATGATACCAGCTAGACTTCGTTCCTGATGAGGGGCTGAACTTGGTTGCAAGCTCTTTTTAATAAGGTCTCTCAGGGTTTGTATTCTCCTCAACAATGCATAGGGGAAGGGCTGCGTCCTCAGGCCCATACCCAGATGGAGAAGCAGAGGCCTGATCAAAGTTACAAAAATTATACCCATTTGGGGTTTTCTTCTATGAATCAAAAGTAAAAGAAAAAGGCCTCAATAGCAACAAAAATGTGACCTTGGACTTACAGGCAATATGGACACTTTAGGGAAGTTATGGAGTGTTTCCCATTCTCGCTTGAGGTACTCAATGGAACCCACGAACACAATGTGCTTGAGCTCGTGGTAGTGGAAGTTGCTGGCACGGAGTGGCATCACCAGGTTCCGGAGACCAATCAGGGCTGAGCTGACATCACCAAAGATGCAGACCACAACGTGACCACTCAGGACGGTCATGGCGGCCTCACTTCGAGTCTGCAACAAGGAAAAATGCAAGGGTATTAGAGAAAGGACCTCATAGATTTGTAAGGAGAGAAAAAAATCATTGGTGCAACAGGTTAACGAAACATATGCTTAGTGCTTACTATGTTCTCTCGCTATGGTTTGTATGTGCCCTGAGTATCCACCAAGAGTCCACTCTGAATAAAGGTCTGGTGCCTAGGGTAACACCATGACCCTTTGGCAGTTCTCACATGATTTCAATTCTACCAAGAGGAGCAGTGTAAGAGGAGCAAACCTGGTGTCTCCCACCCTCATTCTCTCTGCACTGCTCCAGATGTAATCATTCTCACTCACACACACTCTTGCCACGATGCCACCACTTATCAGAGATCAAACAAATGGGTCAGCCCAGCCTTGGACTTTAACCCCTGCTAACTGTGAGCTAAATAAACCTTTTCTCTTTAGAAGTTAGCTGCCACAGGTATTTCCCTGTAGTAATGTAAAACTGACTAAAACAGGTCCTCAGTGTCATATACTGTACATGTCATACAGATAAGTTATCTGAGCATGTGTATTTACATTGTATTTATGTAATAAACATATAAATAATACAATGTAAACATACATCTACACATATCATGACCTTCTTAGGCAAAAGACTGAAGAAAGATATGCCACACATATATGTGAGCAGGACTATTTCATAATGACTTTCAGGAAGGAAAAAGAATTATTTATGTTATCTAGAAAGGGAAGTCTTAGTTTCAATGAAATTATTGATAAAATATTATGCCTTTTCAAGCTCTCCTGCTGAATGATGATAAAATTGACAAGTCCCTTTGTGAGTCTCAGCTTGAGATATTTGAGTTTCACATTCTAGATTTATCAATGGGGTGTCACAGTATGTCACTGTACCAGTAGGTGGAACATGCGACCCCAAGCCAGGGACTGGCAGGTGACCTTCAAGCTCAGTCTGGTGCTTCAGTCTTTGTTAAGTCCAGTGAGCTAAAAATGGTTTTTGCACTTCACAATGGCTTACAAAAATGAAAAAAAGCCTAGAACATCCTATGTGAAGATTATATTGAAATTCAAATTCCAATGAAGTTTCATTGGAATACAGCCAAGTTCACCCATGGTTGCTTTCATGTTACAATGGCAGAGTTGATCAACTGCAACAGAGATCATATGGCCCATGATACCTCAATCATTCCTGATATAGTCTTTTCCAGAACAAATATGCTGAACCTTGTCCAGTGCTGCTTGAGGTTTCCAGGGGCATTTCTGGGAGGACTCACCTTATATAAGAAAGAATCCCAAAATAATCATTAGAATTGTCCAGGACAGATCAGTAAGAGCAATAGGCCAATGCCTTCCCCCAACCTCAGGTAAGCATTTACAAAGAAGACAAATGAAACACCCCCATCCAGAGGAGGACTCTAATTTCCCATGGTTAGCCACTGCTGGCCTTTTTGCTAGAGGACAATATAAGGAATCTAGTCATGGGTCTTTCTTTGCCCTTTGCTTCTAGTCCAATGCTTCCCATCTTGCCTGCCTTCCTCCCTGTCTACCCACTACATGCATGGATGGTCCCATGTGGCTTACAATGCTTTGGAGGAGGAATATTAATGTCCACGGCACATATCAAGTGCTGCTTGATTTAATCCCTAGCATTGACCAGTGTATTGATTGTTTAAATGCCAATATCACAATTCAAGACAATGTCAGGGTTATTACAGTAACCCCCAAGGAGAGGAGGAAGCTACTCTCATTCCCTGATCGTTAGAATAAAGCAGGGGCTGTCACCATTTTTGGTTCCCTTCTGCAGCAGTACCGGGAAACCTGAGACATACGCTGTAAGAAATGTCTTACTAAGACCAAGGAGGACCCCCTCAGAGAGCTCAAGTCGCCTATCACTGCTTCGTGAAGACCTAGAGTTAGTTTTCCAGGCTGCATGGAAGTGTAAGTGCCTGGATACCACAAGCAGAGTCAACCAGTCCGTGACAGGCTGTGATGAAGCTCCAAATTAATTTTAATTGGACAGGTCCCCTAGGAAGCTAGCTCACCTCAACAAGTCAGACCAATACAAACTGGGTCCAGGATGAATCATGCATAGGTGAGATCGGTACCTGTTAGGAGAGTGGCCCAGGAAGAGATGCTGCCCCCTGAAGCTTAGATCTAGGATCACAATTCCAGTTCTCAAATGCGCCATAGCAACGTTACCTGGGAAACTTGGTAAAAATACATATCTCTGTACCTTGGCTCTGGAAAGTCTACTTCTGATGGGTTTAAGGCCCATCAAAGAAACTACTTGTGTGCTTCTGCTATGCATCTTGTGTTTCCTGTACATCCTTCAAGGCCCAACCCAAGCTCAGCCTTCATGGCCTTAAACCCCTTCCAAGCACAACTTGTTTGCACATGGTGGGATGTCACTGGCTTCTTAAACACATGCTGGTGCTTCTCCCTAAATTTGAATAACATTTTGTGCCTCATATTAGTTAGCTTTAAATAGACTATTCCACAGTTGCATTTTATATCATCCCTTTAATTAGATGATAATTTCCTGAAAAACTGGGACCATCTCCCCAAAGCCATTAGTATCCTACACCCAGTGGGTAAACACAACCCCAGTGCATTGGCACATATGTAACCTTTCCTATCATTCACATCCACTCCAATGTTAATTTAGAGAGGGCTCTTTGTATCATGCTGTCTACATGGTACCCCCCAGGCCATTTTTAATCCAGAATATTGCTTTGTTGACTTCATAGCAGCTTATTATTATCTGAAATATTACCATGCACTCATTTGCCTACCTGCAAGCCTTCTCTTTGCTCCACTGGAATGTAAGCTCTACGTATTATACCTACAGACTAGAATGGTGTCTAACACATCATAAAGTGTGTTATGGCTTGTATATAGATGTCCCCCCAAAGCCTCATGCAGTCATAGGTGGGGCTTTGCAGAGGTGGCTGGATCTAAAATGTGTGATGCTGGGATTAAGGGTGCATGATTACTAAATTAGTCCACTGATTGATTTAGCATAGTTCTGGGTATGGATAATGGGAAGGTCCACCCTGAGAGTGGGTGGCACCACTCAAAAGGCAGATAGCCTAAAAAGGATAAAAGAGAGAGGCAGGCTGCTGCTGCCGCCTCCTGCCTTCCACATCATGAACTGTTGTTTCTTCTCTGTGATGCCCTTCTGCTGTGCCACCCTGCCTTGGAGCCAGCCAATTATGAAATGAAACCTCTACCAACTGTGAGGTAAAAATAAATCTTTCCTACTTTAACTTTGGGTGCCGGGTATTTTGTCTCAGCGATGAGAAAAGTAACTAACACAGATTGCTATAAATGTTTTCCTAAATGTTATTTTTCAGATGAACTCATCCCCCTAAACTTTTTTCTTCCAGTAGGTGATGTTGATCAGATATCCATTAGCATACACTGCCCAGGAAAATCTAGGCAAGTTATTAAAACCCTAGATTTGAGATCAAACAATTAGTGTATGACCTGCCACAGGAAGGAAACACCAGGCTGAACTGAGGCCAGCAAGGTAAAAGTGTGATGGATATAACAGAAGGTAAGTGCAGAAAACAGCTTTGTGGCTAGAACCATTTTCTCTCCTGGTAAGTTATACAGTGGCCGTTTGCTGAGAATTTTAACTTCCTGTGCTTTTGCTTACAACTGTCACATCTCTAAGGCAGCCTCCAATGTGATACTGCATTAGCTCATGATGCTTGTTTATAATTAAGCTGATAAAACACCCACCAGATAAAACACAGGGAAAAAATGTAGTGGATTAGAGTGCAAAGCTGTTCTGAGGACCAGGAACAGTCCTTATTAAGGAAGGGTGGCCCCGACTTCAAAACTGATAGGCTTTTCCTGGCTGACAAAGGAGCTGGTGCACAGAAATCTGGGGATTAGAGGCACAAGGGAGAAAGAACCTTTCCATCTGACCTTCCTGTTTATTAATCCATTTTTCATGGATTAGCATGACAATAAACTAAGAAAAGCCAATGTAGGCATTAAAAGCTAAAGCTGTTAATAGGGCCAATGCAGAGAGTAGAATGCACTGTTATCTGTGCTGACATTCCGGGACAGAACTGAAGAAGCCCACTGCTGCTACTGAGATACTGGAGAGCCATGCATGAAATAAGGATCTGAGCCCCAGCCTCCCCAAGAAGACCGTGGTTCAGCATTGTCATCATCAACAAATGCACATGCCTGTCTACAATGTGCACTAGGAAGGATCGCAGATACACAAGGCTGTTGTTTATAAGGATACAAAACATAGTTGTAAATAAGTAACAATAAGGCAATATTCAGATTTCTTTGCAGCATTTAAGAAGAATAATAATAAGATGTAAAACAACAAGTCACTTTATGAAGTCCTACGTTTGACTCTAATCTTTACTACAACCATACACCATATGTTGGGGTCATCCTTTTCTTTTTACAGATGAAAGAACTGAAATGCAGAGAGTGAAAAGACCTACTCATGGCTATGCAGCTCCTAAACGGCCCAAGCCAGCTCTGATCCTAAAAGCAAGTGGACAGAAATCAGCCACATTCTGCCTCCCATGATACCTCACACCCTCAGCACTCACCACTACACTAATGAGCCCATAATTTCAGAAATTGAAAATTCTGCTCTTGGCTCATGTTCTGATTACAGCTCTTGCTACCCGAGTCTCTGTTAGGAATTTCACTCATCAAAAATGATTAAGACCAGGAACTATATCATCTCATCATCCAGTTAGGAAAACCTCATTCCCAAGGAAAGATAGTGCCAGAAAGAAATGTACAACATGGCAGTTCCAGAATCCCTCACTCACCAGGATGACTTTCTCGATCTCCTTGGGAGCGCACCAATGAAACATCCCAGTGGAGTCATACTTCTTCACATTAGAGTCCATGTTGTCAATCTGATCATTGCCAGGAATTAACAAGGGGTCATGCCTGGGGAGACAAGGACAGGGAAACCTAAGCACAGAACATAATAAATTATAAATGGAAAGTGCCCCGAGTTACATCTCAGAGGAGATGAGAGATGTAGAGGAAGCCGCTGCCATGGTGGCCATGCTTTTGCTTGTAGACCCACCATGCATCAGACAGTACCAGTTAATTTTGTCAGGTAATGATTCTGCCCTCTTCTGCCTCTTTGCCTATTTGGGCTGCATTCCATTTTATGGATTCAGCTTCCCTTTTTACAGCCATCCCCCTCCATATTCTCTCCTTTTATCAGCTATCCAATTTCTCCGGCACTCACACACATACACACACTCATACTCGCACCCCAAAGGGTTGCTATTAGCATTGTCAATGAAGAGGAAGGAATAGGAACTGAGCCTCATGCTGACTGACTGGCATGAGGATAGAAAGCCAATTACTCACTCTTTTGGACTACAACTTCTGACGTGATGCTCTTCGCAGTAAAAGCTTTAACAGCCTGCACTTTAAATATTTTAGCAATTTGCCCAATCAGATTTTACTCTCCCCAGCTGAAGCCCTTTAAAGATTCAGCAGCATGTCACTTCAGAGCAGATTGACTACCAAATGCCCACATCTGGAATACATGATTTCAATACTAAACAACACCCTTGCTCCGTGTCTTGACAACTGTATTTGCACTAACCATCCAGCGACGTCCCCTCCACCTTCACTTCCCAATTCAGCATTCCTTGGATGAGCACCGCCTGGAGCTCAGACGCATCATAATAAACTAGTCTTGAATTCTCCAAGCTACATTCACCCTCTCTGGCCTTGTTTATAGGTAAAAAGGAAGAAGCTTGTATAGAGACCTCCCCTCCAGTGGGTTGGCAGAGCATCATCTACAACCTTAGGTATTACAATAAAATCAGGCAGGTTTAAAATGTTCATGATTGTAGCATAATAAATAAGCCCCTGCATCATGGTCACATTCATTGCCCATGATTCTGTCTCTAACAGAGACACACAACTCAGGAGAGAAGTCACTGGTGGCTTCTACAACACTGACCACATGTAATTAAGACACTGTCTCAGGCATACCTAATTATGCTTTCAGTGAAGTTATCATCCCTGAATAATACTGTCAACTCAAGACAGACATTAGAAATAGGTGCAAATTGAGACAAGCTGAGCCAGTCCCAGCACCCAGAAGGAAGCTCCCCCGCTGCCATCCCAAGCTCCTAGGGCAGAGAAGGTGAGCCGCACGGGCTCAAGCACCCCCTGCCCCACCGTGGAAATGAGAAGACACGTAAACAAGCCTCAAAAACAGACTTCTGGTCATCTACAGCAACCCCAAAGGGAAATGAGATGGAACAATCTGGTACTCAACCACCTGGACTCTCTGAACTGGCAACAAAAGAGGATCTGGGAAAAATGAAATCAGAAATAATTACTCAGATAACAGCAAAGATTTTGCTCATGGAGCAAGACATGATTAATAAATCTAGAGAGGACACAGATTAAAAAAATAGAGGATCTGAGGAACATGATGGAATCCCAACATAGGAAACAAATGGAATCCATAAAACAGATGCAAACAGATTTCCAGGAAATTAAAAACTCCATCGAAAGTCTGCACAGCAGAATGAACCAATGTGAGGATAGAATTTCACATACAGAAGAAAAGATTGCAATTAGTGACCAGGAAAAGAAAAATTGCTTTAAAATTGTAAAGGAACATGAGAAATCAATCCAGCAGCTGCTAGATGATGCAAAGAAGAATAACAGAAGACTGATTGGAGTCACTGAAGAAAGAGGAGAGAGTGCAGATGACATAAAAAAAACTGTTCATGGAAGTGATGGCAGAAAACTTCCCAAGGAGGAGAAAAGAACTTGACATACAGATAAGTGAGGCATATAGGACTCCAGCTAGCCTTAATCAAAAAAAATCTACACATAGGCATATAATAGGATTCCAGAAATCCAACAGAAGAACAAACTTCTACAGGCAGTGAGAGAAAAGAAACAAATCACATACAAAGGAAAGCCCATCAGAGTCACAGCAGACTTCTCAATGCAAACTCTCAAGGCAAGAAGAGCTTGGAGTGATGAATTTCAAGCCCTAAAGGAAAACAGCCTCCAACCCAAACTGATGTATCCTGCAAAAGTATCTTTCAAAATTGATGGAGAAATAAGATACTTTCATGATAGAGAGCACCTCAGGAACTTCATGAATATCAAACCGGCACTCCAAAAAATTTTAGACAATACCCTAGGAAAAGACAATGAGAATCACAACCCCAGGAAACCCAGCAGAATGAATCCATTGGGTGTGACAAATTAAACGCAAAGGAGGAGAATCCAACAAAAAGAAAAAGTCATGACAAGGCTTTCAAAACTTTTGACTTCATCTCCCTAATGACTGTATAATTCAATCTTGTTATTGTACTGATTAGTATTTTTCTGATTCTAGAGTTGCACACCTTTCCTTGTGCTGTACTGGCTATTTAGCATCTTCTTATGTCTACTTTTTAATTTGGTTGTCTATTAATGAACTCTAAGAATTCTTTACATATTCTGGTCACAGGTTAGATGCATTGTAAATATGGTCTGTTTAAGGACTACTTTTCATTTTAATGATGTCATTTAAAGTTCTAAATTTTGATGGAATCTCATTTATCAATTTTTTTCTTTTATACATCATATCTTTTGTATCCTAGGTAGTTCTTGCCTACTCTGAATTCATAAACATTTTCCCTTATAATTTCTTCTTAAAGTTTTATACATTTAAGCTTTCATATTTAGGTTGATAGATCCCTTCAAGTTATTTTCATGTACGGAAATAAAGGGTTGAGGTTAATTTTTTATATATGGATACCAGGTGTTCTAGTGCTGTTTGCTGAAAACACTATCTCTTTCTCGGCTCTTGATTTGAGTTTAGATTCTATAAAATGCTAATGTTAAATAATCTTTCAAAACTCAGTGGACCATATATGTGTGGTTCTATTTCTAGATTTTCTGTTTTATTCAAATGATCTATATGTCTTTCCTTACACCAACACTGCCTTGATTACTGTAGCTTTAGAAGAAGTCTTAAAATTAGGTACTAAACGTCTTCCAACACTGTTTTTGTTTTTGTTTTTGTTTTTAACTTTTCTAGGTTCTTTGTACTGCTACATAACTTTTAAATTTCAATATCCAATTCTTCATTTATAGCAAGTATACATAGACCTGAATTTTTATATATACCTTGTGTTTTCTAATCCTGCTAAATTCAAGTAGAAGTTCTAGGGGCTCCTAGAGATTTCTTAGTATTTTCTCTGTAGATGATCATTTCATCTACATATGAAGATTTTGCTTCTGCCATGCCAATCCTATCCTAGTTGTGTCATTTTATTGCCAGACTATTTTGGTGGGGACTAGGTTTCAAAGTTGAATGGACAGATAAAGTGTAGGCATATCTGCCCTTGTTCCCAACCTTAAGGAGAAAGCATTGTATCTTCTCCATTCATGTAAGGCATTCTCGCTGGAAGTATGGAATACTTGTCTTTAATCTGTTGAGAAGGTTCTGTTCTACTTCTAGTCTCCTGATAGCTTTTACCATGAACAGCTGTAGAATTTAGTCCAATACTTTTCCTCCAACTAGTGGCAGGATCATATGGCTTTTTCCTTTCCTCTCTTAAAATGATGACTTTTAGAGGTGGATCTTCCAATGCTGAACCAACACTGCCATCCCTATAACAAAACCACTTTCTACATACTGACAGATCTGACTTCTAATAGTTTGTTTTGTTAAACAAATTTCTATCTATGTTCATACTTTTTTCTTCTATTATCTTTATCCAGTTTTAGGATTAGCACAATGTTGAGTTCCTAAAATGAGGGGAGAAGTGTTCCTTCTTTTTTTCTGCTTTAATTGTTTGATATAAATTATCAGTTAAAATGTATATGAGCCTGCTGTTGTCATACAGGTAGGCTTTCAAGCTAGGAATATACTTTCTTTAATAGATGCTATTCAAATTTTATATTTCCTCCAGAGTTAGTTTCATTAATTTGTCTTCCAAGCTACTTCTTAGAAGTTGTCAAATTTATTTCAAAACAGATTTTTGAAATATGCTTTCTATATCCTTTTAAATTCTGTAAAATCTGTGGTAATGTCTCCTAGATCTTGATATTATAATTTTTAAAATGTATAATTGATATTGTGTAACAGGAAGAAAAGGTCTAAAGGAGCAGGGGAAGTGGGAGGGGTAGGGGAAAGGAAAAAAGGGAAAAGAAAAAATATGAGAAAAGGAAAAAAATGGAAACAAAGTCTTTGCAAATAGGGAAGGGTGGAGGGGGTGAAGGGAGGGCAAGGGAAGGGGAAAACAATAAGAACCAGGATACTCATGTAATGGTATAAGATCCTAATGATGAATGTAACTGTATTTTATACCTAAAATGTACCAATAAACTTAATGGGGAAAAAAAAGAAATAGGTGCAAATTCAGAAAAAAGTATTTTAAAATGATTTTAATTTTTAAAATTATCTATTTCAAGACCTAAAAATTCTGAACAACCCAATATCAACCAATGAAATTGAAAATGTAATTAAAAACTTCTCAACTAAGAAAAGCCCAGGCCCTGATGGCTTCACTGCTGAATTTTGCAAGACATTTAGAGAGGAACTGCTGCCACTACTGTTGAAACTCTTCAATGAAATTGAAAGGGAAGCAATACTCCCAAATTCATTCCTGGAAGCAAGCATCACCTTCATTCCCAAAGCAGAGAAAGACCCAACAGAAAAAGAGAACTATAGGCCAGTATCACTAATAAACATAGATGCAAAAATCCTTAATAAGATAATGGCAAACAGAATGCAGAAGATCATCAAGAAGATCATACACCCTGATCAAGTGGGATTCATCCCAGGGATGCAAGGATGGTTCGATATACGAAAATCAATCAATGTAATACACTATATCAATAGAGCCAAGGACAAAAACCATATGATTATCTCCATAGATGCAGAAAAAGCATTTGACAAAATCCAACATGCATTTATGATAAAAACCCTACAAAAAATTGGAATAGATGGTCTCTACCTCAAACTGATAGAAGCCATCTATGAAAAACCAACAGCCAATATCATACTAAATGGTCACAAACTGAAATCCTTCACACTCAAATCAGGAACAAGACAAGGATGTCCGCTATCACCACTCTTGTTCAATATAGTTCTGGAAACATTAGCCATGGCAATTAGACAAAAAGAAATAAAAGGAATAAAGATAGGTAATGAAGAAGTCAAATTGTCATTATTTGCAGATGACATGATACTCTATACAGTAGACCCCAAGAACTCCACCAAAAGTCTTCTAGACTTAATAACCAAATTCAGTCAAGTAGCTGGTTACAAGGTCAACACACAAAAATCAATAGCTTTCCTCTACACAAATGACAGACTCACTGAGAGAGAAATAGGGCAAATAATTCCTTTCACAATAGCATCCAAAAAACTGAAATACCTAGGAATCAACCTAACAAAAGAAATCAAAGACCTCTTCTCTGAAAACTATGGCACTCTGAAAAGAGAGATTGAAGATGATATCAGAAAATGGACAGACATCCCCTGCTCCTGGGTAGGAAGGATTAACATAGTGAAAATGGCCATACTTCCAAAACTGCTATATAAATTTAATGCAATTCCAATTGAAATCCCAGCAGCATACTTCATGGACCTTGAGAAAACAATGCAAAAATTCATTTGGAACAAGAAGAGACCCAGAATAGCAAAAGCAATTCTAGGTAACAGAGACATGGCAGGGGGCATCACAATCCCCAACTTGAAACTATACTACAAAGCTACTGTGATAAAAACAGCATGGTACTGGCAAAGAAACAGACTTGAGGACCAGTGGAACAGATTAGAAGATGCAGAAACAATGCCAGACACACTCAGCCATCTCATCTTCGATAAAGGAGCCAAACACCCTCACTGGAGGAAAGATAGCCTCTTTAATAAGTGGTGCTGGAAAAATTGGGCTTCAACTTGCCAAAGATTAAAACTAGACCTGTATCTCTCACCATGCACTAAACTAAAATCAAAATGGATTAAAGATCTAAATATTAAAATAGAAACTCTGAACCAGTTGGAACAGAGGTTAGGTAGAACCCTTGAAGACATCGGTGTAGGAAAAGATTTTATGAACAAAACCTCAGTTGCCTGTGAACTACCACAATCAACAAGTGGGATCTCTTCTTATTAAAAGGCTTCTGCACAGCAAGAGAAACCATCAGCAGTGTGAAGAGACAACCCACAATGTGGGAAAAAATCTTCACCTGCTCTTCCTCAGACAAAGGTCTACTATCTTGAATCTGTAAAGAACTTAAAAAGATCAGACCTCACAAATTTAAAGACCTAATCCAAAAATAGGCATCTGAAATGAACAGACATTTCTCACACAAAGAAGTAGAAATATCAAATAAATACATGAAAAAATGTTCAACATCACTGGTCATTCAAGAGACGCAAATAAAAACAACACTGAGATTCCACCTCACTCCTGAAAGAATGGCTGCTATCATGAAATCAACCAATAACAAATGCTGGTGGGGCTATGGGGAAAGAGGAACACTGCTCTACTGCTGGTGGGAGTGTAGACTGGTGCAACCACTGTGGACATCAGTATGGAGATACCTCAAAGAACTAGGACTGGAAGTCCCATTTGACCCCGCTATTCCACTGCTGGGGATCTTCCCCAAAGAATTAAAAGAATCATACCACAGTGATATATGTGCACCCATGTTCATAGCAGCACAGTTTGTAATAGCTAAAACTTGGAAACAGCCCAGATGCCCATCAACTGGAGACTGGATAAAGAAAATGTGGTTTTTTTATAAAATGGAGTACTACTCAGCCATAAAAAATGAAAAGTTAGAGACATTTTTAGCTAAGTGGATGCACATTGAGGCGATACTCTTAAGTGAAATAAATAGGACACACATGTGTAAATACCGAATAGTTTCTCTGGTGTGAGAAACTGAAAGTGTAAATAAGGACTAAATGTATAAATAGGTCATGTGAAATAGGAAGAAAAGGGGCAAAGGGGAAGGAAGTGGGAGGGCTAGGGGAAAGGATAAAAGGGAATGGGATTAATATGAGAAAATGGAAAAATAGGAACAAAATCTTTGTAAATAGAGAGGACTGGAGGGGTTGAAGGGAGGACTGGGCAAGGGAGAAAAATAAGAACCAAGAGAGACTATGTGAAGGTGCAAATTTCCAATGATGAATGTCATTATATTGTATACCTAAAATGTACCAATGATTAAAATGAAGAATCGATAATGTAAAATAGGAAGAAAAGGTCCAAAGGGGTTGGGGTAGTGGGAGGGGCAGGGGAAAGGAAAGAAGGGAAAGGAAAAATGCTGAGAAATGGAAAAAATGGAAATAAAGTCTTTGTAAATAGGGAAGGTTGATGGTCATGAAGGGAGGGCTAGGAAAGGGCATAAAATAAGAACCAAGACGCATTATGTAAAGGTGCAATTCCCAATGAGAAGTGTAATTGTGTTGTATACCTACAATGTACCAATAAAAGAATTTAATAAAAAAATATAAAATAAAATAAAATAAAATTATCTATTTCAAGTATCAAAGAATAGCCTTTATTTAGTTTTCAATATTTCTCTTTTTGAACTTTCTCAGATACTTTTCCTTAGATGTCTAGAATACAGAGAATGAGATAGTAATCTTTCTTACCCAGTCCAAAGACCTAGACGTTAGCTTTCAGATCTCTATCAGGACCCTTCCAGGATGTTCCCCATCCCACAGAAGATAGAAAACTCTCTCCCTGCATTAACTTACTGCTGAGAATTTGTTTTTCTGCTCACTAAATGATAAGTACCACATGAAGCAGTCCTACAGCAGTATCTTGAAGGAGCATCCTAGATTACTATAGGAACTGCCATATCTGATCTTGGAGTAGAATAATCCACTCACATTAGTATCTCATTGGCTGGGTTGTTGGGAGGTCTTAGGGTGTTATAAATCACCAGGCCACCAAGTCAGAAACAGTAAAATAAAAAGAAAATTGCTGGGTAAGAGCAAGTTTTAGGCTTTTTCTTTTTATCCTTGAAGAATTGTGAATAGTTTCATGGATAGCCAGTATCTGGATAGAAAGGTAGACTGGTGCTATCACAGAGGTTTGAGAAAATAAACTCTTTCTAGCCTTTGAAGAATATATTTTGGTTGCAAGAGAAACTTAATAAGCTGCCCTGAAGATAAAGAGCCATATTCAAATTTCTCCCCTTGTTTATTGTCTGGAGAAAAAGAATTATATCAGGAAGGTTTGAGAGTTACCCCCAGTGCATTCAGGATTTAAAAGATACCCAGGACTATCTTCACATAATATCAGCAAGCAAACAAATGACACAGAAAGTTGGCAAAAATTCCTTTTAGAAACCTTGAGCGAGAGATGTGTTTTGGTTTTCATATATAGAAGGAAGCATTCCTTGATAACTGTGGCCTGTATTTTTCATCTTAGAAAAGTAAAGAAGAAATCCTGGTGATTATTTGCCCTTTATTGAGAAGAAAAAAAGACAGTGAATGTCAAGCTTCATTAACTGGGGTGAGGGTCTGGGGAAACCAGGTAAAATTTGACACTAGGGCCACAGGCCATGATTTATGCTGAAACAGCCAGAAACACCCAGAAAATCTCAGAGGTACTCTACACTACACTCTGTCCTCCCTTTTCTCAGCCTGACCTGGATAATTTCAATATACATCATCCAGGATATCCCCAAAGGATCTGATATGAGAAACATCAAAATAGCCTTGAACAAAGATATTTCCTTCTCAGTCCTTTCATGGTAACTGAATTCTAACATTGGTTTCTTTAATTAGCAAAGCAATGAATACATGTGAACCCCCTATTCTGAACCAGGAATGGAGGATATTGTCACGATTAAGACAGGGTCTCTCGTCAAAGAAGTTCATGAAGAAAATGTAAATCAGTGGTTATGATGAAGTGTAGTAAGTGTTATAGCAAAGTAATGTACACAGTGGTGTGAGGGCATATGATGAAAGGAGCTGTTGATTGCCTGGTATTTGAGTAGCAGCAAGGAAGCCTTCCCAAAGAAGGTAGCATTTGGTCTGAGCCATAAAAGATGAGGAGGAATCTCTGCGTATTTTAATTTTGGTCCACTGGAAGGTGTTAGAACCCACTCAAAGAAGTGAGGCCCCAACATGGTACCCAAAGCTATGGCCAAAGATATTGCTATGTATTGGTACTGCCTACCCAAGGCATAGAAGAGTCAGGCCACAACAGTTTATAATAGCTAAAACTTGGAAACAGCCCAGTTGCCTATCAACTGGAGACAGGATAAAGAAGATGTTTTGTTTTGTTTGTTTTGTTTTGTTTTATAAAATGAAGTACTACTCAGCGATAAAGAACAAGAAACTAGAGACATTTACAGCTAAGTGGATGCACATTGAGGCCATACTCTTAAGTGAAATAAATAGGACACACATGTAAATACCGAATAGTTTCTCTGGTGTGAAAAACTAAAAGTGTAAATAAGGATCAAAATGTATAATTGATATTGTGAAATAGGAACAAAAGGTCTAAAGGAGTAGGGGAAGTAGGAGGGGTAGGGGAAAGAAAAGAAGGGAAAAGAAAAAATCTGAGAAAAGAAATAAAAAGGAAATGAAGTCTTTGTAAATAGGAAAGGGTGGAGGAGGTGAAGGGAGGGTTGGGGAATGGGGGAAAAATAAGAACCAAGATGCATCATGTAAAGGTACAAGATCCCAATGATGAATGTAACTTTATTGTATACCTAAAATGTACCAATAAGCTTAATGGAAAAAAAAAAAAAAAGAAGAAGACCACTCAGGCCACATACGTGAGAGGACTTCAGAGGAGAAATAGCAGTTAAGTGGAAAAATGGAAGATGAGTTCAACTGGTTACTCATGACTGGTTGAGAGCAGTCTGGGAAAGACACATGAAGTTAGACAGAGCTGAGACCGTGTTTCCAAAGAGGAAGATTATTATAAAAATTAGAAGTCTTTAAAAAATAAACTGAGCTGTTCACCAAGGCAGTGGGTTTCCTATCATCTTGACATTTTGAGAAGCTAGGGATTGGGGAGGGGGATTAATTACAAATGTTAGGTGAGCCTGGAAGGCCTCATTGGGAAGAGAAGTAGCTAGGATTTTGGAAGTGTTGGACACTATTGGGCAGAAAAAAAGCCAGAGGCACTGAATAGTTGAAGAAAAGTTGTTGGAGAAAAGATGGATGACAAAAAGCATTGAGGACTGTTTCTTTGTAGTTCCATTAAAGGCCAGCAATGTTCTCCATGCACTGGATTTCTCTGTCTGAGAGGGAGCTTGAAATGTGAGTTGTTCAAGCAATTTGAGAATCTGTGATGAGCCAAGCAGAATAAATCGCTTCACCATGTTTCTTCCTGTAGTCATTTTAAGTGCCTTAGATTGGCTTATACCACAGATAGATCCTTGGCGTAGGTAGAAGAGTGATGAGTCAGTTGTCTTCAGAGACTTCTGCTTCTAGTGCAAACATTCTAGAGATCATGTTCCTAGAAGAAAGGCCACCCATTTGCCACCAAGCAAGCCAGTCAATGTTTCTGTGGTCTTTGGAGGCCTGGAGCAATCAAGTAGTTTGGGGTAAATGAGAATAAGGATCATCATCCCAACATGTTCAGTTAAGAGGATGACGAGAATCACTTCCAGGGGCTCCCTGACAACTTTTTGAGGGCTACTTAATTAAAACTGAGGACCAATACTAGATATTGCCTTTCATGTTGTATTTCTTCAACCCCAAAAGTAATCCCTAACTCTCCTAAAATGCCTCATAAGTGATTCAGTGCTCACTTGTCACTTCTGACTTAGCCAATGTACACTCTTTATTCTAGAGTAATGGAAATTCTATGAGGAGAGTTAGGGTGGCTGTATCATTGATATGGGCTGAACTGTGCCCCTCCACCAACATTTGTATGTTGAAATCCATTAATCCTCCTTATCCCAAAAATGTGACCATATTGTAAGATAGGGTCTTTTAAAAGTAATTAAGTTAACATGAGTTCAGTTGGGGTGGGTCCTCATCCAATATAATTAGTATTCGTATAAAAAGGGGAAATTTGGACACAGACAAGTGTAGCGGAATAGCCATGTAAAGAAACAGGGAAGAGACAGAGATCTCAATGTCAAGGGAAAAGACCTGGAACAGATCTTGTCTTCGTGAACCTTGGAAGGAATAAAAGCTGCTAAGGCCTTGATCTTGACTTCTAGCCTCCAGAACATGAGAAATTAAACTCCTGTTTCTCAAGAAACGAGGTACATAGTACTTTGCTATAGCAGTCCTAGCTGATAAATACAATATTCCGTCTTGAAGAAAGGCAGGCACCATGTATCAGATAGCCCTCCACTAATGGCCCTGGATGCCCTTCTTAAACTTCAGGTCTCACCTATTCATATGAGGGGAGAAAAACCTATTACCACCACTTTAGAAATGCAGGAAAAGATACCAAAGAGTTTGGGCCAAGGTCTCTGTCTTCCCAACACTATCCCCAAGCCCCAAGATACATACATAATTACACTCCTCTTCGCAGGTGGTCCCTTCTCCCTAGTCTTTAACTTACCCTTGGATTTGAAAACTGATACCAATGACAGCCCCACCAGAAGCAAAGAAGGCTGAATTAAAAGTTACTCTCCAAAGGGGATGCTTGGGAGCTGACACCATTGAGGGCAGGAAATCACCTATTTCCTTAGTGATAACCTAACATAGTAGTTAAAAGCATTGGCTCCAGATCCAAAATACTTGTCCTCAAGTTTTTGGCTTATCTACTATTCACTACGTTTTGTCTTGCCTCAATTTATTTATCTGTAAAATAGAAATGTTAATCACCATCCTTACTTAATGGATCCAATTTGAATAAACACATATTATGCATGTTGCATAGCACTGTGTAGAGCATATATTCAGCAAGCCTTAAATACTATTGCTATTATTATTACTCTTTACACTTGGCTTAGGATCCATCATATATCTCTAGCTCTGATTATCATGAAAGGAGGCAGGCAAAGTAGAGAAGTTCAAGAATAAAGATGGAGAGTTACTGCTCTGACTTGTGCTAATGCAACTGCTACTACCATGATGAACAGCTGCCATGAGATGAACCCTTACAAACATTGCAGCACTTAAAATTTTACCTGCATTCAATGACTTGCCCATCCCAATAACACTTATGGGTAATTTCTGTTATTATTATCAACCCATGTGTATGGATGGGAAAGAGTGGGTCACAATGCTCACATGCACAGCAAATGAGAGGAGAGGCAGGACTTTGGATAGTGCAGCTTGACCGGAAGTCAGTGCTGCTGAGTTTCTCATATCCTCCACTTGCAGGAAGTGGCTATGAGTTGTTCCTTCTCCACTGTATTGCCCAAGCCACAGTGCCCTAAGCTGCAGAGAGAAGGAAACCAGCCTCATGGACATTTTTGAAATGCATGGTTAGTGTAAATAACCAGTAGAAAATTACCCCATGAGCCCTCACCAAAACAATGTGCTAAGAAGAGCCTTCAGTTAAGGCCAGGTGAGTCTTTGCCATGTCCCAAATATCAGAAGACTTGATTCAGGAATACCCACTTTTTATAACAACACAGAAGCCCCAAGGAGTTAAATTTTTTATACCTGTGCTCCTTGCATCTCAGCTCATACCTCCAGCATGCACAGCTAGAAATTAAGCAGGCCTGTATTCCAGTAAAGAATAAAAGATCCTTGTTTTGAGGGTTGGAGGATCAAGAAATGCCACTTGCCATCAATTAATCTCAGAAAGTGAACTAAATGCCATGCTACAGGAGAAACACAAAAAGCTTACCTTGAAGACAACAGCCTAAAGCGAAACCACCAATCCCTTTTCTAGCAGGCCTGCTGTGAGGAAGCCAGTATTATATTTTAAAGAGCACAGTTCCCCTTATAGGCAAATACAGTGAATCCCAGTCTGCTGTGGGCCACTAGGTTCAATGATAGACTTCAGAAATTTACACTATGAAAAAGAACGGTTAGAATTAGAGAATGCCACCCTTGTCCCTGTTTGCTTTTCAGGACCACAAGTCTCATCACATGGTAAAGCCTTTCCTGTTACTGCAAGCATCCCACCCTGATGCATGCTGGCCCTGCAGTGGGCTCTCTGGGAAATGGGAAACTTGATGAAATGTAGGTGAGTTTCTCATCTCTCTGTAAGTCTTGCATCTAAGTGGTAAATATTGGTTTTATTGAGCATCTATTATATCAGGCACCCTGGTGGAGCAATTAGGGCATTTCTTAGACCTCAGAGTATGGCTCCAATGTTCCTCATGAAGCCATCGTCCTCAACGACTACTGAGACAGAAGCCGCTTCCTTTGCCAAGAGCCCCCATAGAAATGTAAGATGCTCCTTCAGAGAGAAGATGGTCTAGTACATTAGATGGCTAGGTTCTTTAGAGCAGGGATCTCTTATTTTTCTCCTCCATATACTTCCAGAACCTAGTGGAGGTCACAATACTTGCTCAATAAACAACCCAACTAACAAAAAAGGGCAGCTGAAGGACTTCTAGTCTCTGAACACTCTTGAATCAGTCAACAGACTCACTGTATCTTTTCTGAGAGAGCCCATTCATTTTGCTATCTAGGGACAATTTCTTTTGAGCTCTTCACTATTTTTCATTTGCACTGAAACTCAGAATATTCACCATAAAAAGGGAATAATGATGGGAAGGGAGACTCTAAAGTGTGCCTGGACCTTGCCTGCAGCTGGCTCCTTTACCTAATCAGCAGGGAAGAAGCCTGTGTGACGGCAGCACAGGTCAAGACAGATGTTCTTAATGGAGCAAATACTCAGCATTGCAATATAAAACCTGAACATTTCTAAGAGATGGGCCTCATCGTGACTTCCTCTCATTGCTCTGATTCTTGGAAGGGGCAATTCTCAGAGCTGGCCCTAGACCAGCTTGATCAGTCTCCTAAGAGCTTGGTAGACAGGCAGTTTCTGGAGCTGAAGCCTAGACCTACAGAACAATGCTCTAGGGAGGCTCTGTGTGATTTGAAGAAATTCTGTCAAAGTTAGAAAATGTCAACACCAGCTGGACAGAAAGGCTATGGTTCCATTCAGCAAAGTCAGAAGTAGAGTGAGGCAAGTCAGATGCCTGGAGCTCAGAGTTTAAGGAGGTGTCTCAGAAGCCTCACTCTCGTCCTGGCCCTGCTGTTCAAGTGGAGAGGTACGGGGCTGGAGGGACTGATGACAAAGCCACCTCCAAGTTGTCTCTTCTGACTCTAGGTGACCCTGGAACTTGAGGGGTTGTGCCAATACTTGCTGGGAATTCCTAATCTGGATCTGCACTGCTGACTCTTGCCTAACCCAACTTCCATCAGCTAAACAGCAAATATAAATAAGCAAATTAAATATTAGTTCTTGGATATGCAACACTTGTAACCACATTACAGTGTTCTATACGTTTTTCTCCCCCATCAGTTCCTCTCCTCCATAAAAAACAACCTAGTATCTAGTCTCTAAGTCCTTGAGGACAGTGTTGAGTGTCAGGCCATACTCATGGCTTTCTACCTGTGCCAGACACGGAGATTGGATGGGGTTTTAGGCGGTCTCCTCAAAACAGCTTACATTTTGGTATGCATCACCATAAATGATTCCATTTACCTCATTGCATTTGCCTCATTCTTGGGGGACTTTTACTTCTGGATTA
Organism: Heterocephalus glaber; assembly: GCF_053883595.1. NCBI lineage: Eukaryota > Metazoa > Chordata > Mammalia > Rodentia > Bathyergidae > Heterocephalus > Heterocephalus glaber. The sequence continues at coordinate 11,704,417 of NW_028258320.1, read as the reverse complement.
ATACCATTTCTTGCTATTTTGTAAGGACCTTGACCTTTGAATTCTGGCCCCTGCCATAATTCATCCTTCAACACTGTATCCATCCTCCTAGTAAAAATCATTGCCCCTGAGACAATGGTGCTCAACACCCTGGCCCCGATTTCACACCAGATGGGCATCCCTGGAGCCACCCTAACAAAACTTTCAGATCTGGTTTTAGCCACCTTGGCAAAACTGGGGCCCCTTTCAGCTTCTCTGGGTCTGATTGTATTTTTGTTTCCACTTCTGTCTAACACATCATTTCTTGTTAGGTATCCACCCTTCTCAGAGGAAGAAGGAAATCACTATCTTTATGTTTGGGACACAGCTCGGGAGAGCTGACATGTTCCTCAGTCATAGAGGAGATTGTACAAGATGCTTTGAAAGAAGAGGACAGGA